>NW_020447530.1:1734360-2302681 GCF_003343035.1 Apteryx rowi | reverse complement strand
CCCCCCCCCAGGCAAGCTCTCTGCTGTTGCCTGCGGTCCTTGTGCTCGGCCCGCTCGTGGGTGGATGTGCCGGCACCCGGCTCCGGCAGCTCCTTGGCACAGAGGACATGGATCAGTTTGGAGCAAACGGAGGCCTCGTGGCAAAAGCATGCAGGCAATCCGCGAAGTGAAACAGAGGCTGGAAAGCTGTCCAGCGGCTTCCCCAGAAATCATTATGGCTATAAAAATACCTGTATTTTTTGCTCGGAGTAGTCTTATACCAGCAAGAGAGAAAATGTCTCTACTTTTGTTTATGCTCACCTTGACAAATGAAAATAATTCTCGTTAGCGGTATAGCCCAGGATTTGGGGGAATCATGGATGTTAGTGGGTTCTGGCTCGGCCGCAGCCGGGGGGCCGGGTGCGCGGGCTCCCTCCCCGCTGCAGCGCGCCCCGGCCGGAGGCATCCCGGGAGCCCGGCCGGGGCAGTGCTCACTCCGCAGTCAGGCGAGAGGCCTCCTCGCCGGCGAGCTCCGCGTCGTCGGTGCCTGCAATTTTAGCACGAAGCTAATGATGTTTAGTGCCGAGAAATGCTGTTGTCGGAAACAAGACACTCAGAATGAGAAGTAATTTTGATGCTGAACTTGCACCGCGGTACCTCCTGGCTCTTCTCTGTGCACCAAGTGCTGTCGTACCCCGGCGGTCCTTTCCTTCCCCTCGTCAAGAGGGGCGAGAAGCGCTGCGCTGGAGAGGACGGGAGGGGGTTGGCCGATAGCTGAGAGCGGGCGCTCCCCAAATACAGCGTTCCCACGAGGCTGCAGCAGCATTTTACGGACAAAGAATCTGTTTTGCCTGAACCTTCTCCGATCCTGAAGGTTTCTGCTGCACGATGTCCGTGTTTTCCACAGATCATATTCGGAGGGATGCTTTTACGCCCTCGACATAGCCAAGGTAATCCTTTGGCTTTCATTTTCAGCAGTGTTTTAATTTACTGTTTTGCTTTTAAAGGTCCAGCTCGTGGAATGATGCGGAAACCTGAGCTTTTAGGAGGTGTCTGAATTTTATAACAGTAGAGAAATCTGTAAACTATAAATGCGAAAAATCAAAAAACAAACCAAAAAGGGAATAAACAGCTCAATCTTTTTAATTTAATCAGCAATTAGTGTAGCTTGTGTAGTATAACATTTGAATCCTTGGGTTAGCAGTTGATTGATGCTGGAACTTTGTGCTTTAAAGCTTCTCTGTGTAGGCTGGGTTTTACCTGAATCCGTGTTAGACTATTGAAAACATGGAGCTAATATGAAAATGAGTCATTTTGGTGCTTCTGCCATCTAATTTTTTAACTGTATTGCTCTTTTCCTGCTAAAGCTAAAAGCAATGGCACAAGCGCTGATAGTACGTGGAGTGTAGAACCTGGTGTAATAGGTTTCTTACGGCATGGGATGGAAGACGTTCCAGTCATCCCGGTTACTCCAACAGCCGGTATTTCAAAACAATGCTGTGAAAATCGGTGTGATGTACTGAAGTGCAGGAAACTATTTTAATCCACGAAATTTTTATATATTTTTTTTCCTTCTGAAAGGAGGTTTGTTTTCTTGGTAGTTGCTGCATACTGGGACAGATCTGTGCTATTTCACAGGAAATGCAAATTGCTGTTTAAAAAGCTGTTTGTTCTTGGTTAACACTATAAAGCAGGAGTTTTTTCATTTACTTTCATGTACGGTTGTGTATTTTCAAATTCCTCTTTAATATTAGATTGCCTTTTTTCAGTCAGTGACCTCGAAGGAAACCCTTTCTGAGGCCTGCTTTTGGGGAAACTCTCATCCTGAAGCAAGGCCGAGGCAGACGAGACCAGGCTCTTCTCGGTAGCGTTGGGCTCAGCGCTCAGCTCCGCTCAAATGTGGTCCCGTGATGCTCCTTTTCACCACCCCTTGTGGGCTTGCTTTTCTCCCACCGCTGATGCTTCGGCGGCTTGTGGTCCTGTGTCTCTCCGCCATTTAAGTATTTTGGCCCTTTCCGATGAGCTGCCCGTGGCCCAGCTCAGGCCCAGGACTCCCTGGCTGGAGGTACGGCTCTCGCACGTGTTGATGCTGCCGAGCGGTGTTCCCTGATGGCGAGGCAGGAGGGATGTCCTCCAACAGCTTGCCGAGCTCCAGGGAAGCTGGAGTTGGAAGCTTTTTCATCTCCATGCAGCTGGACCCGGTTGTGGGTCCTGGAGGTACAGGTCTGCGGAGCAGCCAGCCGGTTTTGGTTCACTAATTCCTAGCGTCACGTCAAGGTACAGTCCTGGAGAAAGGCGTCTTAATGTTCGCGTTGGAGGCGAGGCTAGCCCTCGTTCTGCTTGGTTGCGCTCGGCTCGTCAGCGAGTGCCCTGTTACGGATGTGCCACGCTGCGGATCTTGGCGCGGCTCCGAGCAAGATGTAGCGTACGTGCGGCACTGTCAAATTAATAGGTCCCGGCGTCTCCGGGCTTTGGAGTGAATCTCAATAAGTCTTGCTTCATGCACTGCCGTGCGTGGCTGCGGAGGGGGTGGGAGGTGGAGGCAGGCTAATTTTCTGCCAGTTTGTACCAGCAGCAAGTGAAAGCTTTAGCTGTTACAGCAGGGACAGGAAGGCTGGATGAACCTGGAAAGGAAGGTCTGGAGTTGACCTACTTTGAATTTTCTTGGTCCTGGGCAAGGTCTGGGTGCCTGCCTCGAGCTCCAGCAGTGGATCTTGATTCTCTCCTGCCTCTAAGTGCTTCTGCAACTCAAGTCACAGTCCCAAATTTATGAAAGCTAAATTTTCCTAACAGGGAAGTGGCCTTTGCCATTTTGTTTGGGGATCCATGGCTGGTTTCTTTAATGTTATATATGTGCAGTTTCTTTACTGCTGAATCCACCTGCTTGGTGCTGTTTACCGTGAATTGCGCTATCAGAGTTTTCTCACTTAAAAATATATTTATGAAACATATTTTGTCAAAGTGTGCAAATGGGAATGATGGTTAAAAATTCAGGATTCATTCTTAAGAGGTGATTTCTAATGTTTTTGATTTTCATGCATCTGTGCCGTTTTGGGCGGGGGAAAGTCAACATATTGGCTGTTCTGAGCATACAGTAATAAGTAAGACATATTTACTGCTAGCCTATAATACCGTTGAAACAGTGGCAACATCATCTGTTCTATGATGCCAAGAACAACAAAGTGTTGCCTCAATTAAGCCCGTCACTTGTAGATCATTTCTTTGCTTGTTTTAGAAGATTCATTGAACCCACTGCCTGAAATCTGTGGGTTGCAAACTGCTTGAAGAGCAACTCGGGGAGGGAGATGGGAAACGTAGTGTAGGAAGACTTTAGCCTACGCTTGTTTTCTACAATTTCCCCCAAATCGCTGTTATTTTGGACAGATGTTACGTTTGTTGCGTGCAAAGGATGTATCGACCTAGCATGTTGAAAAATAACCAAGAAATCATGATAGTGTCATTCTCTGAGCACATTTAGAAATGGAAATTTGGAAATACCAATTGCAGGGGCCAGTATTTTAACACGGAAAAGGTGGAACGTGCACTGCCTGTGGCACACAGAAACGTGACTATTGGGATGAGCTTTAATTGCCAGTGTCAAAGGTGCCAAGCAGAAGTAAGGACCTAGTTTAAAAAAAAAAAAGAGTGAGGGGGACAGGGGAATATTTTCCCCCTCAGAAATCTTGTCGTAGTCCTGCACCAGGAGGACGTCTTCCTGCTGCTGACGTTCCAGGCGGTTCAGTCCTTATTTCCAAGCTCAACAGATAGCCTGTTGCTATGAGTGTGCCCCATCTGAAGCCCTGGCTGAAGAAGAGTTGCCCCATATTGTCTTCATACTTCTCCTAGGATAGTAGCTTGGCATCCAAAATCTCTTAATCTTGTTAGAGCGTGCACTTGATAGCATGGAGAAGAGCAGTCTGTCTCCTTGAATTGAATTAGCTGACCTTTTGATGGGTGAAAGAAAGAGCAAGAGGTAAGTCAGGAGATAAATTCCTGGAAGAGCATAGAGGAAATTATTCTTAATTCTTTGCCTCTGCAGAAACACATGGTTGTGACCCAGCAACATCAGCTGCATTGGTAGCTCTCTGCTCCTGCAGAAATGACAGCAAAGATAATATTGCAGTGAGGTCTCTCCGATGGCTCAGCTAAGATAGAAAAAGGCAGAGTGAGTGCCAGAAATGTGTATGCATCAGGAAAGGGTTGTTTTCAAAATGTGGAGACAATGATCTCTGGTGTATCTGATATGCCAGGACAACTTGGAGAAGTCACAAAAATCCTGGAAAAAATACTGATGTCCACCCTTAGGACAGAGATACGTACAGTGATGGGGATCTTACAGCAGTCTCTCACAGCTGAGCTCTGCTCCTGGATGGAAATGGTGACTGTCCTGGCAGGCTGAGCAGAGACGAGACCGAAGCGGCACCACAGTTCCTTCGGGTCTCTCCAATTTTATGGAAACAGCAGTTTTGTCTATGCACTTTATTGCTTTGCACTGCTAAACAGAGAAGGACAGATGTTTAGGGACAAATAAACGCTTCGGAAGAATAAGCAGAGGGTTACTGAGTGGTTAGAGATAACTAGAAACCAAGTTCATATATATAGATAAATTTATTTATTTTTTTTTTTTGGAACAGTTTCCTCCTTTGATTTTCATAGAAAACTCATGTTAAAAGAGTTTTTGCAAGGAATATTCCATATTTGTGCTCCCTGGGACCAACACAGTGCCGGTTAGCCCACTGTAAGCCAGCTGGCTTGGGGCTGCTACCAGGCATAGACACAGCCTCAGTGTTACACTTCCTCCCAAACCTAATCATCTCTGGCCACGGCTGTTTGCTGGTGAAAAGTTCCGCTTATATAAACAGAAATTTGGTTGAAACCAAAAAAAACAAGAAAACAATGGTGAAATGGTGAGAGAGCTAAATTCTGAATGATATCAGAACTCCGGTTCTTTAATGAACAGTTTTTAATTATTTCTTTTAATCTGAGCAATGATAAAATCTTCATGATTTGTGGCACTTGCAGGATTACTTAAAATGTAATTAAAAAATGATACATGTGAAATAGGAGACTCATAATGATTCTGTTAGAAAATGTAGCATGTATTTATCGTGAATAATATGCTTCAGCTCCCCTAGGAAAATATTTACCCCGATCCCGCGGCGATATCCATGCAGACAAATCTCTGTTTGTGTCGAACTCGCTGGAGAACTGGGTGTGCTCCAAATCGGTCTCTGCTTGGTCAGTAATTAACGGACAGTCATTACGTATTCGTAGGATGAGCATGTCCTTCTTCATTAACCACGTGGCCCTAACGGAGGGGTCGGGGCCGGCGTTGGTGGATGCAGGTTCAAGGACAGAAGTGCTTCCTCCACCTTTACCCGTTCGTCTCCCTCCTGCTCTGCTGCAGCACTGGGAATTCGCACCTTCCCAGGGCGGCTTCCTTCAAGCCTCTGCTCCCATGTGATATTTGCGGCCGATTTTCCTGCTGCTCCGCTGTATCTGGGCTGCAGGAGCAGAGGAGAAACGGCGGCGTGCCTGGGGAGCGTGTGCCTGCCTTGGCCGCAGCTCCGGGCTTGCTCCGCCATCCGTCCGTCGTGGAGGGGTGCGCTAGGAACGGAGCGGGGCCCGCGTGCGCTCAGCCTCTGCCTCTCCGCTGCAGGCACCAGCCCTGGCCGTGCGTGGGTATAACTTGTTTCTTCTCCATGGTTTCACGCTGATGCCTTTCACCGTGAGCCTGTCCGTATAAAACCAGTTAACAAGGGTGAGGTCCCCAGTGACTTTCATGCAGTTCTGGAGCATAATAAGGAAGAAATAATCTTTTCTTAGAAAGAAGATTTAAAGTAATTGCTGATGTGTTTGCAGCTATCAGAATTAAGTTTTTTCCATACTCATATTGGTTCTTAATTCTGCTAATCGCAGATGAAGTGACCGGGAATCTCAGCGGTATTGCCACGAGTATGCTGCCTTATGGCAATGACTGTCATCAGGGCAGAGTCTGGAGCATTTTACTGCAGGTAACGTGAGATCTGCGGTGTCTCTTTCCTCTTGGAGGTTAGGTGACATTCAGTCTACAAACAGATTTATTATTGGATCGGCTCTTTTCTATTTTTAGAAGGTTTAGTGCTCCTTGGGGGAAGTGGGAATGGGAAATGTTACATAACCGGGTTTTATTACATAAATATTCTGGGTTTTGATTGCATTCCTCATTTTTTGGGTCCCGGCTGAGACAAATGCTAAATACCTAATACCTGAAGCGCTGTGTGATGCTGGTCTGCACTAGTACGGGACACGGGAAATGAGTTGTGACGTTCCTGGTCCTCTTCGTGGTGTGCGCGGTGCTGCTACCGAATAAGCACAAATCTTCTCGTCATCAGCCATGATGAGCGGAGCGGATCAGAGCTAGGATCTGCAAAAGCAGCCGTTCGTTATCTGTGCCCAGCTTGACCTAAAGGGACCTGCTTTTAGAAATAGCCCAGCTCTTGTACCACGAGGAATTATTCAGTTAACGAAACTTCTGAAATTACTACATTCAGTTAAAACTCTTAAATATCTTCCCTTTAGAGTATTTTTTAATAGCGTTATGGCCATAGGTTATCTCCAATAGCCTTGGATAGCAGGAAGAGGGCTGTAGTTTAGAAGGATCCGTGTATTGGTACAAAATATTTCCTTTCGCTTTATGTACCTGCTAGTATCTATCATGTACTTTCCGCTGCTGAGCTGGCCCTGGCCTGACCTTACCCACCAGACTTGCTAGACAAGTGTGAAGTTAACTCCCCCCCCCCCCGATTGGACTGATTTTGCCAGGTTGCTTGATATTTGCTCATATTTCTGAACTTAAGCTGTATTTCCGGAGCTCAGGAAGCTCCCTTGATTGATAGCACTAACATAAAGAAGCACCGAGCTAATTAAATCACACCGCTGCTTCCCAACACCACTGTCGCAGGCTGACCTAATTTTGACACTACAGAGCTTATCAGCAACGTATCTGTTGAGTTAGGGGAAGCATAATACTGTTTCTAGGAACGGATAGATTTTTATCTTTCTTCCCCCCCCCCCCCTTACAACTCATTACACTGCTGTTTATTGTTCCTCCTGCTGGGCAAGTATTAAAAACTTACGATGTATGACATATGGTCTCTGCCTGTTGGTATCTGTTTCTGGAAGAGTAGGTATGTGCCAGTTCCCAGAGGAAAGGGAAAAAGGCCACGATCATTCTTCAGACAAATGTGGGCTATCCAGGACCCTTCTCTGTTTAAAGATCTTTCCTGTTTAACGTGATTTTTGAATAATAAAGTAGCTACTGTTGCATGCCATGAGTAGGCATGCTCTGCTCCGCTGCTAATTGCGGCGAGCTGCTTCAGGCCCTCTGAAGCTGGCAGTGAACCTGTTTTGTTCTGGAGACATCTGAGAGCGAACTCTTGTAAAGGTTTCATACGTTGGTTTTTTTTAGTCTTGGTCTGATGCACGCTGGCCTGCCACGTAGGTCCAATATGAATCAATAATGTGTGAAAACATGGAGGTGGCTGGGGACAGGTGAAAAAGGAAGAAGACCTCGCTTTCCACCTGCCACTGAAAGACTGAGAAGGAAGGTGGTACAGGGAGTCTGAAGCACATTGCATCACGCGTGGGAAAACAAAAGACGCGATAAAGTCAGCAAAGGCAAACGGAAGGGGCAGACCCAAGGTCCATCTGGACCAGTGCTCAGCCTCCGACAGCGGCTGCGAGGAGGACTCGTGGGGAACAGCATATGAAGCAGGGCACGTACAGAGTGAGCCTTCCCGAGCTATAAACCCCCAGGTTCCACCAAGCAGCAGCTGAAGGGTTTCCTGAGACGAAGGCTGCAGAAGTGTCTCACGGGTTCGTGTAGCAGGGGGAAGTGCTCCTGGTTGCACCAAGCAGAACCTCGGTGCTGGGAGAGCGAGACCGGGCGCAAGCTCCTGGTGGCCTGAGTGCCCTCAAGTGCCTGGGTGGGCGATGACGTCCACTGGCATTTCTGCATCTTTTGCACCTTGGGAGGTCGCAGCCCTTCTGTGTCATGGCAGAACCGATTCCCCCGAAGGCAGCCTACAGCCAAGGGTTTGTAGGTGGTCTTCTCCTGGAGGTTCAATTCTGATAGCAAAAACTTCATTCACCTTTCTGTCTGTCTTTCTAATTTGCCATGTCACAGTCGTAGGCAAATAAGCAAGTCTCATGCCCTAGAAACTTCTGAGATTAGCTTGAAAAATCATGAGATTGAAGAAGAATAAATACTTTCTGGATTCTGTTTGTCTTCTGTTTATTGAGCAGTTAAATGGTGTAAGCACATTCGGCAGCTTTTCTCTTTAATTGTGTAGACTAAAACCCCTTTTTCCAATTAGAGCGGGGATTATAATTTATTAATGAGACTTCAGGAGTTTATTATGTTTCTTTAATTAAAAAAAGAAAACCCTCAATATTGTAAGCTTTGTGATTAAGGTTGTGAGAGTTGCCAACGGTTAAATAGAAAGACCTGAAGCACTCCAGTTGTACAAGTTCTTATTTGCACCACAGCTACACCTACGTACTGTAAGTCACAAAACATCTCTCTCCTGACTGTTGTACTCTCATTTTGGTTGCTTTTTCTGGGTGGCCAGCTTGGCTTGAAAAGCTCGGAGGTTTCCTTTGCTGTAAGAAATTGCTATCTTATCCTTGCACCGTTTCAGAAAACAAATTTTATTCTGCATATTTTCCTGGAAAATGCATATTTCCCTTGGCTAAGCTAACATTCACCTGGTTTGTCCTTTGTCTCTTCTCGTGAGAAGATACCTGCATACATGTTCAGCTTTGGGCATTGCTAATTCTGCCTCTACAGAAATCTTTGGCACGTTGTTTTCTGGATCTATACTTTCTGGGGAACTTTTTGCAAGTTGAAACCATGTTGCTTCTGTAGGGGGTGTGTGTGACAGAGGGAGGAAATGAATTGAAATTGCTGGAAAAGAGCAGCCCATAAAAGAGACCTAGCTAACATCAATATATAATGAGATATGGAGAAAGGGCAGGTTGCCACCATTCTTCATTTGAAAGAAGAAATCTCTTGGTGCCGTGCAAGCTCTTTGTAGCAAAAGCAAGGAAGAAGGAGGAAAAACTTCTTGTTTCTGTTGTTATGGTGTTTCTTTCTGACCTCACACTTGGCTTTTTTGCCTTATGTGTATATACTGCCAGGAATAGAAGCATGATGGATTCGTTCATGCAATATTTACTGTGTATAATCACAAGACAAATTCCTCCAAAATGCCACAAACAAAATAAATGCCAAGTATATATTACTGTAATGTCTTGTCTGGTATTTAATCCTTGGAGGCATATTTCAGAAGTAGCTGTAATGAATATTCCTGCTGTAGAGAGGGAGGTGACATTTCATAATTATACAATATCTGCTGAACCATAAGACATTAAAACTTAAAGAAGTAAGAATGCTTTTGATTTTCCTTTATTCATTTGATCTCCTCTTAAAGCAGTGTATCCTTTTGCCATAATAATACACAGGGGGTTATTTTTTCTTCTATATATTGCCTTCCCAAACCTTAATGGATATGGAACAGTGGCACAGACACTGAAGTGAAGGACACTTCAAATGTAATTTGAAGTAATATGAATATAATATGAATGCAAATGTAATATTAATGTAATATGAATTTAAAAGGCAGCAGGATGTTGGCATAATGTTGCTGACTCTTCTAATTTTATCAGAAGTCTCGTGGTCTGTGCTGAACCTTGTCTTACCTTTCTACTCCATGGCTCTGCTCAAGCATTTCAATGTTTCATCATTTGCATAGGGGGAGATCAGAAAAGCCCCAGTCGGGGACCAGAGCCCTGCTGTCCCCGCAGCTGTGCGTGGTGGAGCAGCAGGCAGAACATCCCAAGCCACTGATATTCAAAGTATAGAATACAGCTCATCTTAAGTTTAGAAATGGTCTAGAGTCCGTGGCATTGAGTTCACTCCGATGCTTAAAGTTAGGCACGCTTTTAACTGCTTTGCTCTGGAGGAGTGGGGCTGCAGCTGGAGTTTGGGTCACGTTCCTAGAGACCCGTTCCACCTGGAGGCATGGTGTGGAAAGTGTGGTGGCCCCTGACAAACTGAAACAACAATTTTGCAGTAGGTCCCATTTTTTTTGCAGATCAGTCTTTCGTAACTTGATTTATTAACTTGTTCTTCTGACTAGAGTAAGGCTTGCAAGATGCTCAAGTTGGTAAGTGGTGAAGGAGCGCTGTCCAGTTTGGGGCTGAAGCAACCTCCTGGAGACCTGCCCAAGCCTGGTGTTGCCCAGGGAAGTCTCCTTGTGTAGGACTGCTCTCTTTGTGAATTTTAGCTCAATTTTTGAGACGTGGAGTACCTTTAAGAAGAGATAGCATGAAATATTTGGCATTTATATGGTTCCCTGGTTTCCTGTTCCCAAAAGGAGGAGGGAGGGAGGGAGAAGAGGGAAAACCTACTGCTGACAGAAGGCAGCTGCTGCTGGTAAATTAATCTTTATCCTTCTGAAAGCTGTGAAAACAGCAACTTTTTAAAAATAAGGCTTAGTTCAAAGCAGCCAGGCAGGCTGCTGCGCTGCCAAGAGCTCCCGTGCGCGGGACTGCGGCGGTTCTGCCCGTGGCTGTGTCGGGCGCCGCGGCAAGCCGCCGGCCTCCCTGACCCGCGCTCCTCTTCGTGTCGGCCGTGCTTCATAGCTGCCGTCGGGAGCAGCAAAATTACGCCAGGAGCAGGGTGCTTTGCCCCCGGAGGAGGAAAGCACGAGCCAGGTTTTCCGGTGGCCTGGCGTGGACCTGCGCTCTGGTTTCCCACCAGCCTCTAAAGCTTGGCCAGAGGTTGGCACGTGGCTCCGGCGTGCGGGCGCTGGCAGCTCCTACGGTGCTGCTTGAGGCCACCGGGATTCCCTGTGCCGCAAAATGGGTCTCCGTTCTCCTGAGCCGTCCTCGTCCGAGGCGGCTGCCCCTCTCCAGAGCCGGTGTTGGTCAATCTCTCCTCAAATAACGAGGAGAACCGGCGGGGAGCTCGCGACCCAGCAGGTGCTGGCGCAGGGGCGCGTTGTTCGGCTAATGATGGTCGCTTCCCGGAGCCGGAGGCTCGGCGAGCAGAGCCGGGCGGCCCCTGCTCTGATGCGCGACTGGAAGCGCAGGGAAGGCTTCCTGCTTTCGTCCTTGATTAGTTGGAGGTGGCCCCGCCGAGCTCTCGTTGCTGCTCATCTGATGGTCTTCCAGAGCTGTTGCCCCTCGTGCCGTTAGGCTGACGAGCCCACCGGTAACGCAGGGACCATCCATTGCCGAGAAAAGCTCCTCTGCTTGAGCCTGGGCTCTCCAGAGGGGCTTTGCCGAGGACGGGTTTCTTAAACGCTTGCTGAAGGGGTTACCCTAGGCCAAGCACGCTGAAAAATGATCTAAATATAGTAGACTGAGATGGATGGGGGCAATGCAAGGTAGCTCCGAATACCAGGCTTAGTCATTACAGCTGAAATAATTATTCTCTTCCTGTTCATTTAGTTGATCTGACGCTGTCCTGGTCGGGGTCCTTTCCTCGAGCCTCATTTTCTTGAGCTTCTGGAGAACCAGGGTCAGAAATTTAAATTATTGGTTGTCTTGTATCAAGTCCGTGTGTTGTGCAGTGGTTGATACCACCGGTGAGCTGCGTGCTGCCCATCTGGAGACCGGGCGCCGTGGGGTGAGCGAGGCCCCGGGAACGGTGATTTCCACCCGTGTGCGCTTTTACCGGAAAGAAGCAGCTCTCTGAAGGGCGAAGGGGGTGAAACGCTGGGTTCGCCGGAGTTACCTTGCACCGCTTCTGCCGGTTGTCTGTTTGCGGCGTTGCGTTTCGTCTGGCCGTAGGATCGTAGCTAGGGCTCAGCCGCCTCTTCCTATCGATCTGCCCTGAATATCTTAATAGTTGTGAATTTCATGGTTCAGAAATGCAGAAAATCAGACAGCCACAAACATCTTTTAGAGGATTACCGAAACAGGAGTGTAATTTGTGTATGCAGTATTGTCAACAGTGTAATTCTCCCGCACGTACAACGTGTAAAAATGTGTAACTCCTTGTCGTTCAGGTTGCAGATGCAAGAAAACTAGAGCGAAGGAGTTACCTTTAAATTTAAACTCCGATCCAAATCCCGGTCCCCTTGAAGGCAGCAGGGTTTTAGCGTTCGCTTTAAAAGAAAGTAGTGTCAGCCCCACTGTTTGTGCTGCTTAATTTTAATGGTTTAATTAAGGAGCCTCATTTGTATAACGAGTCTGATAATACATTTAGGAAGATGTATATTAAAAAGAACAATAATGGAAAGTTCATTTGGAAATTAAAAATAGCTGCAATGCAAATCAGTTTGTAAAGGCGTCGTTCAAGGCGTTGCTGGGCGTTAATAAATAACACGGCAAACTCTTCCGGCGCTGGATTTTGCAGTCCGCTGCTCGTGCCGGGTCCGAGTCGCCTTTCGGCCCGCGGGAGCTTCGTGCCCCGGCGGAGCGCGGCGCGGCGCGTCGGTGGTGACGGCTCTGCTCGCGGAGGCTGCCGCAGCCGGCGCTGATCCGCCGTGACGCAACGAGATCCTCCGTCCCGAGGATGCTCGGCTCCCAGCGCTCAGGCACGGAGAATGCCGGGCTGCCGGAACGGGAACGGGTCTGACCGCAGGGCAGGGATCTTGGCTCGCACCTCACCTTTCCGCAGGCATTTGGCTCGTGGGTTGCAGCCCTGCGTCCGCTCGCCGCCGTCGCCTCCGCTCGCGGTCCCCGCGCCAAACGGGCGGGCGGCTTCGGTCCGGGCCCTGTTGCCAAAGGGGCCGAGCTCATTCCCAGCGGGACGGGGAAAAAAAACGGGGAGTATCGGCGAGGGGGGTGGATGGCTCCTCGTGCGCGGTGCTTTCGTTCGGGGAGGGCGGCGGGGGGGGGGAGGCGCGCGGGGCGGCCGGGGCCGCGGAGCTGGGGAAGGGGACGGGGCGCTCGCACTCACCGCTTTCTCCCTGCCGCTTTTGCAGCCCCCCCCACGGTGCGGATYGTGCACTCGGGCCTGGCGTGTAACATCGAGGAGGAGCGCTACTCGGAGAGGGTGTACACCATCCGCGAGGGCGAGACGCTGGAGCTGACCTGCTTGGTCACCGGCCATCCTCGGCCACAGGTGAGCCCCGACCGAGGCCGGCCGGCAGCCTGCCGCCGCGGCGCTGCACCTCGCCCCCTGCCTTCGCGGGGTGTTTTTTGCCCCAATAAGTGCTGGACTCCGGCAGGCTGATTCTGGTCGGTGCAAGGGTGAGGGCAGAGGGTGCGATTTGGGGGTGTTGCAGAAAAAGCAGCGCCAGCGGAAAAGATCTCCGTGTTCTTAGCTGCCTGGCTAGGAACGTGGTCTTCAAAATGACCGGAGAGGGCTTCTGAAATCTGTGCAGTATCGTAACGTGGGGTCCTGGTATGCGAGTGTTCAAGGTGCACGCAGGTCAGCAGAAGGAAAGGGCAAACAAATACACGCAGAAGAAGGACTAAACGTCCATCGTATGTACCAGAGTAGACAACTAAAGCAGAGGCATGCGGGAGCTCAGAGGGAGCAAGCCAGATGGGCTTCTGGGTCTGTAATGTTACAGCAGCGGCGTTGCACTGCTGCAGAAAACAAAAAGTTAGACAAAAAGGAACTGTGCTTTTCAAGGCCTAGCTCTTTTCCATGGGATCAGATTCAAAGCTGGAGTCCAGCCAGCCTGTGTTCCAGCTGCCCGCTTCGCCCAGGGTGTCTGTTAAGAGCTTACATGAAATAGTGGCCTTTCAAACGCCCACGGCCTTGTGCGAGGGTGATGCTACGTTTCCTCCCCGTTCTATTTTTCTTTTGTGTTTCTGTCGCTTTTATTCACCCTGTTCTCTGAACCAAACTCACTGCTCTCTGCTCCCTGTTCTGACACTGCCACTCTTCCTTCTGGTCTCTTTAATCCTTCTGTGTTGGTGGCAAGCCAGGTAGTGAGAGCTGAGGGTATATCTGTGTTAATTATGGTAATCAAGTTTTCTGGTTCACGTATTTGTATGAGGTTTTGAACACTAGAAGACCTTGCAAAGATCTTATTTATTTATTTATTTGTTTGTTTTTGCAAGGTGGCAAATTAAACACCTCTCTCTTGCAATCACGTAAGGCAAACTTATTGAGCTSTGGGGGAGCTGTGAAGTGTAGTTAGCTGAGGGGGGAACTGGAGAAAGGGAATTCAGCAGAGATCTCAAGTCTAAAAGCTAGCAGTGATTCTCTGCAGTTCGTTCTGTAGCTGTTTCCAATTGAATGAGAAGATTTAAAAAGAAAGAAAAAGTTCGAGTTTTAGCCTGGGCTGGTTCTCTGGCAGACACAGGTCACGCTGTGTCCCAGAAACTTCCACTCGCACTGGATGTAATCGCAGTCTAGTACAGGCACGCGCTCCCAGCTGCTGTCACATCTAAACCCACGTTATAGAACAAGACTTTTTTTGCAAATTAGATGGGTCTCTGTCCAGCCGTTGCCCTGTAAAGGAGAAAGGAGGGGAAAAGAAAAATCTCCCTGCAAAAAGTAATTCCAAATGTGTTTATAACGTTCTAAATGAGAGCAACGAGGTTTTAAAATCAGTTCTGTTACTATCAAGTTTAATATTCAGTGCCTCACAAAGCATGAAAAAATACTTGTTGCCCTGCTGTTATGTTCTCTTTCGTTGCTGATTGCCCTCTCCAGGCTGGTGGTGTCCAACCCCATGTGAATTTAGTGGCTCATCAAACATTGGCGGGGAGGACTCGAAAGATGCTGGTGGCTGTCACCGGTCTGCTCCTCATTGACCCTCTAAGAGAAGAGCTGAATGAGAGGCCCTGGATTGATACAGATCTTGTTCACAAAAGTCAATAATAACATTTTAATGTTATAAAATATTTTCTGGAGTTAGAAAACTCAGTGTGGGGCCTCTGATTTTAAGCCGGACGGGAGCACCTTCCAGTTTGAGGACACCCTGCTGCCTTTCATGGGTTTTGTTATGGCATAAGATGCTGTTATAGGTAAGGAAGATGGGATCCGCTCCAGGCCCAGTAACTTTTATTATCTAACAACTTGTCACCTGAAACAAATTCGTGTCCCTTAGTGCCTGTTAGTTACATTGAGTGTTCCCTCAGTTATCCCAAACTTTTATTATCCAGACTTATTTAACAGCAGCCAAAGAAGCTGGCTCTGGATGCGGCAGTTTTGGGCGTGCAGCCTGTTTGGGCGGAGGGAAGTGGAGCTTTCGTGCGCAGACACAGGAGCTCGGTATAAAGCGAGCCCGATGCTTCAGCTCTGCTGCCTCGGAGAGTGTTTCTTTTTCCTCCGTACACCTTCAAAAACCTATTAGCACAGAGCAAGTTTCCTAGTGAAACTTAACTGCAGGCTTCTGGGGAGCTTCTGGGGAAAAGCAAGGAGGTGACGGTCCTGCTCCATCAAAGTTTGCGACCAGCTTATGAGTTTTTGGTGCAGCGTCAGGCCCTAAGTCAGATTTTCATGAAATGACGGGGGGATCCTGAGCAGTTCACCGGGGTTTTGTCCGTGAAGACAGCCCATCGCAGCGTGCCGTTCCTTGTGGCATGGAGGTACCTGGCTCTCGGTTTAGGTAACGGTCAGTGAGGATGGAGCTGCCCCTCTGAGCGGAGGAGAAATTAAAATGCGGATCGGGGTCCCACCCAAACGTGAGCGTTTCAAATGGGCGAGTCAAGGCCGGGGTGCTGCGCAGCCCGCTCGCCCCCTTGGTGCGGCAGGTCTTCTCGCGGGGACCCGGCGCTCCCGCCTGCTTCCCTGGCTCTGCAGAGGTGTCCATGCCCCTCTGGGGCACTTGGGGGGTGAYGTTTGCCCTGCAGGGGCTGCAGGACTTCCCAGGCCGGCCCCAGCTCCTCGGTGCTGTTGGTGCTGCGCCATGTGCCGCCGCAGTCAAGGCACCGGCCAAGAGTGGGACACTGTTCCCCGGGGGTTTTTCACCTGCACTGGGGTGCGTAGGTCAGCCACRGTCAAGAGGCCACGTTCCTGCCCTCATCACGGGAGAGGGAGGCTCCTTCAGAGGTGGTCTAAAGTGCCTACATCCGTCCTCGGGCCTGTCTCTGCCCTCGTCACTAAGGTGTCCCACTCTGATGGATCCACCCTCCAACAAGTGCAAAGCGGAGGAGCAACCTTATCCTCGGTGGGACATTAAATGCCCGGCCAAGGCCACCCAGGGTCCCTGGTGCCCCCGTACTGCCCTGCAGCACGTCCTAAACTCCCTGCCTGGGGGCAAATGCGAGTGATGGGCTCATAGTTTGGTGGTTGGCGTCCGCCTGAGGGGYGGAGAAGAAGGATGAGGACCTCTCCGTGGCTGCATGGATATGTGGGGCAGYGCCACGTGGTAGCAGCTGAAATCAAAGATCCCTCCCAAACCCATGTGCCTGGAGGCTCTCGGCAGCTTCAAAGCAAGCAGGTCTGTTATCTGTCAGTAAATACTTAGGACGAGCTAAGAAAGGCGCCTTCTTAAGCAGTAACAAAGCTTGTGATGCTGCAGGATCAAAACAAGCTGTTCAACCCCAAATGTCTTATCAAGAAAGCAACCACAGAGCTGCTTTTTCATAAAATCTCTATTTTCTCATCTGGGATGCAGGATGGAAAATTGATTTCTCTTCGTTTTGCCTGTTTGTAGATTTCCTTTGTCATCTAGCACCTCGGTCTGCTCTCTCACTCTCAGTCTCACGTTACAGCTCTCCAAGACTTGCAGTGTTTTTTGCGGATTAATTGCCCGAGAGCAGGGGGATAGTTCTGGTAGCCTCAGAAGGGTGATTCTGCGGCGAAATGCAGGAGGCTTGGCAGGGCCGCGTTTGAACGTTAGCCTTTTTATCACCTTCCTATCAAATTTCCATTCCGTTTTAGTGCTGCAGGAAGTAAAAAAAAATAAAAAATAAAAAAATAAAAAAGCTGCTAGAGCCTTTTGCAACGCAGCGTTTAAACTCTGGCGTGCGACGCCAGGAAGCTCAGCCCTTCGGACTCCTTGCCCGTGTACAATCCGTCTGGTCTGGAACGAGGCTGCGAGGAATCTCGCCACCGTCTGCGTTGCTCTTGCCAACGTGGCTGTTGGGGAAAAGCACCGATCAGGTTTAGGCGGGAGATCAGAGGCAGATGTAAACCCGGGTTTGCATCTACCGCAGAATGACTCCTACCTGTCAATAATTACCTTGGGGTATTTAAATACAGATAGTGTAAGATTTAAAGTACTCAAGGTATTTAAAACAGCGTGGCTTAGGTTCCAGCGGCGCAGACGTTAAGGAAATTCAGAGAGCCTTTCCCGTTCCACCGCCCCTAGATCTTCTTGGACACACGCGGTCTCTCATATTACTCGATGAATTCCAGGTCCCCCGGATAAATGTGCCGCCTTGTTTTGCGCAGTGCTGCCAAAGAGAAGCTCCGAGGAAGGGAAGACGCCTTTTCGTGCCTATACCATTAGTGCATATTGCTTTACGGGCCTGATTCTTTAGGGTGAGGTCTACAGAGGGTTTTCTTTGCTGCCAAGAGGCAACGGCTGCCTGGCAGGGGTGGCAGGACATTTCTTTTTAAGCTTTCCTTTTTCATTTGAGCGGAATTTATATATGAAACTTGACAATATATTGTTGTTTGGTTCATGTGTTCAGACAGCCTGCGATATTAGATGAGACTGAGGGGAAGTATCTGGCACAACAGTCCCTATTCTCCTTACAGTAAATATATTTTCTTTTTTCTGAAAAAGCTTTCAATCTGCATTTTATTGGTAATTGTTAGCATTATTAGCATTAAATTTTTTTTTTACCATTTTTTGCACAGAAAGTTATTCTATTTTGTTTGCAAGCTCTGTAAATTATTTTCAAAATGGTAATTTATTTTTACATTATCAGACCTGGGAAGTGAGCTTCTGAAATAATTATGTATCTATTTTAAGAATGTGGTTCACCTTGCATGTGTTTTTCAAGCTTTCTCAAGATACTATTGACATGCATAGAAACTGGTTTTGTTTAAAACCCTGACGAGTCAACAACTCTGCTTTAGGCATCTGTAAAATCCCTCATCAGTTTTCGCTGCGTACCCCAAGTAAGGAGTGGAAATACATCATATATAAAAATCAAGCTCTTTTTGTACCTGAAACGGAAGTCTGACTTCTGCCTTGACTTTGCGTGACCGYGTGCAGATTCGTGGCTGCATTTGGGTTGCTAGAAGGCACTTCAAAGAAACCATCTTCAGGCAATAAAAGCGTTTAGCTTTCTTTACGCAGGTTGCAGCTAATTATACCTGCCTCTTTCTTAATGCTGTCTAGGGAAGTAAAAACATTGCCATTTGTTGTTATACATTTATACCTCAGGTATCATTAGGTGGTATTTAACAATTTATCAGAAAACATGCAAAAATAAAAAAGAAAGCGAGTCCAGGAACATTACTGAAAATGTGGATTCATATCACATAATAAATTGGTTTCAGATCAAGAAATGGTGTTCTGGTAAGGCTTTTGCTTAGGCTCCAAAAAAGGGGAGGTAGTTTTGGACCTCACCCTGCACCCACAGAGATGGATTTATTGTAAGGAATCACCTTGTGATGTGAACTGACTGAACACTGTTGTGCTAACTGGGATACAGCAGATGGAATACAAGCAGGGCTTTATACGGAGTTTGCTGAGAAAATCCGGTTGATGAATGAGTTGTTTCCCCATTTGCTACGTTACTTAATTTCAATTTACACTTTCCCATTTTTCAAACCTTCTTGTTGGTAATCAGAGAGAAAAGTACTCAGCAGCACTTACTTCATTCTTTTAGRGAATGATTCTTTTTTATGAAATGATGGGAGCTACTTTTTTTTTCTTAACAGTATATGAATGCGAACAGAGCAGCTGTGGTCTGCAGAACTGGGAGACGAATACCAGGAAGGTGGTGGCTGAACCACAGTTTGTGTGTGCATTTATATTTGATGGTTACGTCACCTGGTAACATATCTACGGTTACGCCACCTGGTTCAATATCTCTGTATCTTTATATATCTATATGGATATATATCGATATATCTGTGTGTTAGAGAACAAGCATACGCGTGCATATGTTGGGCCAGATCTGGGATTAAACGTGCCTGTTGTTTTTCTGTCCCCGGAGCTGCTGCTGCTTCTGCGCGGGGGCTGCGCCGACAGGAGTGCAGAAATTGGGAATCGTAAAATACGCAGCGGTTTGTGCAGCTGCTGGTGCGGTTTGGACCTCAGCATTGCAAAAGCCCTGCAGTCCTGAGCGCTGCTCGTGTCCTCTCGGTTTTTGGAGGCTGTGCCATACGGTGTTTTCGTTTTTCCCACTATAGCAATAATAGCCAGCGATCAAGTCACCGTGCAGTAGTGACTGACAGGTGATACTGGGCGTATCGTGTATTAAAACAGCGGCGTTTATTCCGTGTTGCTTTTCCTTTTCTCTTCGCTGTGTATATAGTACTAAAAGAACTGATAAATGGTGGATCCAGAAAAATAAACGTGTCCTACTTCTGGTTTTGGGTTCATCTGCTGATCTCATGACAAATGTGTAGCAAACAGCTTCTGTTGGATATTATCGTGAACAGAGGGAAAGCAGGAAAGCATTCTGTACCTGAAAAATCGGTGACAAAGTAAAAGAGAACTGGGGGAATAAGAAATGCAGAAGGAAAAAAGTAAGCGTGCCGGATTGGCTTGTCTCAATGCTACTTAAAGTTGATAGAAAATCTTCAGAAGAAGATGAAAACAAGAACTAGGGAACTAAAAGAATTAAACAAAAAAAAATCATTCTGCAGAAGTGAGAAGTTATGAATGTTCCATTACTTAGTCTGGACTGAGATGCTGAGCGAAATGGGTTCAGCTGCGTTCCTGGTACTTACTGACCGGTGGGTTCAGCCTGGCTGGCAGTGGTTTGTACTCACTCGCAACAAGATTTAAGGGGCGTCAGTGTTCTTTTGGGCCTGGTTCATGCAAACAGCAAAAGGCTCAGGTAGCAGTAAGAGTAGCTGCCAAAAGAGGAGACGGCGGATTCGGTTCATGCCGAATAGTCTAGAAAACTTTGGGTTTATATACACTTAATGCACAGAAGGTCCTGGAGCTGGGTAGGTGGGGAGCCGTCCCTGCTCTGCTAGGTGTGAGCTGGGCGCAGAGGTCGGTAGCGTGAACATGGTCTCCAGTGCCAATGGTTGGAGAGAGTCTTGAATTATGTTTTAAGCTGGCACGTAGGACAATTTTGTTATGTGAAACCAAAGACAGTAATACTGTTTGGAAGCTTGGCACTGATAATCAGCTTTCAGAGGTCCTGTTCTATTAAACCGTAATAAATAGTAAATAATAATTAAAATACATACAGAGAGAGGAGCCTGAAGCAATCCTGAATATGAAAGCAGGATCCGTATTCAAACCTTGCCTCTTGGACCCAAAGCACAGGAGTGCTCGACTACTCAAAGGACCCTCAGATCAGGAGGATGCTTCTTATCTCTGTCAGTTAAGTAGAGCAAAATATGAATGACTAAAAGGGGAAAATCCAAACTGAAAAGGGAAATGTCTTAAAGGGAGGAACACTCGGTTGATTTTAGATGGTTGCTGTGAGCAGCAGATGTAATGGTACTGTCCCGTCTCGCTGCAAGAGGAGCTACGGCTGCACAGAGGCAAGCGCCGCGAAGGAGGCCCTGTGTGACACAGGGAGGGACGCGGAGGCGGTGGGAGCGAGGAAGGGGAGGAAGCTCACAACCTGGTGAAGCTGCTGCCCAGCTCAGCTGTCGTGTGGCCTTGGCTCCCTGTCACAGCGGGGCTGGGAAAGGGCCAGGTGGGATGTCTGATAGCTCTTCCCTCGTCCCCACCATCGCCATCAGGGCTGAGCCCGACATGTGCTTGCAGCCCTGGAAATGTAGGGAATGATCCGCTGGTAGCGGAGAAACGAGGAGAGAAAGAGTGGGATGGATAAGGGTACCTGAGGAGAGAGGCAGTTGCTTCGTGAGAAATCCATCCTTAGGTAAGAGTTGGGAGTTGACGGAAGGAGAGGTGTTGAGGGGAGATGGACCCCAGGGCCACCCTGGAGGGCTGCGTGGGATGGAGGGCTCGATGGAGGTGCATTTGGGGTCRTCCCTGGCAATGGGCGCAGGGCCGCGCATGATGGGCACTGCGTGCAGAACCAGTGTTTCTGCTAGCTTGCAGCCTCTGCAGAGCATTCGTTACCTGGGCGTTTGGGTCAATGAAATGGTTTAGCCTCCTTTATCTGCTCTCAGATGTTTGTACATCCACTGTTTTCTACAGTGTGCTGAGGTCTTGGTCCACTGTGGTTCTGTGCAATGGTGGTTAGATAGAGACCATCACAACTCGCACCTGAAATGGACCCTGTTAGRTGTGCTGTGGAGCAGAAAAGTCACGTTAGCAAGACGGTGACATATGGAGGGGGACTAGCATGGTCTTTAACGCTGGCCCAAGCACGAAGCTGGTGCACCTCAGCTTTGTCGGGTATCCTCTGATATCAACAGGAGGGACGCCAAAAGCAAGCTGCCTTCTGTGAGTGCTCTTCGTTCTCTTGCCTTGTATCTCCGCTAATCGTTGTTGCTTTGGCCGTTACAGGCAGTGGCGTTAAAGCTAAGCAGAGGCTGCCACATTCTACCCTTACACACGTGTAATCCCCGTTGCAGAGGGGCAAGAGGTGAATTTTGGGCTGATGCCTTCACAGAAATTGTGGCAGTTCATTAATGCAATGTTTGCTTCTGTTTCTGCTCAGGGATGTATGGGAGCCAGGCCACAGTGCTAAAATAGAAAGATGTTCAAAATGTAATGCTTCTATTCGTTGAGTTTTACTGTGTCCTTTAAGTGAAATTTTAAAAGTATCTCATTGAAACCTCCAGTTTTGGGGTTAGCATTTAAGATGAGCTGCAAATGCTAGGGCAGAAAGTTTTCTGTTCCTGATTTGCTGACTGAGGTTGATAACGAGCACCTAAATAACTAGGGGTTTGGAGCTGCAGTTAATTACACCTGCAAAATTAAAGACTCTAAAATCATGCACTTTGTTTAACAAAGACTCTTTTTTTCTTGTTGTTGGGGCTAATTAGCTGCGTTCACTTGCATTTCCCATCCTGAGCTCACAGTAGGTCTCCGCAACTATTGAAAGGCAGATTAAAAGCTAAGAATCTAATGGACAGAGAAAATCTCCTGTTAACTCTCCTGCTCTGGGCCCTCTTGAGGTCTCAGCCAGATGGTAGGCAGGCATGTGCCAGACCTAAGGATGGGCTGGAGAAGAAGGGATTGTCCTCAGATGACAGCAGTGCAGGATGGATCAGCTTAAGCAGCTCAGCCTAGGGGAGGTTCAGAAGAACCCAGCTGAGACCCTCTGCCTGGTTTGTACAGGACATTAAGTCTTCTTGTTTGATGTTTGTCCTGTCCTTGCCTTCCTGCCAGCCTAGGAAAGCACACGGTGGCTGCGTGGCTTGGAGTTGCCTATGCACTGCTTGAGTGAACCTCTGGCACCCAAGCGTCTGGTGAGACAAGAAGATGGCCTCAAACCATTGCAACTTGCTGCGAGCAGAGCTGGTCCTCAGGAAGTCCCAAAGGCTGCTCTGTCTGTTCTGCCGTCCCAAGCACTGACCACCTGTCTTCTCAGCCTGCATCATCCCGTGGACCATCTGCAGGGAGGTGGACCTTGCCGATGCTGATCCAGCCTCTGTGCTGTGGGCTGCGGTTAGCAACATGCTGGCCATCTGGTATTCCTTTCCCTACATTAGGAGTTCTCCTTGGATGTAAAGGGAGAGAAAAAATAGTTTCCGTCAGAAGGCTGTAGATGTGTCTTCTCGGTTCTGTAAGGTGGCTCCTGGATATCCAAGTTCTGTATCCAGGACATGTTTACATATATGAATACCTACGAGGGAGTGCTTGTAGTCCAGATCATTCTCCCTTGGGGGAGAGGCTGGGGCTCAGATTTCGGGAGCAGATCTGCCTTCTCCAGGGCTGCCTTTCTTTGCGACTAGTCAGAGAAGTAAGCCGGGGAAGTGAGAGCTGCCTTCTGCTTTGCCCTGGTGTAGCCACTTCTGCTCATGCCAAGCACATATTCGGTATTATTCACAGTCCCTTCGCGTGGGCAGAAGTGACTAGAGCAGGTGGGAAGCAGTGGGGAATCAGACCCGTTGTCTTACAGAAAAAGCAGGCAAGCCCTGGATTTTTTTTCTCCTTCCTTTATAAATTGGAAATGGCAAAGAGGACGTGCTGCTATAGGGCTCTTCTCCTGAGGGTATACCCAGGGCTTTAAAAGAAGCAAGCGTGGTAGGGCAAATAGGGGTGTCCTGGCGTGATGCTGGGCCGCCACTCTGCTGTCGCTAAACTTCTCATGATGTCCTCTACGATCTGAGGCTGCCTTTGACAGACGTACGTTGCAGGTAGCAGTCTGAGGAAGAATGAATTTTTTTCCCCCTTCATCTCAGTGCTCCTGTGTGCATTACCAAAGTGCACGTTTATGCCTTGTAGTCCTTCTAGGCGTTGCTTTTGCCTTTTCAATCAATTGATGCAGTTTTGTAACAAACTGATGATTTGTACGTGCCTCTCTCTGTGATCTGCTACAAGTCATGTTGAAACGACGCTGCTCTGTAGGGGCCTCTGTTCTGAAAATCTGTCTTCAGCTTTATTCCCACTGTTTTCCCGCCCTGCTTCTTGCCACAAAAATTCTCCGTGCAGGTGGAAATACAGAAATTCATGTGTTCAAAGTGGTGGTTGCACTTTCAAGCTGAAAGCAGTTTTGAAACTTCCTTTAGAAATGCTTGGAGTCTAATCAGTATCAATAAGTCCTTTAGGGAGAATAATACAAGGGCGCAGCATTTATTGCAAGGGAAAAGAATTACAAGTACTTACCGGCTACGCGGTTGTTCTCCAAAACGCAGCCCGACTTCTGATCGTGTGGAAGGTTCTGAGCACCTCAACGCCTGCATGTGGGGCTATTTGTTTTTCTGCACAGTGATTATATAGCCTTTGATATGTTACTGCTATTCACAATTTGCAGCATCCTTATAAACAGTGCTCATTACTTGATCTATTAAATGCTCCATTAGTTGCCATAGAAACTAATTTTTCTTGATTAAGTTTTTCAAATGTCAGCCTTCATGCTCAGGTGAGGCTAACGGTGGGTGGGCAAATGCAGTTGTAGAAGACTTTTTTCCTCCTGCAAGCATTTTTCATAATTACTTTCAGGATTTTGCCTGGAAGTTTTTTTATTTTTCAATCTATCTACCTATTTATTGGAACCACGTTTTGCAAAGCCTGTTACTGTTTGGGAATTAGGACAATGTGAAAAGCATCCTGTCGATGGCTCGCTGAACTGAGCTCGCTGTCCCGGTGGGTGGACTCGCCAGGGCTGTTGGTGTGGCCTTCAAGGGAAGGAGGTAGAGCCTTTCCCCTTTGGACCTGCGTTTACTTTTCAGACGTTGGCCTACGAACTGAACGTCGTGCTGTACCTGCGTGTCAGCTCTACAAAAGACATTTAAGAACGTACCAAGGTTAATTTTCTCCTCTGTATCGTGCGAGTAGGGCATTCGCTGGTGTATGCAGCTGATAGCTGATGCGGAGGGATGTAGCTTCTACCAACCAGAGCTCCTTAGGTGTCAGGGCTTGTGCCAGTTCCCTAAATCAAGTTGGGTAGCAGGGTACAATGCAGTTACAGCTTCTCTGCGGACCAGCCTGCTCAGGTGGAAACAAGTGCAGATGTGGGTGCCTGGCACGTGTGCAGGGGAGCGCGTCGCCTTGCGGCGGTGAGACCTGGCCGAGGCGGGTGGTGGCGCTTGGGCCGTGGAGCTTAAGGGAAGCGGCGTCTTCTGAAAGAGCAGCAACGGACTGCGATGTGCGTTCCTAGTTGTCAGCTAAAGGTTAAGCGGTGGCAGGCCTTGTTTGTCAGCGTAACCTCGCTCACATTAGGGTTTTTTTCTGGCTCTGCTGGTTAGAGGGTGATTTTTTTCCCCACGTCTTTGACATCAGTGCGCTGTGAACACTCGTGTTACGTTTTAGCTTGTTGTACACGGCAAGTGCTGAGATGTGAAATGTGCTGTGCGGAGCATGGGCGATGCTGAAGCTTTTATCCCTTCTCCACTGCTGTAGCCATGGGTAGCTTTGTAGGTAACGGCAGAAATGCTCTTCATCGTCACAGCAGGGTGCTCATGTCTCTTCCCTTGCCTGGAAGAGATGGATACCTGGGCTTCAGGGCATTGGTGGAGGCAGCAGCTGCTCCTCATGGGTGAGGGAAGCATTTTCAGAGTAATCCTGCTCTAAGGGTCCTTCCTCTTCCTCCTCTTCCAGAGCAGTTAGCGTTGCCTCCATGGGGGCTCTGTAGGGGCTCCAGGACTGGTCCTCGCTCTGTTCCCCTTGCCCCATGACACCAGGTGACTTCAGGCTGTGGGAGTAACATAACACCATTTGCTTGTGGATTCTGTCCTTGTTTATGAATAACTGGTGGCAAATTGCTTTCTTGCCTTTCCTGTCTGCTGGAGCAAAGTGGTGGGGCAGACCGCCCCTATCTGCTCTGCCATGGACCCGTTTCTCAGCCAGGGATGCCACAGGCGAGGTTATCTCGAGTGCTGCTGATCCCTCTGCTCAGAGGGAGCTCTGGGATTTTCTGTGGCCTGTTTTGGGGACGCGGTAGGTTCTGATGGACACTGATACTTCCTTCTGCAGACCTCTATCAGGGTCCTTCCTCTGACGTGCTTCTGTAGTCCCTTCTCGCATGTGGTAGTGAAAGGTTATGTCACTTTATGCCCCTGAAATCAAGGGGCTAAAACGAGCGTTTACGCCTAGTTGTGTGTGAAGTGAACGGAAGATAAGCGCTGCTCTCTGTAAAAGCAGTGCATAGGAGGGTTTGCATTTTGAAGAACCAAAATTTTCTCCCTGCCTCTTCCTTGCTCTGTTTTCTTTCCACTTGTAGGAGTAGAGTGCTGTGCTGATGACCACTCTGTCAACAAATAATTACACCCCTTGCAGCTAGGAGGCTACCATGAGAAAGCTTCTGCTTCCTGAACTTGGCGCTTGCACGCTCTGAGCAGAGCCAGAGCTGCTCTTCCTCTGGGCCTGTGTAGCTCTGAAGACCTACGTGTGGCGTGGTGGGAGTTCGGTGGAGTCAGGAGTGGAGCGCAGGTGGCAGGAACAAGCCTTTCCAGTTGCAAATGCAGGACTCAAATTCTCCCTGACAGTGACTTCTTTTCTGGCACTTCATTAAACAAGCCACGGTGTTTGCGGTGTGGGTGATTAATGACTATACATTGCGCTTAAGACTTGGCTTCGCTGCTTACGAGTCACACTTGAGCAACAGTTCCTTTAAGAATAAATATAGCCTTTCTCCTGCGGCTGCTGAGGATCGGCAAGGATGCTGAGTTGACTCATGCTGTACATCAGCTTCTCCTGACTAACGAGGCACGGAGCACACGGCTTGACCTGGAGCAATGGATGCGGGGGCTGATAGGGAACGCTCTCTCGGCGCGTGCTCCGTGTTCGGCTCCGCAGGTGGTGCGCAGGCTGACCAAGGCGGGCCAGGTCAGTGTGGACAGGAGCTTGCCCTGCTGATCTATTTTGCTCCTGCATTAGTGCATCCACAGTGTGTGGATGACAGGATTTATATTGCAGGAGGAAGAGTTGTTTGGTTTTAACTAACATCTGGTGCTGAGTGGTATGGTGGGGCTTGAATGGATGAACCGCTGAAGGAAGCAAAAGGCAAGACAGGAAAACAGTGATGCTATGGGGAAAAGAGAGCCTTGTGCTGCCTTGTGTTCGCCTTGGATAAAGGCATGGATAAAGGGCTAGTGCATGCATTCCTATCAGGGCAAAGTCATGGAGCTGAAAGAGCCTGAAAGGTCATCCAAGCCAATGTTTCTCACTGGTTTTCAGTTAAAGAACAATACGAGTCTATGAAACAGCTTCTGCAATTCTTTGTGAAGCGTTCTGCTACCAGAAAAAGAGTAAACTCTAGATTTTCATTTATTACTCTTATTTTTGTTCTTTCCATGTCTTTTCCTTGCACGCTTGTCATGCCCTAGATACTGCTCAGAGGTCTGAAGAACATAGCTAGGGAAACACTGGTACAACTGGTACAAAATTAGCTTTTCAGGAGGTKCCGGCATCTCTGTGGAGTGGTTAACTGCCCTTCTTTAGGCAAAGCAGTGCTGTCATTCTTGGTTAGAGCGCGTCTCGCACTCGCTTGCCTGTGCGTTCGGAGGCAGGAGCAGCCCTCTCCCAAGGTGCCTGGTGCAACTCCAGGAGTCTCTCGCTTGCTGGTCTTTCAACGCTGCCCCTCAGTGTTGGTACCGTGATTCCTGTCCCTGACTTTTTTTCACATTTAATGCTTATTTCTCTTGTCAGACAGCTCACGGGAGGGTGGCGGTGAGCACTGAACGGATCTGCAGTGTTGTATCAAGGTGTGAACTCAGGTGCAGCACTTCAGGAAGAAAACATGAAATAACCTGTTCATAGCGTCAACAACAAAAATAGCATGTAGATTTTAATCACGTATTTCTTTTAGTGCTGAAGAATGGGAGAAAAACATGCATTTCATAGATAAATGTGAGCTTTATTGAGCGAAGCATTTTTGAAGKTTTTTTTCAGCATAAAATGCGGGCTAATTTAGTCATGAGTCAGGTTGAGTTTTGTCAGGTGTTCACTGAACATTTGTAAAGTCTTTCAGTGAACTGAGTAGTCATATGAAATCATCATCACTTTTCCAAGCGAGTACAATTATGATATGCAGACTGTAATAAGAAAGCAGCTGTTTCAGTGAAAGTAATCCCCCTCCGCACAAATTGCTTTCTTTGGCCACACCAATAGTTAATAAGAATTCTTATCAATTAAAACAGAAAAYGTAGTATCCACTTWACCGCAGAGAAGCCTTTTATGTCTYGCTTGCAGGTGATCAAAGAGAGCATCACGTGATCTTTTTTGTTTTGTTTTCTGAAATGCTGCTTTTTATATTTTAATGGCTGGAGTAGCAGAAAATGTAAATTCTTTCTTTGCAAATGCTAATAAGGTGAAGGGAGGATTCTGTCCAGAAATGTTAGAGGAGGCTACGTTAATCACACCGAGCAATTAAGATGCATTTTAAATAATGGTGTTCCTTTAGCGTGCCGCAGTTRCGTGTATCTGTTGATTCAGTTACCTTAGTGCTTGGCAAGAACTTGCTTGTTGGAGCTGAAAGAGGAGGAGATCAGTGCAGCACAGTGTGGCGTGCGTGTTAGCTGCCTGCCGACTCCGGGCGCTCAGGGGCTGCGGTTTTGCGATGTTGTGAGATCCCAGGGTGCAGTGGGTGTTTCAGAAGTTGCCTTTGCTTGCTTCTAAACCACATTTATTATTATATTGTCTCAAAGCTAAATCTTTCTTGCATAGCCTCAGCTAAGGGAGGAGAGGCTTTCTTGAGGATGGCTGTGGGAGCCTTTGAAGTAAGAGCAGGTAGACGTATTGAAACGGGTAAGGAAGGAGGGAGGTTCGGAGGTGCTGAGACCCAGCCATTTCTGTTGAATATGTTGTTGATGGTGAAGGCAGTAAGAACTTAGCCTTCCAAAAAAGCAACCCAGGAAAGTAACACAAGCCACTGAAGAGGGCATTTCCCCCAAAATATGTTTTGGACCTGAAGTCCTTGTCTAGTAGCAATCCAATACTAAAAACTTGCAGTTAAATTGTAATTAATTCCTGCTAGTGCCTACAAACAGGAAGAATCATATGGAAAAGGGCTTGGTGGAGTTGTCTTTGTAATGTGGGAGCTATTTAGCCTCTTCTCCATCATGCCATGGAGCGCGGAGTTCATTGGGAGCAGTAACGAGGAAGGTCCAGCATTCTCGTTGCCACCTGGTGCGTCTGCCCCTCTGGCACGTGGTCTTTCCTGACACTCGGAGCTAGACACAATAGTCCAAGCCTGCAAAACGGCTGGTCGTCGTCTTCCTTCCTTGTGCTGCACTGAGCGCTTCCATCTTCATGGAGACAACGGTCCTCTTCCCTGCTTAGTGTTTAGAATGTCTTGCCAGCCTTGCAGTAGGCTGTTCTTGGGGCTAAGCTTTGTAAATTAAATATAGCTTCTCTTTCTATAGCTATTTTCCCACTGGAATACAGCTTTTTTTTTATTCCAGATGTTGTCACCAAAAAGGAGAAATGCTTTCTCACACAGTTCTGCCAAAGACTTTCTGAACTTTCTGATGGTGGACTGTTAATACGGTTATTTGTTCATGTCATGGACAGGATCTTCATTTGGAGAAAACCATGGCTCTTCTATTTCCCTTTGTATATATGAATGTTTGCTAAATGTCTGGTCGTTCTTTTTCCACTCCTCGTGAATTTGCATCCATTCCTGAGGGTCTATTGTTCATTAGTTTTATTTGCTTAATCACTCATTGTGGCTAGTAACTATTAAAACAAAATGTAACCCAGCTTTGCATGATACCATCTTGCTATAGCAACTCAGTCGCATGYTGTGGACAACGTATGGTCCCACTAAATATTTTGTTAAAATGCTGCAGGCAGAAATGCGCTCATAAAGCTATTCAACCTATCATTTGCCAGAAGTTGGATTAAGACACGTGGTTTGCAAGTCAATGAAGAAACTGAACTCCTCAGTTGTTTTATTCTGAATAATGTGACCAGTTGTATCTTGCTGATTCTCCTGATTCCTGGAAGCTGCTGTCTCTTGATGAGAAATATGTTAGAAAGTTGCTAAAAGGGGCTTGGAAATGGTAGGAGAAAGAAGTCAAGTTCAATCAGGATAAATGCAGCATCGGGGTGAGTGAAGTATGTATTTCAGTTGCACACTCTCAGTTGAGAATATTGAGCTTAGGCCTGCTAGAGTATCAGCAATCACTGAAATGAGGCTATCGGAGAATCATGCGGAGCTGGAAATGATATCCAGGTTGGTGATTTTTACCGTATCAGCTTCATATTGACCCTTGTGGAAGCTTGAAAGCTGCCAGAAGTCCCCTACAAGTTTCCAAGGAACTGTGTTCCAAGGAACACAGAGCGTGCATCTCCCGTTGCCAGAATGAAAAGAGCAAAATTTTCCAGGCTACTGAAATACAGACATTTTCCCTCTGAGCGGATTGACTGTTTCTTCTCCTGTTTCCTTGGATCTTCTGCCAAAATTGCACTTCATAACCTTTATATTGTGGCTGTCTCTTGTTAGCTGTTGTTTTTCTTTTTCGTGATGTTCCTTAAACGAATGTGAGGGGCTGGCTGATGGGATGGTCACGTGGTTCTGGGAGGTGGCAGCCCTGGCGCAGAAGTAGCTGTTTTTTCCATGGCCGTTGCACATACTGGTTTCATAGTCAAAAACGAGGCTCACTGAAAAGGTGAGAAAGAAGCTATTTGGGTAAAGAGATAATGTAATAACCCGGAGAAGCTAGCAACATGTGTGGATCTGTTCTGCTTGAAGCAGAGGTACGTTTTGGACAGACAACTGGTCTGTGAAAACAGAGCTCTCAGTAAAACAGCTGATGTTATTCTGGAGCGGAATGGGGAATCAGCATTTCCATGGCTGTGGATGTGGTGGAAGAGACATTCTCGTACATGTGGGAGCAATAGCTCAGAGCAATGGGTTCCTGGTGGTTTTCTCCCACAGTGGGAAGAAGTGTTCATGGGTGGAGACCACGTTTGATTTCCTGCCTGATTTCTTCTCCGGTAACAAAATATATTAGAACCAAAGGTCCAAACATATATTAGTGCCTTCCAGAAGGCATGGTATGACTCTGAACTTTGAAGCTAGTGCTTTCTATACTTGATTCCAGAATCTGGCCCTAAAGCCAATACACTTCAAGGGAAGATTTATCTAGTGCCAGCGTGCACTCCCATGACTGGCATTTCAGTCACTGAACATTAGCAGCTCAGTTGTTCCTCAGAGCCTTTTTCTTATAGCCCACTAAATTTAGGGGGCAGGAGGAAGATGTTTTGAAGTGTAGAAAGCTCAGAACACTGCATGGTTTATTACCCAAAGCCTCCTTCAGTATCTCCATTGGTTGGGGTGCAAGAGCTGTTGATACAAAGGAACAGAGTAACATTTTTCCCAAATTATTAACTTTTCTCTCTCTTCACAGCAAATGTGTCCCACTAACTGATATTTCCCCGTGGTTCTGGTTTATACACATTCKGGCTGGTTCTGGAACATAGTACAGTTCTGTGTACAGTAAACTTACCATACTGTTTTCTGCATGTTTCCATACGATCTTGAGGATGGTGCTTTCAGAGCAATAACGGATGGCACCCAAGGACCAGAAGCGATAGCCTCATTTGCTAATGCAGGTTCTTGAGATATCAACTTTTGCATTTGAATGGAAGAAATGCAACTTGGAAAACCTGGTGGCTCTGAGGTGCCTGATGGTGAAAGAGTGAACGAGTTGGGTTGCTTCTGCTAAATTACCTCTCTCTGTTCCTTCCGTGCTGTTTTGTTCTCTGTTACTACCACGCTCTCCTGGTAGATGAAGTTGCATCATAGGCTGAGCTCTCCTTCAGCCTCTGAGCTGGGAGGAGCCGTTTCTGGAAGCGCTGGGTTTATTTTTGGTGACATCCACTTGGGCACTTGCATCTAGGAGTTCTGCAGAGTGCAAGTAGGTTTATCAGGCTGTAAAAAACATGTGTCTTCTGCTGAAGGATGCTGTGCCATCGAGGCTTGTTCCCAAGTGGTGTTGAAGAGCTCTTGTTATGTTAGGCTTTTTTCCCCTGCGGCTTTCGGAGTCAGCTCAGACACATTTGTTTGGTTTTTTGTTTGTATTTTGTTTTTTTTTTTCTTAATAGACTGTTCTCTATGTTAGTAGAGGAAGGAAATCTGAACCAGAAGAGGAAAAGTTGAACTTTAAATAAGCTTAACTATTTAATCTGTGTGCAAATGTTTGTCTTCCCAGCCAAAAGCAATTAAGAAGAAGACTCAGCTGTCACTGCCCTAATTCGTTTCGTATGCACCAGGTATTTGTTCTGGTGCTGCACTACAGGGCACACGGCGTAAAACCTGGCAGCCATTAAAATAAAACTAAAGAGGAGGCAACAGTGTTAGTGTTCTATTAAGTTTTGCTATATTGGGTCTCCAAAAGGTCGCTTAAAAGCGTAGGGAGCTTTAAAAGTGAAATTCCGCCCTAGGACATAACAGTGTCTTCCACCAGGACGAGCAGGAACAATTTATGGGCGTTTTGTTCTGTTACCCTTTTATATGTGGGCTGTTATTCTTCTGCATAACAGCAGGGGCATMATTTGACACTAAACAATAAATATTTCCTAGATTATTCTTATTAGTGTTTTTCACAGCAAAATCTCATTGCRCTGGGTGTCTGTTTGTTCCTTTAGCTTTGAGTGGTTTGAATCTTTCTACGTCTGCTGGAAAGGTATAACCTTGGCGGAGGCTTGAGAGGTCCTTATAAATAATTACAACATTATAGGCTGAATCCTCTAACTCTTGCCGATTTCAGGATCCCGGAGATAAAAATAACAAGTGAGGCTTTTTTTTTTTCTCCCTATACATCTATCAATCAAAATGATAAAGATATTTATGACTTGCACGTTTTAATGGTGTAATTAGATATAATTACATGTTCAAATGATTACACATATGAACACTAATTATATAATTGGAGACAATTATGCTAACTAGGTAAATACATAATTAACTAAAAATCTCTTGTAAAATCAAGGAAATTTGCACACCATCCAAAGAAAGTAAAATCACAATTAAAAAAAAAAACCCAAATCCTCGCTGTCTGACAGCGTTCAGAGCCAGCCATGTATAGCTGGAGAGGATCTGGCCGTTTAATTTTTGGCGGACTGCAGCTTGGTTCAGCTGCCTCGTCTTTTTTTTTGTCATCTCCTTGCAAAAGGAAGGTGAAAATTAAAGCAAAGCMAAAAGCGGTGCTGTAATCTCTCTGCTTCTCTTGGTCTCCGGCAATAATTTTCTGACCTCCCCGGGGTGGTTTTTGGCGGTCAGTTGGGGGTGTGTGGTTTGGGTTTTTTTTTGTGTTGTCTTGTCTTTGTAATTCTGGTTTCTTAAGGTAAGTGGAAGGGAAAAAGCCACTTTGTTTGTATTTTAATGCCGGCAGTGCAGCTTTGCGGTAAGAGGGATGCGCTGGYGTGGCGGTGGTGCCCTGCCGAGGCTGCTTGGGCTCACTTGGGCTTCGCGAGACTCCTGGAATCGCGGGAAAGGCTTGCGGGGACGGAGCGCTCGGGTGTCCCAGGCATCTCTCCAGGGCCTGCAGCCCCTCTTCCTTGTGCTRTCCGCTTCGGTATTTATGAAGATTCCCTGCTTTGACGCTATCTTTAGTTCCCGTTGGAAATCAGCTCATTGTTTCTTGATCTTGTGATGCTTTCTTTAGCCTTCAGTCTAAAATTCTGCTTAATCCTGGCCTTTTCTTCCTAGTTACAAGCTGAACCGATTTTTTTTTTTTTTTTTTTTTTTTGATATGTATTTGCAATTCTCTTGATACGTGGGAACCGTTCCCAGATCCCTTTCTTTGGCACTTGTGGGAGTCATTTAAAGGTATGCCAAGAAAGTACAAGAAGACATGAATGATGCTGTTTGTGATTGCTGCGGTTTTGATCCGTTTTCTTCTCATTGGTTTCTGACTCAAAAATAAGTGAAACATCTCAAAGTAGGTAGGATTCAAACACGGGCTCGGTTTCTTTTTCCCCGAACAAAGCTCTTGCAGAGCCCTTATCGCCTGGGCCAGATGCGGGAAAGGGGAGGAGGAGTCCTTTCCCAGTTTTGTTTAATGCACCTTTTTTCAGATGCTTTCACTGTCTGATGGAGACTTGGTCATTTCTGCATCCTGTGAAAGAAAAAAAAAAAATCCATACCCAGACGCAAAACCATGGAAGCCGAGATGTTTTTGGCATTTGTCACTGGCATTTTCAAACACCGACTTAACCCGGTATGGAAGGTTTTAACGCAAGTGTCCGTTGTCCTGTCTCTTGTCCAGCGCCAGTGTGTAAAAATGGGATGTGTTTGATCTCCCAGCTCCTGGACGTCTGAGGTTTCAGCATTTCCTGAGCGAAACGTTGCATCTGATTGTGTTAACTAGCTATAGATAGATATAATTTCCATAAATGAATATCCTCTTTTTAAATCAGTTTATGCCTTTGGCCTTCATGCCAACATGACTTGATAGTTAAGAATTTGTGGCAATTAGTTGCACAGCAAAGTCGTAGGTTGTATGTGGAAAGAAAAAATAACGTTTTTTTTTTTCTTTTTAACTTGCTGCTTGATCGTTTCAGTGGTTGCCCCTCATTTCTTATGTTATGAGAAATCATGGGCTTGATGATGCGATCTCGGTGACTTGTGCTCAGCAGCTGGTGCTCTCTTCTGGCCTGAGATGCCACCGAGAGCTTCTCCTAGCAAGCTGCCTTCACAGCAAGATTTCTTCCCTCTTCCCTCTTCTCCTTGATATCCTCCTCCCCAATTCCCCCACCGTTCAAGCAAAATAAAATGTCATCTTTTTTTTGTCATGACAGCTAAAACGAGTTAAATCCCAGGATCTTGCTCTCATTTTTAGCTCAGTGAATTTGTAAGATGTCATTCAGCACGTATAGGCATTGCTTTTCATGGAAGAAAAACACAGCGCAGCTAATGTTACTGGAACACGAAGGTTTGGGTTTAATTCAAAAGATGTCTGGAAATAAGGTGGATGTGCGTCTTTAATGTGTCCCCGCGATGTGATGGAGGCTGTGCTGGGGGAAATGCTGATAAATTCAGGAGTGGGCTTGAAGGCAGAGTGCGGTGGCCATCAGCTTTTAATATTTAGAAGGGATTTTTCTCAGCCTCCCTCCGCGCACCGAGGAAGACTATCCTTGGCGTTTGAAGCACAGCATGGTTTTTCGGGATTATATTTTTATGAAGTTTTTAAAATGGGAGCTAGTTTAAGTAAACATACTGATATTGCATTGCAGGAGATCAATAACCTCGGTGCTATTTGCAGAAGACAATCAGGAGGAAAAAGAGCCGTTGAAACCCAGCGYTGGATGATGCTCGGTTAACCGGATTTACCTTGCTGAAGGGGAGGTGGGCCAGGAAGGCGGCTGGGGCGCCGCTGTGGGTTACAGGGGGACGCGGTGGACTCGGGGCAGCGGCCGTGACGCTCCCGTCTCCGACGGCTCAGGTCCCACCTTGGGGRCTGCCCAGTGGTTGGCTCTAGGTGGGAAGGCAGTTTGAGTCCTGGTGCCTTGGGTGCTCCTGGGGCTCCTACAGGGAGGTTTAAGGACCTCCGAAACTCTGTCCTGTAGCGTCCAAAGGTGCGAGCGTGGTGTTCCGTCGTGATGCGGAATGAAAACAGATGCGTTTCTCCATCGATTGCTGGCTCATCTGCACTAAGATTATATCGGGCTCTGCCTCATYGCCTTCGCCGTCGGCACGTGAGTAGCATTCCCGTCTCTGGGAACTGTATTTTCGGCACGCGCGCAGCCTTGCCGCGTCGCCCACGGCTGGTTTTGTCGTCTCGTTGGCAGATGCGTGTATTTGTGACGCTCGTCAGTCAGTTTAAAGGTCGCGTGTCTGTCCAAAAATATCTCCCCGAATTACTGTCGCGGGAAGGAGTCAAGATTAGTTCAACTGAAAGATGAGAAATGTTTTTCTGTCTTTGTGAGTTTTCTTGCTGCGAGACTCTGGCAGTTCTGGGGCGCTCGGTAAAGCTGTTCCTCTCGAATGCCAGGTTTCTCCCAGGGCTCTTGCAGGGAAGGAAAACGGGAGAGACCAAGGGAGCGAGCAGCACAAGCGACACCCGAAAGGACGGATAAAAAAAGGAGAGGAAAAAACGTGCACCCTGGGCTGCAAGGTGTCCAGACCTGCAGGAGTTTAATGAGAAACTTTGGTGTCTGTGGCTTGATGCCAGGCTTTAGCTCGGGGAGGGGAGTCTGCTCTGAACGCGTTCCCGGGTGCTTTCGCTCCTCGGGACGAAACAGAAGTATTTATGTGCTGTCCTTCTACCTTATTACTGTTAATTCCACCGAGTCCTTTGAGCTAGGAATTGGTGCTGCCCTATAGATTCCTCTTCTTGCTGTACTTGAAAAAATCCTTATTTTATTGTCTTTTACCATACTGGCCATAGAATACTAAAGGCTTTCTACTTGTATCAATTTTCTATGCTTCCCTACAATAAAAAAACACACTGTTAGATATGCACAGCTGGGCTTTTCTGCTTTTAGGAAAAATATTTATCTTTTTGAATATATTTATGTAATTATGCATATAAACACATACTGTACGCATCACTTTCTGTCTTCAGAAATGAAATATTTTTGTGTATTTATACCCCTCCTCCCCCAAACAGCCACACGTACCTACATATTTAGGTGTTTCTTCCTATTTGATTAGTCTCCTCACTGTTTTACAGACGGGTTGGAGAAATAGTTACGCTGGTTGGTTCGTGCTACTAAATAGCAAACTGAGTTCTTGTTACCCTGACCTGCACCGTTGGTTTATAGGTTAACACAGGACATGATGTTTTGATTTATTTTATTGCTTCAGTGTTGGTTTTTTTTTTTTTGTTTTTTAATCTTTCTCTTCTAGAAATCTCCCACTTGTCCTCTAGGCTAGTAGACTTGTGCTGTGCTCCAGCCGAGGTGGAGAGCAGCCCTATAAATGGTCCTCCTTCCCACCAAACGACTGGTGAATATTCATCAAAAATACAGTTTGCTGCTTTACGGTTCTTCCAACGACTCGCCTCCAGAATATCACGTCTCTTACTGTAATATCGCTCCTGTAACTCCTGCATTTGATTGTGCCAGGCTTTCTTCTTGAAAACCCTAACTATTTTAGACTCTATAGAAGCAGGCGGTATTTGTAACCTTATTCTGTCACCAAAAAAAAAAAAAAAGTATTATGATTTAGACTTAAATGAAAATTGGCTTGCAGTGGAGGAAAAGAATTCAGATGTGAATTTTACCCAGTCCATTAAATGATTGCTTTGTGGTGATATCGTTACCGACTTTAGTTTCTGCACTAATGAGAATAGCTGCAAGTTACAGGATGTCTTCTATTCGTTTCTCTTTAAAGCAGTTAAGGACTATAGTGAATGAATTTCCATGCATTTTAACTTACGGGGATTTATATGTGACTCTGGTGATTTAACGTAATTCCTTGGTATACTGGCAGTGGAAGGTCAAAGTTAAAATTAATAACTGAGAATTCAAATGTTGCTATGTCTGCCTTGTTCTGCCCTTAGATTATATTCTTTATTATGCAGGTGAAGAGTTATAGTTCATTTTGACGCAAATTAAAGCTGTTGAATAAAAAAGGCTGAGAGAATAATAAAAACATGTCATTCACAGATGTTAGGACCGTTTCATGAAACTCATTCAATAATTTAGTTGATGGATAATGAATAATTTCCCATTAGGAAGGCCCAACTGTGGAAGACCCTCGTGATTCCTGCAACTGTTGACAATTTTAAAAGGGGACTGACCTTAGTGGAAAAAAGGCTCTCTGAAATTCTTTGTACGATATTCAGTCATTCCTAGTTAATGCTAGAGAAGATAATCTGTTCCCATGCAGAATGAAAAAAGTCTATCCTTTAGTAAGATATTTATAGTAAAATGTATATCGGTTATTCAGTATAAATGTGCTAATTTTTCTGAAGCAGTGAAACCTCTTAAAGACATGAGGGAAAACATTATAGTTAAACTAGGATAACCTGCTGCATTTAATCATGTAATTCAGAGATATTTTGAGATTGTACGTATGGATGTCTCCCTAGGGTCTGCCTTTTCATAGAGAAGCCCGGATTGATTCAGCTGAGCATGGTGCTGTAGAAGGCATCTAAAGTCAGGCTGGCAATTCCCGCGCTTGTAGTCACCTACTTTGTTTTCCGCCTTTAAATATGAAGTGAAGAGAAAGGTTATGGTTTTCTGTTTGGCTTTTTGTTTTTAAGCCAAAGGAAATTTTAAATTCTTGACGTTTGGATGTCTTAAGTCTGTGAGATGCCTAAGTTTCCAGAGTTTTGATGACAACATGTGTGTGTTTGGGTGGAGCAACTGAGCAAGCCTTTAAAGCTAGTGAAACAGTGAAACCATCTTGCCTCTCTGCAAACTGTAGTTTTGGAGAAATTGTGTTTAAATATTACTTTTCTTTGTGAAAATCTCTCTGAAAGCTGAATGGACAAATATTAACCTGAAGGAGCAAAGCAAACGATCTAAGGCATGGCCTTCGATGTGCATCCTTTGGTCTGGGGGTGTCCTTCCCCAAGCACGTCCTCGCTCTCCTGCACCGGCGCAGAGTGCAGCAGAATTTCCCTGTGCTGCTGGGCCAGGCGTTGGAGATGGACCTGCTCCAGAGTTCGCGGGCGCTGAGCCATGGCGTGGTAAAGCTCTGCATGCGTCTTTGCACCGTTTTGTAGCAAATAAATCAATTACAGCTCAGAGGAAGTTCACAGGAAGCATAAACAGGATGGTGTTGTGTATCAGACGTGGATTTATTGGCAGCTTCGGGCTTTACTGTGTTGCTCTTCTCCTTGACATCCAGGAGATGCCTGTTAATGCTAGTAGGAATTAAAAACACATGTGGATCACTCAACAAAGTAGTATATTATTCTGTTGTTACGTGGTAAGGCTGTTTTATCTCTTTAGCTGCTGAAGCGGAATCCAGGCCTGCCCTTTTCTTTACCGGCAGGACGCGATCGTTCTTGCCCCCGTTGGGTTTGCCGCGCGTCCTTGGCTTGCGGCATGGCAGGATCTTTTGACGCTTCACCAGATTGCCGTGAAGGCTTCCCAGCGCAGCGAGGAGCGGGTACTGCTGTGCTCTTGGAGGTGCCTTTCGCTCAGCGCAGCGGCGAGAGGACTCGTATTTGCGAAGCCCGGGATTGCAGTGGATGCCCAAGGCCTGGCTTCTGGGCTCGTATGGTTTAGGCTAATGTGGACTATGAACCAAGCACTGAAGTCTTCCTAATTAAACTTGATTGCTTTAACTTTGTGGTGTTGACACCGATGTCTTCTGTAATTAATAACCACGGTGGTTCCCCTGTTAGAAAATAAGGGGAACTCTTTTTTGCCTACTATTATAGCAATGTGGCTGGAAAATAACATTTTCTCTGTGGTCTCTGGGACTGAATCAGAACCGATCATGTCCTGCTTGTTAGCAGTTATTGTCAGAGACCGGGTTTAGTTAGATGAGTAAGAAATTGTGCTTTTGCATGTCAATCCAGTGGAGCGTTAGTGTATGTGAAGCACATGAGTTGTCCCATGAAAGTCACCAGCATTAGTCACGTGCCTGTTCTCTTGGGCTGCGGCCTGGGGGCAGTGCTCAGTTTTATCTTGTTTCTGTGATGCTCTGAGCGGTCCTAGTAACGGAACTGAAAATTCATGTTCCTAGGTGACTGCATCTTGGCTACAACAAACTTGAAGAAATACATTTGGAAATCCAAGACTTTCCCGTTTTGCATTTGGCTTCTCACCAATAACAGTTTTCTAGCCCTATCTAAGATATGGGATTGTCATTTTTGACATGATTGGCTTTTTTTTTGGCTTTGATTGACTCTTTTGGCACTCTGATATTCCATGTAAAAAGTTTTTGAACAATCAGCAGTACTTTTTCCTGGAACCATTTTTAAGCCTAATATTTCAGATATTCTCGTATGAAATGAATAGGAACCAAATTTTTCATACCGTCATTGCATATTGATAGCCTGGAGCAATGTTCAAATAAAGATAGACCTTCTGTACCCACCATCTCATTGGGCATGCTGCATCGGGTTGTCCCTGCGGTTTTTACTAGTTTTGTATAGCTATGTGCGTAGCTAAGCCCATAACCTTCTGCAGAGCAATAGGGCAGCAGCAGGTGTGGAGGTTCTCTGCTCATGTGTGTTGAGGATCACCTGGTGAATGCCGGGAAGGTTGGCTAGAGCGAACCCGTCCTTTCAAAAGTCGGCGCCTTTCGGAGTCCCGCTGAGTGCTGCTGGATCAGAGAGGGGCTGCGTCCCCGTCTCGTGGGCATCATCTCTGCGTTTCGTTTCAGGTGACCTGAGGAAGGTGCTTAGAAACCCCGGGAGGTGTCAGTTTGATGCGACTATCAGCCTGCTAATCACTCAAGGAYAGCGGGATAGGGGGGCAATTGGTGCAAAAAAGGCTATTTTGGGTCAAAGCACGTTCCACTTGTTTTACTCTTTATAGGTATGAGCGGTCTTGCCTGGTGCCAGGCAATGAAGAGTCAGATCCAAAGTGCCTCCCTAGGTCTTTTTTTGTTTGTTTGTGGGGGTTTTGGTGGCTGTTTTTGGATTCTTTCTTTTTTTTTTTTTTTTTGAATCAGAGTAGGATGGGAGTGATAGATCTTCAGATGTAAGTTGGAGCCAAGTTATGGAAGAGTTTTAGCCATATGGTCTAGGCGCTTAAGCGATCAGGCAGCGTCAGGCAGGGCTGCGAGGGGCTKTGGCCGGAGCCCCCCCGTGCCGCCGACGTCTTGGGTGGCATCTGCCAGGCGCCGAGGTCTGCAGCGTGGTCCTGTCCCCGCTGGGGAGCAGCAAGAGGCAGGGGAGACGTGCGTGCTCAAAACCACTTCGACCGGCTCCCTGAGCTGCAAGCGCGGGAGTCGCTTTGTGCCTTTTTTTGTGTCGTGTGCCCTCGGTGCTTACCACGAAGGCGAGAGCTTCTCCGGGATTGATTTTGTTTTCAGGCATGGGAAATGAAGTTTGCTTTTTTGTTTGTTTGTTCGTTTTCAATCTGGCTTTTTTCCAAAGGCTCCGATGTCTTTGGACGTGAAGAAATGTTCTAGCTGGTGGCAGTGAAATTGTGCAAAGACCTTTCTGTGGCCATTTGTATACAAAGGAGGCCCGTAATCCGAGTCGGGGATTGCCGGATGGTGATGGAGACGGAGGGATTGCCCTTGCCCTGGTTTTCTTAGCCGTGCCAGCGGCAGCGACTGTAAGCAGCACCGGTGGGACTGGGACCTCCAGCCTGAGCCAGAGGCGTGTTTTAAGGGAGGTGTCCACTTGTGGTCGTTGTGCTAGGCAGACCTCAATGTTGAGGTATAGGAAGAGGCTTGGCAAAGACTTTGTTTTCCACCAATTGTTTTCATGGAAAAATGAAAAAAATCCAATGCTCAGTCTATTGCAAGTATTGAATGTCGGCTTAATAAAATGATGCCGATACCTTTGGGGCAGGACAGTGGTGGAGCAGATGTCGGCGGTGCATTGTGGCCTGTAAGTCTCTATTCTTCTAGGGCTACTTATGGGAATGTATAAAAAATATATATTTTTTATTTTTTTATTTTATTTTTTTTTACACTTTACACTTGTAAGCACACGGCTTGAGGTATTCCTTTCCGTATGGAGGATCTGTCCCGCTCCCGCCGCTGGTGTCTGCCTGGGCGCAGGAGCCATGTGCTGGTGCCCCGGCCGGGGAGCCGCCGCTGGAGGAGCCAGGCGCTCCCGGTGCCTTGCAAGCAAAACCTTAAAAAAGACGGATTTGTCAGGAAATCAATGCTTGGGTGTTTTGTTTGCTTGGTTTTGAACCAAGCAAAATGTTTTCTTTCAGACTAAATCACTTTAAAGATATTTTATTGGATTGGATATATTGGATTTGACAATAGCAGTACTTGCAATGAAAATTTTTCATTTTGACAGTGTCAAAATTAAATACTTTTCTTACCCTGCTCTCTTTTTTTTTCAGCGTGAATAGTTTGTTGAAGCTGAGAAAATTATGCAAAATTTTATTTTATTTTTTTTTTGAATCTGCATTTGTGGGCTAAAAATTTAAACCCTATTAATCTTACTCCAAGTTGCAGGAAAGCTCACTGAGAAAACTGAAACTGCAGGGTGAAATATGACCGAGTATCCCAGAATATCTGCTCAAGTCAATAAAATAGTGTCAGAGATTTGATGGTTCAGAGAACTTATGGGCTTCCATGGATCAGACAAGTACATAGATGGAATAGATGGAACTTTTTAATTAAAAAAGTTTGCATAAGGAGGAAGAGCAGCTTTGCCTTCTCGGAGCAGGGTTTGTTTGCCGTTCATGGCGCTGCTCACGCCGTGTGTCCAGGCTCTCGGAGCACGTCGCTTTGCTTCTGCACTCGGAGCCTGGCAGGTCTGAGCAGAGGACCAGACGCTGCATAACGCTTTCAGGAGACACGCCTGGGTGAGCAAGCGTTTTGTGCTAAGTTATGCAAAAATGCTGGGGTATCTGAACGAGGTGAATACTCTTGCTCTGTGTTTTATGCAATTTAGAGGTCTTCTGAATACTCTGCCGTGAATAAGTGTCAATGTAATTTGGGGACTTGAGGCCAGTAGCCTGCCGGAGGGTTTGCTGCGAGCCCATGGTCTCCCTTTGCCTCCGTTCCCCGTCTGGAAAACGGGGATGCTGTCCGCGCTGGGGCAGCAGCTCCTCGGCACGTCACCGAATTAGGCAGCGGCGAGGACTTGGACACGGGAGCCAGGAGAGGTGGCAGCTCCAAGGTGGGGGGTTGATGGTCTCCCTTTTCTGACAGTAGATAGGCTCCACCGCAAGGCAGGCGATGGACGTGCAGCGGTGAAGCCACCGACGAGCTGAGCGTTGCCCGTTTGGTCTTAACGAGGTTTTGAGGCTTTCATCTGGCTTTCCTGGGCCCAATTTCTTGATGACTTAGTTCATTCAATAAACAGCAATACAGTGTTATCAGCTTATTTTTGGGTGTATGTTGAGTTAAACCCAAGGTAAATAATAACCTGCAATTAAATCGGACCAATTGAATTTTTGGAGGATATCTTTTAAAAGAGACTCTAGTTGACTCTGCTCCTGTTATTCTTCAGGCACCGTTACATACATTACAAGGTTATTGGTAAAATTTGGTTAAAAATCCTCCTTTTCCCTCTAAATCATACCTACATATATATTTATACATATATATATTTAAAGTTGAAAAATCTACTTCTGTTTAGAGCCAAACAGTTTCACGTTGAAATGCCTTATAACAAGGACAAGATAAATATATGCCTGTTAAGCGTGCGGCGAGTGGGGAGAAGATGAGTTCATACAAAAGGTAAAACTGACACTAGCTAAATAAAGGTGACTATATTTTTAAAAATTACTAGTTTTCCAGATGTTGATAATGCATATATAAAACATTATTTAAATTATATATTCCTTTGACAGGGCAGGCTAAATTCCACTTGAAGCTCTTTGTAGGAGAGGAAGGGGAGAAAGAAGGATGTCTTGCTATTATTTTTTTCCAGTTAAACAACTAGCAGAACTGTTTTTGCAATTATGATTATGTATAGAGGGAATAGAGTATAGGGAACATGGGGAAATTAAACATGCAAGAGATTCAGTGAAGCTCTTAAACACTATTTTAAAATCCTTCTTAAACATTTGAAATATATACGATGAAATTGTATTCTGCAGAATGCTAAAGCTGACTGCGTGTTCCAAAATTATCCTGCAGCACATTTTTATGGATGATTTAAGCCCTGGAGCCAAGGGTTTATAATAGAAGTACAGACAGATTGAGACTGGTAAATATAGCAGCGCTAATAGCGTCTCTCTCACATGCAGCCAGAATATTGTAGATGGGGGAGCCTGGAGTATTTGCTTTATTCCAAAACGGCAAAACCATCTGAGTTATGCGGGTCACCCGGCAAGGGGGTAAAGCCACTTGGGCTTATGAATTTAACAAGCCAGAAGAAGACGAAAAATTTGGGGGAGTATCGCTTGCTGTAACTTCAGCTTCTGAAGCTCAAGCCTGTCATTTCAGGGGGGGAAGAGTTTGCACAGGGCTATGGCTGGTGATGAATTTTTCAGTTTGGTGCCTTTTTGTGAAAGGTTTCTCTTGTCCAGGAGAAATTTCTGATGAGAGGGAGGCTGACACCTGCCCAACTGCGTGCTCTTGCCTATGCTGGAGCTCCAGACCCCAGTCCCATGTCACGTTGGGTGGTGTCACCTCCCCTGGGCACAGAGCTGGGCACCCACAAGTGGTGATGGAGCTGCCAGGACAGGAACACCTTGACCAAACCGGGCCAACATCAGCTTGAGGTTGTTTGTCAACAACCTTCCTAGCAATTCCCAACAAATGAATATGTAAATATTATTTTTTTAAACTATGGCCTGGCTGATTATCTTTGGACAATTTGCTATGTCTTTGGGGACCACAGCCTGGGAACTGATAGCTAAATTTCTATCATCTTTCCTTGTGCGTAGATCTCATTTTTAAAGATGAAGTTTTGGCCTTCATCCTGACATAGAATTAGTGGCTGGAGGGGGAGAAGGCAGAGCCTCAAGAGGCTTCACAAGATGGAGAAATCTTGTCTTTATGCAAATATACCATTTGTGGCCTCTGTTTGCGAGAAAAAACTACCTTTAAGAAAGTAGCTTTGGTCTGGAATTGATCATTGTTTGCCCTGCTCATTGAATCAGTGTGAAATTAAGGTATTTCTTTGACAGAGAAGTCTCCTTGCTTGTTTCTGTCTTTATAATACTCATAAACTTCTGGAAAGTGCTTAAAGTTCTGTAGACGGTGGAAAAGAGGTAGAGTATAGACATGACAGACGAGGAAGGTACATGCAAGTCGCAGTTCTAGGAAGCTCCATGTCTGACTTGGGCTTTGGAGATGTTCGGTGTCTTACATGCATATGCACACGGCTTTCACTGACCCTCTTGAAAGCATTTCTTCTGGCACTGAGAGAAGAGTAGTCCTTGAGGGTTAAATTCCAGCGCTTGGTAGCTGTTGGGAGGCTTGGAGAGGCAGCGTGGAAAGGGAGGAGCAAGGAGTCAGTGCAAATGAAACAGGCTCCTTCCATCAAGGGTGAGTGTGAATTGGGTGCAAAAAGCTGCAGGAGGAGGTACCTGAGGACTCTTTGGTGGTTTGGTCTGTTAGGGGAGGTAGCTCAGTGCAACGAGTCACATGGGCTGAGACTTGGAGTGCCTAGGCTGGGGTGTTAACGTGGTGCACCTCCACCTCCGAGCTAGGTGTTAGTGCCCCATCATACCTGGGAGCCAAGTGAGTCTAGTCTGAGGTGAGATTCACTGGACCAAATGCGGGTATCTGAGCTCCACTGAGCAGGTTCTGGTGACTACAGTGACCTTGTACAAATAAATTTATTGCTTTGTGCCTGATCTTGCTTTCATTTTCGATCGCCATCTGCCAATACTGAGGATTCCCACTTACTAATGCGATTTGTGTCTGCGACTTTGCTGCCCATATTCCTTTAATATAACTTTTTTTTTTTCAGTTCAATTCTTTTTTTCCCAAGGCTGGTGACCCAGGCTTGCTTCTATTCCAATTCCCTTGAAAAAGACGACACTTTTGCAGCTGCATGGTGGTGGTCTGAGGAGGAACTCACTTTTGGGGGGGACTTTCACCTGAGGCTTGTTTTATAGTTAATATGGCAAGTTACTGATGTCTAATTTCCGCAGATGTTTTGCATTCCCATCAGGCATAAAATGGAAACTTGTCTCCCAGTGTCTGCTGATCAGCCCACATCACTGCTGGAAGCTGTGAATTTAGCAGACTGGGTGATGACTATGAATATTAGGCTCAGGGTGTAGAGTTTTCTTTACTGCCCAGTGTCTCTCTTGCAACTTTCATGAATGGCTGAATTTTGTCTGTTTATTGAATGGGTTATGCAGAGTTTTTTTACTGAGTCAGTACAATAGTGACTTTGTGTTTCACTATTTCATTTTCTCCTACGCAGGGCTGTGTTTAAAAGAAGGCTGTTGTTTGTAGCGGGCAGACCTTCTGACTGCTTTGGGCCTAGAAATGCTTGCTTTGAAAAGTCTTTGCACTTTTTGGAAAAGAGTTACCAGAGTAAAAGACACTGTAATTGCTGTAAATTATTATTATTTTTTTAAATACTGTTTAAAGAAGTATCTGTGTTCATAGCTTGTTGCAATTTCAAGCTGCTGATCCTTTAACCGTTTGAAATAGGATGTTATGGCTCCTAAAAGATAATTAACACATCAACTGCTTTAAAGGTGTTTTCCAGTGTGCCCTCATTTTCGTTAATGGCATTTCAGTGCAAGCTATCCGTGTTCAGTGCACCAGGAAGCCGCCAGGCTTTTCTAGCGAGCTCTGCTTGCTGTAAACGGAGAATTTTTCTGCAGCCATTGAAGCTGGTGTCATTGACGGCTTGAGTTGTTCTGCACACCTCCGCCTGGTGGCATTTATTTTCTGTGGGGTTTTTCCATCAAAAATAATCAGCTGTTCCTAAGACAAGGGGATAAATACAAGCTTACAGTCCAAGGCCCCTTAGATGAAGTGTTTGGTTGTAAGTGTGTGCTCTTAAGTCCTCCAGAGAAGTTCCCCAAGTCCTCTGATGTAAAATCCTGGCCGCTATACACGGGGCTTTCCGTTCAGTAGACATCTATACTATGCTCATTTTTTACAAACAGCCGACTTAAAGTAACAATCTTTTTTGGTGCTTGCTCAGATCAGGTGGACCAAAACAGCAGGAAGTGCCTCTGACAGATTTCAAGACTCGAGTGTCTTCAACGAAACTCTGAGGATAACCAATATCCAGCGACATCAAGGAGGCCGCTACTACTGTAAGGCCGAAAATGGCTTGGGTTCGCCAGCTATAAAGTCCATAAGAGTGGACGTGTACTGTAAGTAAACAGTTTGGAAAGTTCTTATCACACTTTTTGTTACCTTCTCCTAATACCTGGCGTTATAAGGAAATGGCCAGTGCTTTGTGAAGTCCCGTTTAGAAATAGTACTTTAGGACAGGTTCTGCAGCTTTTATTCGTGTTTCTGATCTGTGGTCTTGTGGCTGTTCCCACTGAAGTCGGATGGGGCTGCTCACATACAGAAGTCTCTTGGAACAAAATCACAATACTACGATAAGAAAGATTAATTAAATTCAGGCCCAACTCAGCCCGCTTTGATATCAGAGGAAGGTTTGTCATCAGCTTCCGTGGAGTGAAGTTCTAGTCATTAGCACAGCCCTTAATCTCTTGTATTTTGCCTACACTTGCCCTAGAGTAGTGATCTGGGAGCAAATACAGACACTTTTGCAATGTTACAGTATTCCGGTCTGCTTTGCTTTAATTGCTGCTGAAAGCTGTTGCTTTTTTAATGGCAGTCTCTCACGTTTCTGTGATAAATGTTTCAACAGCAACATTTGAAACGTTGCGGGTTGAAACGCTTGAAGTATTGGGATTGCGATGCAATCGGTCCCGACAGCTACAGGTAAGAGGAAACAAATGAAAACTTCACACTGCAATAAATGTATCCCGTGTGTTAGTACAAAATGGGATAAAATTGAAAAAAATCTCTGGCTAACCTGCACAGAACGAGGGCCAAGGAGTGATCTGGTCAGAGGTAGTATGGCTCTCGCTCTTAACAAAATAGTTTGTCACTATAGGTTTAACGGTAAACTTTGCATTTGACTCTAAACTATGTGACTGTACGTAGCTGTGGGAAGTGAAAAGGTCTGAATGCCTCACACAACTGTTACTGTCCACACTGCAAATTGGGAAAAGCAGTTCAAAATTTGTTTGAAATACTTCAAAGAGAAAGTTTTTGCAGTATACGTTCGGAGACTCTTCTAATGTAGTTAATATTATCTAAATGAATATGTTTACATGCACATAACATTTAAATAACTAGGGCTCTAAGTTAGCACTTTAGTCACCTGAGTACTTAATAATAAAAAAAAATAATAATAATAAAAAACCTGGCTACCTTGTGACTATACAAACCTGGAAATTTGGAGCTTTTGTTTCTCCCAGACTGCCCTCTCTCTGTCAGGTGAATCTTAAAATATATGTTACTTCAGAGACCCAAATGGTGAAGCCTTTTGTGGGTTAGGTCTGGGATTGGCAGAGGGACACCTATGGTTGAAGAGATTTTCTTGACTTGCAGAAGCTTCCAGGACACGTCAGTGTGTTTGCTTTGCTTCGTGACGGGTTCAACCTGCTGGAACTCGGGCCATCTGCCCGGTGCACGGCTGCAGGAAGCGTTTTATACGTCAGCCCTATGTAGCTCTTTGGTAGAAGCCCCAAGAGCAAATATTTCCCCTCATCCCAGCATCCCTATACTATGTTCTTCTTAGTTCTTAATTTTAAGCATGGCTGGGAAACTGGTGGTGGCAGGAAGAGTGGCCGTAAGGGTGGGATGCTAGGTGGTCTGAATGTGATGGGTTTAGAAATACTGTTTTGAAATTTTGATTTTTCTTGGCTTAGGTTGAGACTGCCTTCTGGAATATGTCCCCCCCCCCCTTGTGTTTTGTTTAGTTATTAATGTGTGTTCTCAGTTTTGCTCTCTGTGACTTTTTGAGTTTAATTTTGTTTTTTACATCGTGTGCTGCTTCCTAATATACCTCAAATACACGTCTTTCTGGAACATGCCAAACTTCAGGTTCCAGCTGTGGTCAAATTCCTGATGATTTCCCATCATCTACAGGCTGATATCTGACTGGATACTGCTATCTGTTAATGATCAAATATTTCTAGGCAGACAATTGCTGTCCAGAAGCGTTTGGTCATGCGGTAAGCTGAAGACACCAAAAGAGATTGGATCTAGCTGTGGAAAAGATACAGGGAGGAGGGAAACGATACCCTACAGAAGTCAGAGCAAGTTAAAGTTCATAAGAAGTCAAAGGACTGGAAATTAAAATGCTCCTAGCCAAAACATCCAAATAGCTTAAAATAATATTGCGTTTTAACAGCTGAAATTCTCTCTTGCCATTTTCTGTTCGTTTAGTATTTACTTTAGAGGTGGGTTTTTGTGTGTCACGTCAAGGACTCTGTGCAGTACTGAGTGGGGATAATGGATTACGTGTGTGTTGTCGTGAATAATTGTCCGTGAGATGCTTTCACTCGGAGACTCCAAAACGTACGAGAAAGCTCACAGGTACTCAGCCAGTGCTTTCTATCAAAATGTGTTTTTCTTTTAAGTAAACACACTTATTTAATAAAACTAGGGAGAAAGGCAGCTTTCCTCACAGATTTAGATAAGTGTCAAAAGCAACTCTGCAAGACAGAACGGAGCTCTGGAAACCAAATTACATTCCTTTTTTGAAGCTTAAAAACAAAACTTTACCCCTGTAGCAAGATTACTTTTTTTAAAATTTTTTGATGAACCCCCAACATCTGTTTAAGGAAACAACCAAGATGTTTATGTTTCTGAAAAACCGCGCGGGTGAAAAATCGCTTTGGAAGCGTCTTGGCTCGTAAAGCTAACGAGAGGGCACAATATTAAAATCGTGCTCCGTGTGAGGTTTGGATCAAGAACTCTTTCAAAGAGCTAATTTAAGTCTACAGCCTCTAATTTAAAATTTGAAAAGCCGCTGTATTCGTAGAGCTTGAAAATGAACTGTTGAAAAAAGCCCACAGAAAATCTTTGTTTCATCATTCCTCTCCATTATTGACTTGCTGCCTGGCTGGGAGATTTTAATATCAACGTTTGGATGGAAAATGCCRCTCTCCAGTAATTTCCTGTTCTTCATTTTCCAGTTAGCGGCGGCATTCGGCAGCCCTGGGAACGTCGTTCGCTACTACTGCGATAACTAATTACACAGATATAAGTGGTGACGGAGCCTGGGTGTTGGTGTGCGGAGGGGTGGCGCTGCGGTTTTTATAAATTATTTTAATGGACTTTCTGCAGCCTTGAGAATGCTCTTGGGCTTCTTTTGGCTGGAAAGTTCCTTCGAGAGGCTGCCGGGTTTTGCCGCCTGAGCTGCAAGCGTTGGGCGACTTGTTCCTTGCGGGAGTCTCATGACGGCGTGGTCGTTCCCCGTGATCTTCCCACGGGCCTCCGAACGGATMTCCCGGGCATCAGAGATGCCCGCGGTGCCTGCTGGAAGGATAAGCTAAACTCAATGTTTTTAGAAAAATAGTAAGCCTCTGAAAAGACAGAAAATTCCTGTATCACCTTCAATCCATGCAAAACCCCCGCTCAGCTCGCGGTCTGGGAGCTCGGAGGACAGGCTGGTAAGCGGATGGGCGAGAAGAAAGGCTGGAGGACCATAAATACCACCAGCCCCGGGGCGGAAAGCAGCAGTTGTGGTAGCCCCCCAGCGCCCGCGGCCCCGCCGGGATGCGGACGGAAGCGGTGACCTGTGCTTTGGGGAAAATCCGCCTGCCTTTCTCTAAGCCAGCACTCGTTTCCGTCTGGAAACCTCTGCAAAGGGCGGATGCTGGGGCCGGGTTTGCCCACCGCAAGGTAGGATCCCGATGCGCAGGTTCATTCTGCGTTCGGAAGCAAATAAAAGTAGTGTTCGTCCGTACACGTACATTATTCCTTCGTCTTTCTGAGGACGACGCAGGCATAACGGTTGCTTGGTATTATTTTGGGGTACTCTGTTGTTCTGATTTGAGATTTTCTAAAAGCCGTTCAGCTGTTGTTCTCAGTTCTGTGCAGCTCAGAAGCACACTCTTTTTCCTGCTCCAAGAAGTAAAAACAAAAAAAGAGAATTTATAAATACCTTCATGTGTAAGGAGCACAGCCGAGGAGTTAAACCAACCACATGCAATCTCTTTAAATATAGCCGGGGCATAAATGCGGTGCTGGACTGAAGGGAAGGCAGCCGTTCCATCGAGAACGAGCAGTTTGCGCTGGTCACGGTCCGGCAGGTACCTGTCTGTCCCGGCGGGCTGGTTTTATGCGGGTCCCCCTCAGACGGACCTGCTAAATTACTGAATCTCGATCGGAGTTCAAGGACAGCCCTTCGGATATACCCTTCCTTATCAAGCTGCACTTAGTCGAGACCCTGCTTTTAGTGCATCTGTCACGGAGCGGGGTGACTTTTCCTGCGACTTCTGCAGGCGGTGATGCTGGTACCATACCTACTCGGCTTAAAGGTGTTGTGGATGTTTCTAAACAAGGCTACAGTCTCTTCTGTTCCTTTAACAAGTCAAACCTGCAAAAAATAGCGATCCCTTTTGGTTTGGTGTCAAAATATTTGAATGTAAAAAAAAAAAAAAGAAGAAGAAAATGATGATTTAGTTTTGCTGAAGTTCTCATTTTATCTCCAGCATACTCTTAAAAAGCTGAATCAAAATTTTGTTATAGATTTCCTCCCCTTCTCCTCCTCCCCCCCCCAAATATTTAATTTTTGGGGGTGAAGAAGCCATCCAGGTAAATGAAACACCAAGTTGCACTAGGATGGAGCGGATGCTTTGGTTTAAACACGTAGAACATCTCCTTCAGCACTGAGGCAGGAAAGAGCTATAAATACCTAATTATTAGGATATTAGTCTAACCATTTGGGTGGATGGAAGCGCAGTCAGCAATTAATTTCCCTGGTATTCAGAGCTTTGGTTGTAGAAAGGGGATGTTCACACAAAGTACCTGTGTATCAGCGCAGGGCCAAGGTCTTTTTTCAGCCCTCTGTGTCTCTTCCAGCCGGTGCAAAATGTTTTCTTTCCAGTTCTGTGGCTTACCGTTCCCATAGTCTAATCGTTCTGACCCAAAATAGGGGTGAGTATCTCTGACATGATAGTGCTGTTTCACGCGTTGCATGGCCAGAGCTGAAGCTGCCTGTGTGTTTTCTCTCCTCTTTGGTTAAAGACCTGGACTAATTGTTCTGAACAAGCAGAATTAAGGTCATTTTTTATTTGCCGGAATAAGGCTACAGAAGAGAAAACTGTTAAAATAGAAGTTTTTCCAGACTCAAATTTAAGCTATTACAGCTTAATTGGACAGACAGGTACATCTTACCCACATAAATGAAAAATGTGCTTATGAGACCCTTGTGCGCTAGGGCAAGAGCAAGTCTGTGCCTTCTTCCCGTGAAGGCATCAAGCTTCCTTGGAGCTTCTTTTCAAATCATGTGAAATCATACTTTGGGTTTTTTTTGACTAGCTTCTTTTTTTTTTAAAAAAAACCTTTTTGCTCTCTAGGTGGGTATAGGATTGTGGTAATTAATAGACAACTAAATCTCTTCTTTAGAAGACAAATTTCTGTCTTTACCCTAACTATCTTAAAAAACAAACAAACAAAAACCCAAACCTATTTCTTTGAAGATCCTCTTCTCATATTCTCACATCAGGTCAAAACAGATGTACTGGGTCCCCTTTTCACCATATTTTCAGGAGGGAAGTTGCCTGTTCTCAGTTTAGCCACTAGGAAAAACTGCCTCCTGTTGGATATCCAAGCTGTATTCATCCTAGGCTTCAGCTTTTTTTTTCTTCCTCTGGTAATATCTCTACACAGTACATCTCATCTTTCCTTTTCCAAGAAAAAGCTATTGTACTTGCCTTCTAGGAAAAATTTTATTGAGTTAGGGAGGACATTCTCCCCTTTTATAAGCAAAGAAGCTTATGGTATAATTAAGTCTTTTGATTTAAAGCAAAGCTTCTATCAGGGGTTTTCTGTTTGTTCCAGAAGGATAACTACTCAGATCAGATTTTTAGCAAAGAAGTTCTAACTGTTTCACTGAAATTATATATATTTTTAATCCTCTTATTTCACTGACCTTTATGCCTACAAGGCCAGGATGCAGAATTGGGGAAAAGGGGGTAGAATTAAAGGTCAGATTTACATTAAAAGATGTTTTAAATGAATTTGGAAGTTAGGAGGAAAAATCAAACAGATTTAGTGCACAAATATGTAAAGATTTTATTTTGTCATATGAGAGAGATACCCTGTGTAGCAAGTGCTGCTTGTTGTAAAAATATCACTTATTCCAGGACTGAGAGATTGATCTGGGGGGCGGGGGGTGGGTAAGACCCCTTTCTTCTGCTCAGAGACCAACTCAAGTCTTTGCTTGCAGGTCTATTGCCGGAACTCGGCCCTTCCGACAAGGAGAATTGGATCCAACGTGGGATATTCTGTTTGCACGAAACAAGTTAAATTTAAATCTGCCCAACATTAAGTGTTTATRTGCGCTTTGGATTTTGGCTGCTTTGTCATTGCAATTATATGACAGCGAGGGGGAGGCAAGGGCAGCGGGTTGCAAGTTTATTCATAGCACAGTTAACACTATGGTGGGAAGATGCGAAAAGCAGGCAGCAGCCCCAGGCCTCGGCGTGACACAGGCGCAGCTACAGAAGGCGGAGTTCATGCAAACCCCCAGCTATTCCTCTAAAATACCTGTTGACGTGGATGTGAATTTTCATTACACGTTGTGTTTGTGGTGGTCATAGCCGCCTTGGGTCTCTGCTTGCCACCTCTGAGGTTTCCCTAGATCTTTCACATCCATCCTGCTTCCAATCTTGTATTTCATTTTTCTTCTGGTTTGCTTGTATGGCTTCTGCTTCTCTGATAGGTTTCAAGGTGTGGGAACTGCACCAATTGCTTTTGCTCTTCCACTATCCCTCTTGCCCCCAGCAAACTTGTACTGATGGTAATTGCAACATCTGCCCTAGGCTAGTTGTGAACATCAGCAGCAGCTTCAGGACTGGTGGTTAGAGAGGTCTGTGAGCGCTGAGGATTACATCCTAAACTTGTGATGTCAGTGAGGAGACCACCACGAGGTCTAGCTTTGGATCCAGTTCCAACCCTGGTCTCAGGGGGGCTAGAAAAATCTCAATTTTTGTTCCCTCAGTGATGGGTCCTGGCCTATCATGATGAGAGGAGAGGTTCAGCAGAGCCTCCTGCTGGTACCTCCTCACAGATGGTGATGGCATGACCTGATCTGCCACAGGGCAGCTTGGATACCTTTTTGCTTCCCTTTTGCTTTGTTGTCTCTGTTCTGAGCTTCTCCTTTAACCGAGTCCAGGCAGTAACTTATTATCTCAGGAATGGGTTATTCTTTTGCAGTTACTGGAAGCCAGTGGGACTATACTCTGGGCACTGCAAGAGCTCAGAAACATAGTTCTCAGCACCTTCTTGCTAACCGCAGTCTGTGGTAGCTGAATTGGGTACCTGACCTTCATCTCCCCTTAGGAGGATCGTTATCAGAGCAGCCTGGGCACAGGTTATGTTTTGAGGATTTGTTCAGAGGCACCTTACACTTTTTTTCTGGAAAGTGGCTTCTAGCACGTGTTCCTGCTCTAGATGCACTCGGTTATACAACTGTGCCAGCTCAGCCCTCATCATTCAAAGCAGCCCCAGTGATTAATGGCACAGCAGCAAAAGGGAATTTGGAAGAGCCTTGTCCTCCTGAAACCAAGCACTCACCGAATGGCAGAGACACCACTTGAGTCTTTCCTTGTTTGACTGAGGTGTTGGAGCAGAGCAAACAGCACTGTAATAAATGTTCTCTGAAAGAAACTGTACTCCTCTGCCTAGGTTCACGTTTTAATCTTGTGCTCTTCTCCAGGTGTACCCAGAAGATCTTTGGCCATGTGATAACCCTTGTCAGACAAGAGCTCAGGACTTCCTCTAGAGTTTTGATGCCCTTATTAATAGGGGCAATTTTCATCTAAAGAGTACTCTTTCTGTAGGTGGCATTCCTCAAAGTATTGATTTCCCCATCAATACCCATCTCAGCCCAGAGACCCTCTTTGACAAAATGCCTTCTCTAGCCGTACGTATTTCCCAGACTTTTTGGTGTGACTCAGCGTGTGAGATAGGCAGCCGTGGTATCAGGAGGAATGGAGCCTCACGGCTTCAGTGTTGGTGATGTGGGATTGACGGAAACATGTTCAGTGTTAACAGATTATTTTAACAAACAAGGAGCTTCCCTAGCTTGGGATGGCACAAAATGCTGCCGATGATTTGTGTCAAATGACAAAAATCTCAAACTGCTGATCTTCAGCATTTGAGTGTGTCTCCTAGTAGCACGCGCAATCACAAGTCTGTGGGAGCAGCGTTATTCAGAGGGAGCACAGGGTCTCTGATTCGGAGATCATAGTGCTGATTTCCCATATCTGCCTGGAAGATGATGTTGCAGGGAAGTGCTGAGTGTTGAGCATGGGGATTTAGCTGCATTTCTCTCCATCTCTCTCTGTCGTTAATATTAATGGAAGTCATATTGCTAAGTCCCCATACACAGCAGTCCACATTTACCCCTCATTTTCCACCCACTGCACAAATCCTGTTGTTAGACTGCAGAATCACATTTGGTGTCAATAATTATTTAACGCCCCACAATCGTGCAGGTGGGCTCCTGCAGCAGCACACTTCTGCTGAAATGCAGCACCATATAGTTTGCATGGGCTGCTAGGGAAGCCGTATCTTTTGTGTTGTCTTTCATAAATGATACTAGTTGAAGTGTATGTGTGTATATATGTGTAATATCCTATTTATGTATACAAAAACAGATGTCAAAGCCCATAAAGTTTATTTTGTGAGTTTATTCTTTTGTAGGAGTTTCTGCAGTACAGCAGGAGTCTGAGGTTCGTATGATGTAGATAACCAAGGTGAGGGAGGTTACATGGAGCTAATGAAGATAAAACGTAGGGAAGAGGGAAGGGAATTTGGCTGGCATTGTCAGCTGCTTCTCACGTTCCGTGTACTTTGTCCTGCTCAGCCTTCCCCAGTTCGCCACAATCCATAGCAGCCAGAGAAACTGGATTCAAATTTGATGAGATGAAGAGGAGGTGATGTTTTCTCCCTGAGTGCTATTTTTGGCCTGGATGGAGATAATGATGTACTCTCCTTGAATTATAAGGAGGCTGCCTTCCACTTCACTCTTCCTAGAACGCCAGGATGTGGCCAAGTCCACCTGACACCGGGGAAAGAAAGAATGGGGGATTTTTATATAGAAAAACGTTCAAAACTGAACTCTCTTACACTAATGCTATTGAAGCAATTAGTACAGTAAGCTCACAGGATTTATGGCCAATGACTGTCTGTTTTATGCATGCAACGCTAGAGGTAAAAGTATTGAAGATGTTGCTTTCGATGCTTGTTTTCTAGTTAGTCTTAAAGTATTCCCTTAAATAATTTGGCATGTTTCAGTCTTTCACCACCCCATGCTTGTCAGGATCCGTTGCACGAGAGTGTTAAAGATTTCCCTTTCAGAAAATCGGAGCCGCTAAGCTGCTACGTTCTGAATAGCCTCATAGAATTTAAATTGTGGATACTGGCAGCATCCACTGCTTTAGACTTGCCCGTTATTGTTGCTGCTATAATGCTTCTTAAAAAGGTGAGGGACACGTGTGTGTGTGTGTGTGTGAGTTGAAACATGGTCCCGACCGTTATACAAGAGTTCCAAATAGTACTGGTTTAAAACTCTTTTTTTGTGAATAATGCAGATGTGGCTGTTGGAATATTAATAATGTTCATCTGACTATAAAGCCCGAGCAGTAGCTTAATCCTTTTCTCTTTGAGCTCCACGAAGCGAGACTCTGATGTGATGTTTATGTTTTGGCACGTCCTGAGTACAGTCAGAACGCTGTTTGGATGCTGAACTGCTCCAGATTTTTTGTGGTCCCTACAACGTAGGGTAAGAGGAAGGAAGAATAAGAGGTCAATACCATACGTAGAAAATGGACATAATAAAAAGAGATGATCTTTTCTGCATGACGATGATAATAATACATCACTCTAAAAGTACTTTGCAGAAAATCGGAGGCTGCCTCCACATTGTGGAGGTTTTAAGATTTGCTTGCTGCGGTTTGCTTTCTGCTTTGATTAGACTGCCAGGCTGATGCACGCTAGCAGAAAGAGGAGGGAGAAGAAGCGTTCTGCCCGGTTTCCGAGCAGAGTGCGATTTCCATCGGTTGCAGATCTGATTTCCCCTGCCGGGAACGCGGCCCGTGAAAGGCCCCCTCTCTTCCCCAGCTGCCAGGCCGGGCGCGTTCTCCAGGGCGTCTGAGCTCCCAGGGCTGCTCGGGTTAGAAACGCCGTCGGGAGGCTGCTGCTGGCCGCGTTCGGAGCTGGAGCGGGCTGACGGCGGTGGGTCCCGTGGGCTTGGAGCGTTCGTGCCCCCGCAGACCCTTCTCCTGCCGCGGCTTCCACCGTGGGAGCGGGGTCGCCCCAAAGAGCTGGGGGCGGCTGCGCGTGGCCCCGTCCAGCTCCCGCTGGGCTCTGCAGCGGGGATATCGCCTTCCTCGACTTGGGGGTGGGGGTTTGCATCATGAAATGTAAAAGCTTTTTATAGGAAAGGAAATGAATCTTGTCTTTGGAGGGGGATCTCGACTTTGTTACCGTGTAACTGTGCTGATCTAGGAAATCATGGTTGGCGTCACCTTAATTCCACGCGCTCCTGCAGTATAATGTAGAGCGTATTTTCTGCACACTTCTCTGCAGATGTTTATATCAGTCTCCTGGCCACAGCAATTAAGATATAATTCAGGGACTGAAAATATAGTTCAGCTGCTTCATTAGTTTCTGTGCCGCCTCTTTGACTTGTGTTTGCCTGGTTCTGGCCGCAGTGAATCATGCATTCTTATTGCAGTGACGTTTTTAATTTCCATCTCTGGTATCTAGCAATATTCATTGATTATAATATTTGATCTTCTTTTCTGGCCTTTCATTTATTAGAAGCCTAGTGACATGGTTAAATTCTTGTACACATGGCTGGATGAAAGACCGGAAATAATGAATGCAAATTAAAAAAAAAAAAGAAAAGAAAAAGGAAAATTAATATAAAGCAATAGCATAAGTGTTGGCATATAAGGAAAGCAAATATATTCATCTTTCATCACTTTCTTTTGCACGATACAGTAAAAGAAGACACTTTGAAATGAGATGTTATGCAGATGGAAAGCATTTAAAAGCTTTCCAATATTGATAATTGTAATCTTTGAACATGAGAGAAATATAAATTTAATTTGTGGGTTTCTGATTATTCCCTGTCTGAGGTCACATTTATGCATGACAACATTAAACCCTCCGAGAAGGGTGCTGCTCGCTGTTTACTGAAAGGGGACGATCTCTACGCAGCAAGCAGGCCTGCAGTGGGAGCTGAGCGGAGCGGTTGCGTTGCCCAGAGCCGACGGGCCGATGAGCCGTGTCTTGGGGCTGTGCTTAGTCCAGCGGCGCGTCTGCACAAGACCTGCCGTGGCCAGAGCATCCGATGACGTGAGGGGCTTCATCAGGCTGCAGTTCGTTTTCTAGCAAGTAGAAGCATGAAACAAAGATCTGAGTTCAACCCACAGCGCATACGTAGATTTTGGAGCTGTAAATATCACAGAACGGTTGAGGTTGGAAGGGACCTCTGGAGATCAGCTAGTCCAAAATGCGCTGAGTAGGTTTCCCTGCGGAGGAGGACAGGAGTACGAGCAGCCTCTTGAGAAATGGCCTTGCTGCTCCTGCTTGCGGAAGGCACGCGGTGAGGGCTTTCCTACGGGAGTATCGGGGACACGGGGCTGAAGGCACAGCGACGGACGTTGGTGTGACTGGTTGGTACTGAGCCGGATCGCGCTGTGGCTTCAGGGACCGCTGGGTGCTGCTCTGTCGTGACAGTGTCCCTACGACTAGTCCGATGTGTCGCTTCTGTCGTTCGGCACAGGGAGCAGACAGCTGCTCGCTCCGTGACCAGCACGTAGCCGTAGTGGGACTTTTTTGTGTAACAAACAGCCTAAATGAGCTAGAAGCAACTTCAATCCTGAGACTACGGTTGTGTGTACTAACGCCCAAACTCACTCTGCTCTTCCCTGATCCGTGCCTTTTGGGCTTGCTAGCACCATTTTGAAACTCTTTTTCTGCTCATACGGACAGAGTGGTGTTGTGCTTGGGCTCACCAAGAATGCAACCATGGTGGATGTGCACCAATGCTGGAGATGTCTGCGTGCAAAGCAGCCACTGCGCGGCCGACTTGTCTGCGGCGCTGCTGGAGCACCGTGCAACGCTGGTGGAGGAGGGAAGCGACTTGCAGCCGGAGCTGTCAAAGGAGCACTCTTAACTCATCCTCTCGGTACACTGTTACTTCTGGACTTGGAGAAGTGGCCTCAGCTAGTAGCTGAGGGCTCAAGCCTGTATCTGAATATTAGCGATGGCTGAGGAAGAAGAGCAATTTGGGGAACCTTTGTGGAGCAAACCCCAGATCAGGCTGAAGCAGGGCAACACATACAGAAGAGCTTCTTCGGCTTTCCAGAAGCGTGTGGCTAATGTCACTTAGAAGCTCAGCACCTTCCCTTTTAACCAATCACTAGTTAATTTGGAACAGCTGTATCAAATGTTGAGGAGCAGGTATCTTATATAGAAAGTGTATGTGTGTATATATATATATATATATATAGGTGTATTATATGTAACAGAAGTCTTGTGTTAGACACGTCACGTTATTCCCGTGCTCGTGCACAGGGCTCAGGACAGCATTATCGCAAGTGAGGACCCCGTTATTCCCAACAGCCCTCAGGCCTTGCCAGGAGAATTAACCATTTCCGTGTCCGGGTACAAGGCCGGGCTCACCACCTTTCCCAGCACTGGTGGGAAAAGGTCTGTAAATATTCTTGACGTTAACATCTTGAGGAAACCATGGCTTGTCTTAAAATAAGTTTTAAAAGGGTAGATTTCCTCCCACGGTCACCACTTCTGTCATTAATTGTGCTTGCGTTTCCTGTTGCCCTGGGAGAATCTGCTTATCCTTCGCTACCTTTCTGATGAATCATTTCACTGGACAGTCGGATCATAGGAAAGAGCTGCCTAATCCTTGCCTGAGGAGCTACAAGATTGCAGTGGAGGCTGCGTCTGGGAGGCTGAAGGGCAGGTGGTGGTATCTCACAAACACATCAGAGGCTGCTTGGTAGGATTTGCCTGAAATTACAGTCACCTGCTGTGTCTTGCCCATCATCCATGAAGATGAGGGAAAGAGTCTAGTCAAGGGCTGGAGTTTTGTTGAATTTCAGAGAGCAGTGAAAAATCGGTTCCCGATTTTCGGTGTTACCTGAAACAAGGAGTGCCCGAGGCAGAGAAGCACAAAGGCCTTTTGCGAAGGTTTTCATTTCTTTAATTCCAGTGTGTGTGTAGACTTCAGGAAGTTTTCTGTAACTTTTAGTCAGTTCTTTTGATGAAAAATAATTCATCTGACGATTAGAGATTGTGTTTTTCACTGCGTACGACCTGCTTTATTCCTGCTTCCTTTCATAGGACAACATAGTTGTCCTATGTTCAAGTGGAGAGGTCTCCGCTTCTCCTGAGCGGCACCATGGTTATGTTCTCTGCTAACGTGGTGTTGCTCGTTCCCGTGGAGGTCGATCCCTGGCGTGACAGAGCAGGTCGCGCTTTCTGCCACGGGAGTTCAGCTCTTACGGCGTCGCTGCGAGATTAAATCTCGCTGTGCATTTACGGGGGAGTCACCGGAGTCGAATCAAACCGTTCTTTTTAACAGAAGTGCAAATGCGGATGGTGCAAACGTATTTCCTGTGGTCCTGTGACATCAAAGCTATATTTTTTCCCTGTAGATTTGGAATTTCATCCTTACTGTCTCATTGCACTAATTTGGAGACTGCGCATCAAATGTCTGGGATTCTGATGTGATGATTCGTCCAAGGAGATGAGAGAGTTTGCGATGGGTGACTGGCACTCGCGGGTCTGGGATGCGGACGGGTTCATCGGACGCTGCCGTTTTGCACGGGGCAGCAGAGCCCGCGAGGCAGGTGAGCGGGGCCGTCGGCGGCCGCGTCTGCACCTTCCCCGGGGTCTCGGGCGAGGGGAGCCTCGCCGGCCGCGCTCATCGGGGCGGCTCACGGCCCGCGTTAGGTAGCGCTGGTAGAAATCACGTTTGCACCTCTGCTGAAGGACGTTTTCCTGATACAAGCAGCGGGGAAGCGTGAGAGCAGGCGTGCTCGGGAAGGTTAAGAGAAGCACAGCGTGGTGCCCATGGACATTATTCACCGTGGTGGTCCATGGAAGCAGCATGGGAACGCGGGGAAGGACGTAGCTACGTACTGCGGAACAAATGAGGTAGCCGCAGCATAAAATATTAAAGCAGATGTAGAGCACTCACAGTAATTGTAAAACCTTTTTAAGCCCTCAGCAGACACGCTGTTTAGAATGAATTAAATAGTTTTGCAGTGACTGTTAAATGTTATCGGTTCCTTGCTAGCTGTGTGCGTTTTTGTTTTCTACAGTGAAAAGCTTTGTACATGCAAAAAAAAAAAAAAGAAAAGAAAGAAAAAGCCTTGTGTTGTTTGCCCTGATGAAATGTTGTACTTAATGCGTGTAAAATGCCAGCAAACGACTTGTATGCGCAGGCTGGAGACAGAACAAGAAAATACTTTGCGTGCTTCGGAAAGTACAAAATTGCAGGTTTGCGGTACGCTTATCAGCGTACTTCTTAGGGGAAACTCTCTTGTTTTAGCGCAGCTCGAAAAGGTGCATTGGGGAACGGCTGGATGAGCGCGGGGCTGCGGGACGGGACGGGACGGGAGCCGTGTGGCCGCGGAGGCGTCGAGGCCGAGCGAACCCTCGGATGCCTCTTTAGAGGCGAGGTCGCCTCGACGGCGCGGCAGGGAAGGTCTGCGGCAGGCTGGAAGGAAGGGGCTGAAGCGCTGGCTGGGTGATTTGTTTCTGCTTGGGTGTTTTTTTTTTTCCTGACTCTCATAAATGTGCACACGCCTCCGATTTTCAGCTCTGCGTGGAAGCCCCTGCATTGGCCAGCCATCCAGAAGAGTCTGAAAACGTACGTTTCTTTCTCCTAAAATGCGTTTTAGTCTCTTGTTGCTATTCTTGCGTCTTGCTGAATAACTCGATACGGTGGTGAGTTCTTTAAACTCAGTGGTTGTAACAAAACCTTTCGTCTTGGAAAAGCTATTGGGAATCGGAAACGCACTGGAAATGGCACCGGGCCTCAGTCTGAGGGTCAGCGGCCGTCGCAGGCGTTGCATCGTCTCTCGTTTGGGTGTATTTTGAGTTCCATCCCGAAGCGAAGCAGACAGAAAAGGGGGGAGATGTTTTTTCGCCCCGTGTGGTTCCCTTCGTGTTGCCCTGGGCTTGTGCAGGGTTGAGCTGGTTTCCTGAAAGCGTTCCCGTTTGGGATGCGTGTGGTGAGTCGGTCTGAATGCGCTGAGCTAAGACCTTGCCGTCCGGAATGAGACATCGTTTGGACAGTGTGCATACGCCAGTGCGCGTGTTCTTTTATTTCTTCTGGTTTTTTATAATGCAAACTATTTGCCTATCTTCTGTTTCCCGTTAGAAACACGCAAGTGAAAATGCAAACTTCCAACGTTACGGGTTAGCATAAAGATTTCCCCGAAGGTGCTGTCCTGAACGCTGCCTCGACCGCTGCCGAACACGGGAATTTATTGTGACCACCTAGCCCTGACGCCAGGGGGATGGGCACAGCAGGGCCGCATCAGTGCCTGCGCGCTTAGTGCCGCTCTGCTTGCATCTGATTTCTCATTGCCGTGTTCAGCTCCTTCCCGCTCCGTTGGGAGCGGAGCATGGTGGCTGCGCGCTGCTCCGCGGAGAAGACGAAGCTTATTACCGGCGATGAGAGCAAACGCGTGCTGAGGGGAGGAGTCTCCTCAAAGTGTCTGAGCTGGAAAAGGGGATGGAAAGGGGATGAGTAATATAACCTGAGAATAGAGATGGTACAATTCCTACTTAGCATGAGCCGCTGAGTCTGTACGTGTGACTTACTGGAATCTGCAACAATTACAAGACAGCTCCGTTGGCAGGAATTTATCACCCATCTCGTGACTACTTCCTTTGCTAGTTTTTGAAGAGCTGGGGAGTCAAACCAAGCTCTTGCTGAAAGTCAGGAGCATCAGTAGCGTGGCGGTCGGTGCCTACATCACATTTTAATAAGAAAAGACAGAGTTACCGGGGTGTCGGTGACGTAGGACAAGCGGGAGCAATGCTCAGGTCTGCTGGTTCTGACTGCAGTTGCATGATGGAGCACCACTGGTCTTCTGCTCTGAGCTGGGGAATAAGAGAGACTTCTTCCAAATGTCACGGGAAGAGAGGGGATCAGTATGGGTTTATCTGTTTTCCGGCACTTTTATTGCTAGCCATGCTTGGTGTGAAGTTTGCATTTCTGATGACCTGTTTACTCCGTAAATAAAGGGCCAGAAGAATGTGAAAATCTGTCCAATACTGGTAGCGGCTTGAGCTACACAGGTAGAAAGCGAGAGGAACGATAGGTTTGGCAGACAAGTGCAATTTCGGGGAAGGAGAGCTGCAGACTAACAGGTCAGGAGGCGACGTGAGCACGGCCTCGTTATTTCTCTTGATTGCTCCACGGGGATGTATTTCGGCCATGAACCGCCGCCGTATCGGTCGGGAAGACCTCCACAGAGCTTGCAGAAGTGCCTTTCCTCGACTGACAACGCTCCTGGCAGCTTCGTTTAACCTCCCCCTTCGTAGCCCAAGCGCTGGGTTTCATCAGAGCCGAATTTCCCGCTTCTGATGTTTAAAAATAATTTTAAATGCAGCTGCTATTTTAAGACTTGGCAACCTGCTTGAGGGACCGATCTGAAAGGATGCTGGTTCGCCTAATAGCTTGGGATTTTTATGCAGTAGATGTTGGGACTGCAGGGTCCTTGACAGCATATTTTAGAGTCCTGATGGATTTTTAAATAGCCTTCCAGCATTAAGGCAGGCTTTCCTGTAGTCTGCATTTTCCAGTAAAATAGGAGCCTGGCTACCTACTGATCTACGGTTTTCAGCATGCTGTTCATGCCCCTTCCCTCCTTTTCACTCTCTCCTGTTTTTTGCCGGCATCTTCCCGCCGAGCTCCGCGCGCGCGGTGGATGCAGCGTTCGGGGCGTAGTTGTTGCTTTGCAGGCAGCGTCTCTGCGAAAAGTCAGGGCAGAAGGAAGAGCAGGAAGAACATAAGTGCGTTATATCTTGCCGCCTCAGTCCGTGCAATTCCTTACGGAAAATTGAAACTGCAAGCTGATAGATTCCCTCTTTCCCTGCGGAGAGCCTGCACCTGCAGTGACCCCTGTAAAATTACATTTTGTCTGGAAAAAAAAATCTTAATATAACCCTCTCCCTGAAATAAGGGAAAATCAGGTCAGAGAGCAGCTACAGGTAAGCAGGCTCTGTGGGAAATATCCCCTCGTATAATGTGTTTTGCTACTTGCTCACCGGATTTGGGGGAGGGATGCTTTTTCTCCCTAGACAGTTTTCAGTTTATACATATTAATATCTGGTAGGTCACTGGGATATAATGTATAGAAAATTCTAATGCATGCAGGTTTTCAGAAGAAAATTTCCTGTTGTGTTCACGCTTCCTTTCCTTTCGTAGAAATATCCCCGTTGCCTCGGCTTAATAAAACTGCCATTACAGTACCTTCTAGCATATTCTTCGGTGGCACCATAATATTGTGAGTTGTGAAGTTGCAACCCATAACTTTAAATGGGAATTAAGAGCATGTGTAGTGTCGAAACGTAATGTGTTCTTTTTTATCTTGCTCCCGTCTGCTGGAGGCACTTCTCATAAATTGAACTGGCAATGATTAGTGCAAAATTGAAACTTTGCGTAACCAAGACGTGAAACAGCTGATATCTCAAATGGCTTCTGGTTGCCTCTTGGGATGGCCTGGTCTCCCACTGTTATACTGCTGCCTTATAATAAGTTTCCCCGTTGTAAGGTCATCCTTTGCCATTTTTTGCAAGTTTATAGGTGTGTATATATAGTTTGGTTTGTAAAAATGTTTGCAAGAAAAATCCTGCATTGCTCTTGTGTTGGAGACAGGCAGGAATCTCTGCACACCCTGGAATTACCTTTACAGGACTCTGACTCACTGAGTAACAGCTCTGGATTACTTAAAACGGGATGAGCACATGAGTAGTTACAAACAGCTACGACACTTGCTCTATTTGTCTCCAGTGGGCCGGTACGTGGGACCTAGTGCTGGTTCCTCTAGACACGTTGCACCTTCATCATCACAGAGAACGTGCCTGTTAAGAGACACCAGGTGACGGCAAGCTGAGAGAGGCCGCAGGTACAGCAGGAGACAGCTCAGAACTCGGAAATGGTTTGGACAAATTTGAGAAGTGATCCATGAAATACAGGTTAGGATTTAGTGAGAATCGAAAGGATCTACATACATCCTTTGCTTCTGCAGAGGAAAATATCCAGCAGTGAACCTTTGGAGGAGGGTCTGTGAGTTACAGTGGGTCGCAGTCCAAATGTGATTTTACCTGCATCCTGCAGTTTTGGACAGTAGAAAGGTTGTACTCGGAAGCGGGTAGGGGAAGAAAGCCTGTAACAAGCCCTTCTGCTCTGGGTTTTCCTGGTCTGGGAAGCACTATCGCATACCTCAGGGAAGGTGTAAATCAACTGGGAAAGGTCAGAGGAAGGTGAGAAGCTGAGGAAAAGGCTCCTATGAAGGAGCAAAATAATTCATGAAGATTCTTCATTGCGACGAAGAGACGGCCAAGGAGGGGCAGGGAGGGTCTGGCTAACAGAAGCCTTCAGATGGGCGAAAGAGAAGGGGAGAATTTTTTCCTAAGATCCCTAGAGGATAAGACAGGAGTTAATTGGCTTAAATTGCAGTGAGAGAGATCTGGGTTGGACAGCAAGAAAAGCTGTTTGATGGTGAAGCTGGGCAGATGCTGAAGCAGGTTCTCCAGGGAGCTGGAGAGCAGCTCTTGCAGGAATGCTGTGGGCACAGGAGAGATGAGCATGGGACTGGAGCTGATCCTGCCTCGGGGCAGAGGAGAGGATGAGCTGGATCCCGCGAGAGCTTTTCTGGTCCCTCTTTTCCATGATTTTGCTCTCAGCATCAGTCCTGAGCAGGTGTGGACTCTGGTTTCCTCATGAGAGCATCACAGCCTGCAGTGATATTTTTGCAAGTAGGAAAAATGTGGAAGAGTCATTGGAACATACAGAGATTAGGTAATTAAATAACTAAACTGAGTTCTTTAATTAAAAAAAGAAAAAAAGAAAACATATTAATCCATTATTATTCACGGACAGTATTACGCTTTTTGAAAATACAGCTCTTAAGAGTTGCATATAGAGTGCTGGTGTTACATTTTTTTCCATTAAAATAATAATTAGTCCCCTTTCAAAGCAGACAATTCAAACTAGCTCAAAGTCCATTATTTATTTTGTCTTTGCATAAATTCATCAATGCTGAGTGGAATCTGTACATGTTGTTTAAGCTTTGGACTTGAATTCCCTTATGCTTACACTGCTCGTTTGCTGATTATATTCYTGCTGAATTCAGAAGATCTGCTGAAATAAATTAAAACAGAGTTGGGCCCTCTGTGTTTATGAAACCACGCAGCCCCCTACCAGTGCGGTCTGCGAGGCTCTGAATGGCACGGGCTGATTTTAAATTAAATAGAAGAACATGAAATGTGTTAAAATATCCCACCAGAGGGCTTATTTGCCAGCTGTTTGATTGTTTTCCTCTGGCATTATCTGCAAAGCAATTACACACGAATAAAAACTTCTTCAGAAGCTTTCAAGGAAATATTGACCACTAACATTTTAATTAAGGCACATTGAAGTGGAAACATTTAAATCAACAATATGCACAATGGCAAAGCAGGTTGGGTTTCAAAAAAAGGAGGCTTGTTTACCATATTCCTAATAACACAGCTGTCCTGGAGGCCTTGACTGAAGTGTCAGTATGAACTGGCCTTGTGCATTCATTTTTTTCCTCTTTGGCTTAAAAATTATAATAAAAAATTGAAGCACAGACAAATTTAAAATAAATTTAGCCCATCTTTTTCATCCATCAAGAAAAGCTGTTTGCGCCTTGAACTATAAAGTAGGCAATTAGGGAGCGGTATAGGATGGTCCTTCTGAGTGAGCCCATCTCTTTAATGGTAAGAAGGTGATTCTGCAGGACGGGGGATCCCTGGCATTGCTTTGTAACGCAGCTTTTCTCCATCATTGCTGCTGTAAGAAGAAGAGGTCGATTTGCTCTACAAGCTGCTGAAGAGGGAAGAATAGACTTAACAGTTGTCTTAGGCGGGTGTTGTAGGCATTGCTGTATGCAGGTTTATGCCTTTGCTTTGGTTTAGCCACGCTCCGGTCAAGCTAGAGCGGTGGTGGTTGGATCTAGTAACTGCGCTGAAAAACTCAGCGGGAAAATTAGTCCTTCCGTTGCAAGAAGAGCTGATTTTACGGATCAGGAGTAGCCCGGTATCCACCATCCCCCTGAAAACCAGATGCTGACTGTGCTGCTTAGCACTGGGTTTGAGCCTTGGGAAAGTTCATTGCTGCTAAATTTTTGCATGGGTTCCCCACGCAGTGGTTTGGCTGCCAGAAGAAATATGCAGAGTTTCCAGAGGTTTTCTGTCTACCTGTTTTTTGTAAGGTCTATTCAGATACTATGGTGATGGGACAGAGTGAGAAATAGCCTGAGTGCCTTCAGTCCTCCTCCTGACTTCAGCCGAGTCTTGTGCTCCGCACGTGCCATTAATGTTTTACCCCCGTGCTCATCTGCTGATTTTCACCTACTGCAGTCAGGCACGGCTGGGTGACCCAGTCTATAGAGAATCCACCTTCTGCTTTGGGCAATAAGTAAAGAGCCCAGGTATGTAACTCTGGGTTTAATACCCAAGCCAGGAGGCGATTGCGAAGCAAGTCTTGGATCGAGTATTTAGGCCTTCTTAATTAAATGAAACAAGATACCTATGTTTCTAAGGCACCGTGGAGTTTGACTTCTCAGGTGACTGAAGAACTTCTAAAATTTACCCGTGGTGAACATGGATATTTAAAAAAGAAATCTTAAAGAGAGTTTGGGGACTGCTGATCACATGCACCACGTGTTGTCTTTCATCAAATAGGATCACRACAGTGAGTGGTTTCCCTGGAAGTGTTACCACACCTGATCCGTGTGGTTGTGGTGGGATATACATACCCGCATGGAAATGTCTTTCCCTAAGCTGGTTATCTAAACTCCCCTTTTAACGCTAGGTGGGAAAGCACAGTCGCTTCTAGAGTGCAAGTACCGTCAGCCTCATGCAGACGCCGAGCCTGAACTTAGGTACAAGCAACACCAGCATCTCCTGGAAAACACCCCACCAAACCTCTCCCAGGGTACACGACGGTTCGGCGTTCAGTGGATGGCTTTTCCCTACTTGTTCAGTAAGTCTGCAGTAACTCTTATAATGAACAATTAGACACCTGCGTCTAAGAAGAGGAGTAATTTATGGTGCTTATACTTTTATGAAGCATTTAGAAGCAAAACAGCTGTTTATAGCCAGTCTGCACAAACACCGCTGCTTTGTGCGGCGCATGCGCTCGAACAGTTTCAGTCAAGGAAGTATCACTTCGATTTAACATTTCTGTGAAATTTAAGAGGTTACAGTGCGGAAATGCAGGATTGTTTCTGGGGAGAGTTAGTGGGCATTGAGGAAAGATACAGTCTGTTAACAGCGCATGGAGAACACCTTCATGCGGTGTRATTTATTCTGTTAAGAAAATGAAGTTGCTTTTCCAAGAGTGTGTCTGCCGTGAGTGCCTGCCTTCCTGTGTAGGACCTCTGTTGGATAGACAAGCCCCGCGGAGGCATGTTTCGGGGAAAAAGAGTGGTTAAAGGGTTTGTTTTTTCTAATGCTGAGAGTTTGGGGGTTGTTTGTTTTCTTCATTTTTCAAGAGAAAGGGTAGCACAGGAGCGTTCGAGCTTTTTTGGTGAGCAGCTTGTCAGGATGGACAGGTTTAAACCRGAGCAGAAGATCCGGTGGCACTGGTCTCTTGCAGAGATCTATGCTAAAAATGTGCATTGACTTTTCAAAGGATGCCAAGGGAAAAATTGAGTAGAAGACAGCTAATGGCCCTAGCATGTTAAGATCCCTAGGAAATCATTTAATGGAAAAAGGGGTGAGTTTTTGTTTTACTTCAAAATAAAAAAGACAGCTCTGGGCCGGTGAGCCTGCAGCCCCTTTAAGCAAGGAAGTGCAGACTGCTCCTAGAGATGCTTCAGTGGGCACCATTTGAAATTCAACCTACGTTCCTCCCCGTCCCCCTCTTCCCCAGCGTATGCTGTTATCCACAGGATCTTCYTCCTTACTTGAGGAAATACTCCAGTACATCAATCATGGCGGGACRGCAARTGCTGAGTTTTAATAGCCTGCTTGAGGCTCTCCTCGGCGTGGAGATCAGCAAGGGGCTGCGAGGCCCATCAGAAGTGTTCAACCACACCTAATTCTCATCTGTTTACGATACGGGTGATTTGGTGATGACCCAATTTTTACAAGTATGACCATTATTTTCAGGGCTCGACCAGCACTGGGTTTAGGTTTTTAATTGAGCCATTATGCATTAAGTGCAGGCAGCGTAGATTATAACAGAAGCTGAAAACGATGATGTGCCTAGAGTTAATAAGTTAACTAGGATCTTCTGGAACCAAGCAGTGACCTTCTCTRTTGCTTGCTTTTAGGGGTGTGGTGGATGGGGAACACAGGCAAAATGCATAAGCCTTCTTCAAAAAACAAAACAAAACAAAAAAATCCCTATTTCTTTGGAAGACTAATCTGGAATACTAAGGATGTTGGAGTATGTATATTTTACGGGAAACATTGGCCACCTTTGCACTGCYGTTTCATCTCTGACTTGGCTAAAAGCAATGAAACATTGTTAGCATTTTATCAACATCTCTAATTTTGTTATATGGCTTATATGAAAAATACTAACCACGTGCTTGGAATGTGATTGTATTTATTTCCAATTAATCATGGAGGAATTCAGTGAAAGCAAAGTCACCTTGAAGAAACTCAATACTAGTAAAAAAAAAATTGCTGTGTTTTCGTAGGGTTGCTTTTTAAATCCCTTTAACTCAGTGAAACCAGTATCTTGAAACCAAATTTTGGAGCAATACAGCTGACTGCATTTGAATTAACCCCTTACTTAAAGGAATCTTGAGGCATGTGTCTCTCGGTGCTGCTTTTTCAGACTCTCTGCAAACTGCTCTATCACTGTCACATGTCATTCTTGAAGTTCGCTCAGTGGCTATACTCACTACCTTTTTCTCTCTCTCCTTTTATTTACCTATAAAATGCTGAACAAAAACTGAAATTCTAATGAAAATAATGCAGTAAGTTCATGGAGATTCCAGTGCAGCCCTTTAAGGTTTTCTGGCTGTTTTCAAGACTATTCATAATTCTCAAAGAACTTGCTAAGCATTAGTTAAGCATTTTTTTAAATAAATGAGGAAAAATAAATATAAGCCTTCTTGCATGATTAATTGCACGATACAGGGATCTGTTCCTCAAAAGCGTATGTGAATGCAAGTGTATTTTTCTTTATTTCAATGACCTTTTGGTGCTGCTATCTTAGCAATCCTTGGACACAATACTAAGCAGCCTGTTTCTAGCTGACCCTGCTCTGAGGAGGTTGGACAATCTGATTGCCAGAGGCCCCTGCCAACCTCAACTATTCTGTGATTCTGTGAAGTCCTGTAATTAGTGAAATGCTGTAATTACTGAATTACTGCAAAATATATATTGCATTTTCAGATTATGAACACGACTAGACTGTAGACTGAAAAAATGTAAACTAACTTTGGAGATTTCATATCATGTTGCACCATTTTAAGCTTTTCTTGTTGCTGTTTTTATACTGGGTTGAAGAACTTTCCCATATCTTGACTAATTACTCAGATGTCTCCAATTTCCTTGAATGGAAGAAAAGTGAAATGGCTGAGATACAGGGCAGGTTAGAAGAACGATGAAATCCAAACTCACCTCACAAACTATGAACTATCCAAAAAAAAAAAAAAAAAAGGAATCACAGTAGACAAAACAGGTTTACCTGTAACTTTCTCTTACATGCCTTGCATGTGGGAGCACCCACTGATCATCTGTGAAGAAGCTGATGGACCAGATTTCTTTTTTTTTTTTTGCACATCATCAATCTTGTAACCGAAAGGTTAATGCAAGCGTGAGGTACAGTATTCAGAGTGAGACCTCTCCAATCCAGCTGTGGAAGAAAGGGGAGCTGATATCTTGGCTTTCCATCTTCTCCAATCACGCAGTCTGTGTAGGCTCTTAGTCCTTGTAAGTGGAATGGGTGGGAAAAAAAAAAACTGAGAAAGTATACATGTCCCTCTTTTCCTGAATGGACAGATATTGAGTATTCTGATGAAAATTTTCATTGACTTTGATTCAGAAGTAAATGAATGGAAAGTGATAAACTCTGCTTATATAGGACATCTTTCCTTTTCCATATCTTTCCTTGGGGCATCTTAACAAGACTGGCATGCACCCTGCTAGGGGTTATGTAAGCTTGGTCAAAGCCACGTGCAAGTAAGCCCTAATAATACATGAATTGCCATCTTTTTACCCAAATGAGATGGAGAAGAGCTGGATGCTTCCTCCTGGGTCTGTGTGGCCCAGCAGCGCGCTGGCAGGGAGTGGCTGCCGTCGCTGACATTGTCGGCGTGTATCTAAACTTTCCTTTTGGGATGGTGGCACAAAAAAGCGTGGGCACCCCTTTTTCCAAGGTAACCAGGCCAGTTCTGCAGATCCAAGTGCTGAAAGGGAGCTCAGGCCGCGTCAGAGTCGTCTGCTTGCGTGTTCAGAGTCAAAACCGAAAACTGTACATGCTGCTGATCAGACTGACCTTTTGGTTATCTGAATCCACCTGCTWTTTCGGCCCAGCTTGGCACTCCGAGATTGCACAGAGCTGCTGGCCTGTGCATAATCCGACCCCGCTGCTTTAGCCATTGCTGCAAACGCATAAGTTCATGTGGGGGCCTCCAGAAACGTTGCGTTCTTCCCACGGGGATGCAACATCCAGTGAGTTTCCTCTAGTCAAAAGAGGAACACGAGTCAAAAGTTTCAATGCTGGAGGACTTAGCAGACTCCATGGCTTGCTTTGTCCGTGGAAGTTTTGCATCGGGTCTGTGCAGCGCAAATACGGCGTTGCGGGAAGCTCTCCGAGATCTCCCGGCGTTGCGCCCGCCTGCCTGGGTGCCGGCAGGGCGGCGGTAGCTGTTTTGCTGTCGGTTCCCCAGGTCCGGATGTGCAGCCGCCCCTTTCCTGGTGGTCTGGGGGGTGTCAGGGTAGAGGCTGCTAAACACGTGCGAGCAGGGTGGGCCGCCTCTCTCTGCGTCTTGGGATGGTTTTCAGGAAACGGGGAAAATCTTTCCCTATAGCGCATGCGAATTTATAGGCTGCCAGAGGACTTGTATGGGAATAGGTGTATAATTTAATTCTACGTATATAAACTAATAAGAAATAATGTTGTTAGTAATAATAATATTTATAAGGAGAGGATGAATAAAAATCTCTTTATTTGCAGTTGATGAAATTATTTTTTTTCTTTTTTTTTAACTTCAGCGGGGTCATTTGTTAACTTCAACGTTATTCACTTTGGTTTCAAAACTCTTACAAGGAAAAGCTCAATTTCGTTTTCTGAATGATCGTTTTTTGCTTACTAGTATTGATTTGGTAATTACGTGTTAACAAGTTAGAGTATCTGGCGCTGCTAATGTCTGTCTGAGTTTGGACTTGCCATGTTTTCTTTTTCTTCTCTCTCTCTCTCTGACCTGAGGAGATGTAAATGCAGATTCAAAGGATTGTCGTTCTTGGGAAACTATTTAGCAAAATATTGCTAGTTGTTATAAACTGAGAAAGAATGGATAAACCTCAGGTTTACCAACCTAAGACTGGGCAGTCAAAGATCTCGGAAGAAGGTCCTAGCCGTGTGCTACTTGGACTGCATGTTCTTAGTTTAATTCTCCAACCTCGGCTCTGATTTGCTGTTCATCTGTCCACTTCTGTGTGACACGAACTGCTTCCGTGGCTGTTTCATAGCAAGGGCCCAGTTAATACTTTATTCTTTCTTTTAAATTCTAGAAGGATCAGAAGAAAAAGCCGGAGAGTCTGTAAAGAGCAGTTTAGAGATCTAAAGAAAATTTCTCTTTAACTGGTGTTTGGTTAGGGTCTCCCCAAAATCTTTTCCAAAACACGTAACTCAATGGTAGTGTCCTTATTGATTTAGTCTCAATTGTTGGCATTGATTAGGCACAACAGGAAGCTTCTGGACGCTTTCCCCTTTCTACAACAACTTTAGATTTATATTCTAAAATATCTAGGCAAATGAGTCTGAGTGGGAGGGATCTGTGAGAGATCCCTTATATCACTGATTTTTTTATTTTTATTTTTTCCTTATAAATCAGAACTGAGGCATTGAATATTATAGCAAGTTTCTCTGTGTTCTGGGCTTTTTTTTTTTTTCCCCAAGAAAGATTTGCCCTGGTTTTATTGAAGAATTTTCCTTTTCCTCAGGGAAGTCTTACCCAGTCCTACAAATTCTGTAACTTCTGCGATGTGCTACCTTTCGTGGTGTGTTTAACTCTTGGTCAGTGACATTAACTTACACCCAAAGCATCTTCTCCCTCCCGTTCTCGGTAGCACTTTATAACGCTGCCATCTCCCAGGGACAGGACAGCGAGGGTGCTATTTTCTTCATTAGCTTAATCAGTCATCGAGTAACCGCAAGACTGCCGACATACGTCATTTTGGGATACGTACGTATTTCCTGGAAAAGAGGAGATTCTTTTCAGCTCTTTTCGGCATCGTTGTTGTGGTATTTGAGTGCTTTCCACTGCTGCATTAAGTGAGGTGACTTGCATCTGTCATGTGTAGTTTGTCCGTTGATTACTTATCCCAAATAACTTCTCCATAATCCAGGGCTTGCTCTACCACGCTTTCATTTGCAATCGCTCCATTTACTAGAAGTCTCTGATTTGACTTGACTATTGATCTTGACAATAAATATGCTGCACTTTCCGGAGCTGGGGCTTGCTCTCCTGAAATATCACCGGAGCGCAGAGCGCTCATTATCCAGGATTGTAAAAGGTTGCTTTTGTGTGTGCTTGTTTCTTACAAAGTGATAAATATCAGGAAGGCACGGAAGGCACAAACCCAGAGACAGAAAGACGACATCCAAAACTATTAGGTAGTTTTATTAAAATTACAACCATTTTAAAAAAAGCAAGTCAAGCATAAAGCAAGTGCAGGACTGAGCCGTTGGCCTCCACTATAGGTCCCTCAGAAACTCTCACGTTAACTTTTTTCATTAGTGTGATTGCATCCCAGCGGGTTTCTGACCCCTTTTTTCTCCAGAAAAGACAAATTTATCATGAGATATATATTTCTGTTTGTTTGTGAGTTGAGAACGYGTGCCCATTATACAAATGCACTGCCTTGGAGTAGCTGGAGTCGCTTCTGCTCAGCTCTGTTTGCTGTTATTCGTACCTGCTGGAGAAGGAAAGGCCTTGGGCTACCGGAGGGGAAGGGATTTTACGTCCATCCATCCTGCTAAATAAGAGGCCCAGGGAGTGAACTGAGCACGGCATGTGTCCGTGGCTGCCCTGCTTGGTCGTGGCTCGCTCCCTAGTCGGTCTTGGCCTGTGGTGGCTGTTTCTCATCAAGGCAGAACCTTGCTGAGATCCTGCAGAGGGGTCATGCTAGGACCTTGTTCTGCTCACAGGTGGCGGCAGGGAGGAGACTGCCTGGAGCCTTTGGTCCACAGACTCCTCCAACACTGTCCCTAAAAGCTTTGCGCCCTCCCTTGCCGCCCCAGGGCTTGCAACACGGCCCCAGTTTCGTGCCGTGCAGACTCCATTCTTGTGGGTGGCCGCACGGTGTTAGGTCATCTCAGATACCTGGAGATGGCAAACACCCCTGTATACAAATGGCTTAGAGCAGCGGAGCACTGTGCGCGGTCCGGAAGAAAACAAGGGCCAAGTGCGGGTGGTTGGAAGTGCCAGGTCTGCTCCGGAGGGAACAAGCCGCTCCGCACCACGCGGCCTCGGGGCTAAGGCCTGCTCCCCGTCCCTTTTTTGTCCAACAGTACGGATGTATCCTGAACGTCATCCTCTTACTAACAGCAGAGTAAGGCAGGAGGTCTCACTAGCTCTTCCTCTTGTCAGAAGCACTAGCTCAGCTTGGGTTTTAGCAGAGACCCAGGCGCTGGCATGCGTTTGCTCCCTGTCGTGTTCTCCRTCGGAGGGAAAGCGGCACGCTAACGACGCCTTTCCACCGTTGCAGAACCCGCCGGTCAATCAAGAGGTCTTCCCGTGGTGCACGTTGTCAAAAGATGATGGCAGAAGCGATGAAATCAATATGCACGCTTTGGCTCTGTGCTTAACTTGCAGCATCAGGAGGATCCGACTGATGCAGGGAGTTGTAGGAAAAAAAAGTACTTGCTTCGTGTTGCTATAAAGTCTCTTGTCTGATTCTGCAAGTAAAACATAGCACATAGGGATTCCTCTTCTGGGCGAGATGCCAATGCAGAATCCCTCAAGATGTTTTTGGGAGAGGGGGTTCTTGGGTCCTGTTTTTCACCACAGATTGTCTTAGGATGCCCTAATGACTGATGCAGGCAAATAACGTGAAAGGCGTGGAAATGCATCTTTCTGGAAATGGCGCCGGTTTGTGTTAAGATCGCTCTGTATAACATTGAAATCAGACAAATGTGAGCTGGGGGTGGTAATGTGAGGCTGAGAGAGGCAGACACAGCCCCAGCTGAATTCTCCAGGAGCCTCGGGCATTCGTCTGAGAACGCAATTTGACACAGGGTGGTAAAAGTAAAATTAATTTGTTTGTTGATTTAAAAACAGCATGTGGCATCATTAGGATTCATTTGCTCCAAATCGATTTGCGCCACGGTATCGAAGAAACGCCGCTGCAGAATCCCCCGGGACCTCAGGCAGGGCTGCAGCGACTCGGGACGCCGCTCCTGGACCAGCTGCCTTGACTCCTTTGCTCGCCCGCAGAGGCACCGCAGTCGCTGAGAGCTGGCCGTGCCCCGGCCAGACCCTATTAGTTGGACTGTGTTTGCCTGTAGTGAATTTAACCCAAATAAACTCTGTGTAGACTAAATTACAGGAGACTGAAAATCGAGAAATGCAAGCTTATTAACTTAGGCGGTGAATGCTGTTGCCTGTGCCTTGTCACTGGTTGCGCTCGCCCTTGTCTTGGGGCTGTTTTGCAGGGTTTGGGGCTTCTGGAAGTTCAGATTGCAGCAATTTCCGCCACCTCTTGTCACGCAGCTCTGGCCGCTGCTGTTTCAGCAGGGACGCGGCGGGTGGTCACAGGGGCCACCAGCCCTTTAGCTCGGACCGGGCTCCCGGAGCACCGCTTACGTGTGACAGAGCAGGCAGGAGGGGCCCAATGCAGCCTGCCAAGCAGAAGCATGCAAAAAGCCTTTTTGGAAGGGTCTGGTGCACATGAGTGTCTGGTAACCCGTGTGCATGCACAGGAACTTGGAAAAGGTTCCCCTTCTGCACGGTTCCTGCGTATTCTGACCTTTTGTTATTTCAGAAGAGAAAAAACCCATTCCTCTGTCTGTCTGTCTGGAAACGGTTGGTTGGGTGGCCCAGGGATGGAGCGCCACAGAGAGGTGGTGGTTTGGGCCCCCATCTCTCGTGTTGGCCAGTGTGTGACGCTCGGAGGTGGGTCTGCAAGAGCTGGACATCCACATCCCGGGGCAGAAGCTCGGCTGTCATTGTGGTCCGTTCATTGGTGATGCTGCTCCATGCTTGTCTTCGTGGAGTTGAATTAAATGCTTTCCTAGATCAGGAATGTTCTCAAAAGGGGCAACAGATTCAAAAGTAGGATTCTTTTTTGGTTAGGTTAAAATCCCTATAGGCGTATACATATGTCGATTATTGGTGAATATTGTCACGAGACTAGTAAATTCTGGTTTTGTTGTGGTAAGTTAGTACTGACTGCAACTATGAAATTAGGGGATGTGTAAGCAAAGAACGCTATGACTGCATTTGCCCTCAAAAGCTCATAGTTTGCATAAACCCCAAGCAATAACAGACAGAAGCAGACAGAGGAAGGACAACAGGGAACCACGGGAAAGCGCTGGTCGGTGGGAGAGCGCGGTCGCAGCCCGCCAACACCTGCTGCTATTTTTGTGTGTATCCGGAGACATAAACCTTTTACAGTAAACATGCTATAATAATTGACTAATACATGCTGACAACCTTGCTTGTGAAAATTAAGAAATGAAGATTAAATAATCATGCATGCAGGAATGGAAATGCAAAATTTATATTAGGTTCAGCCAAGGAAGATTTATATTTTCATGTTGAGCTCATTTTAATGATGTTTAATTAGCCCTGAATAGCTGCTGAAGAAGTACCATGCAGAAGTCTTCCATTATAATACTGATGACATCAGTGTTTTTGAACCAAAGGTAAAAAGCTTACAATTAATTATAGGATATCAGTCCCATAGTGTTACCTGGCTGCATATGCAGGTTTCATTTTATTTTCATCCTCTGAAAAGTCTAGTGCAATAAGCTTCTTTGAATACCTTTCATGCTATTCCTTTTCTAAATTAAAATCATCTTTACATATAATAATAGCTGTAGTTATGTCAGTCAGAGATGAGCACATGTCAGTTTAGGTTCACAATAATTGATGCTGTAAATATCCCTTGACTGGGAAGACAGACCCCACTGAAGACTTGAAAAATAAGTCTGTCTGTAGGAATCTCATTTGAATCTTAAGAGGCCTGGATAGTACGACGCGCTGAGTTTATGGCTTACGATGTCTACCAACTCGGGTATTGCTAACCAGAAGCATCCCCCCTTCCCCAAACTGTCATATTTGAAAAATTTCCTGACCTACAGTTTTTTCTGTAACCGGCTCCACTGTGGAAGGTGAGGTTTTCCTGTTGTTCTAAAATATTGCCTGAATTATTTTGTTTTGACCAGAAATCCCTTATTGCCCTTTGTTTCCTTTACGGACGGAGCAGAAGGCGTGGAGGAAGGCTGAAGGTGGCAATGCCTGGGAGGCCAGCGAGCGCCAGGCTGCCAGGAGAGTCACAGGAGGCATTGAACCAAGTAGCTCGAGGTTCTCCACCTGTGTACCTACAGACTGTTGGGGATAATTGCAGCAGCAGAATTAACGAAGCCTGGGTTCCTGCAGATTTGGGTCCTTCCTCCTTGCGCTTCCAGGTCCCCTACCTCTTCCTCGCCTCCCCTCTCCCTGAGTAAGGCTGTTCCCGTGGCTCCCCGGCAGTTCCTTGGTGACCGGCCATGCAGAGGACACCCTTGGGTGCCTGGGCTGCTCGTTGCRTGCCGGCTGGCAGTGCCGCAGGCAGGCCGGGCGGCTGCCGGAGGAGCAGCGCATCGACGCGCTCGCGGTGAAGCGTTTCCTGCAGCCCGCCTGAGTCTTGCTTCAGTGCCCGCCTCTCCCCACACGCGTACAGCAATTTTATAAAACATGCTGGAGGTTAATTATCTCTGGGATCTCTATCCCCATTTGAAATTTTGCTAAAAGAAGCTAAAAACCTCACAAGTTATTGGGGAAGGGAGATTTGGCAGATGGGCAGGCAAATGCAATTATCGAAGGAAGCGTATCCTAGCTGTTCTTTGGGATTCAGCTGCATTTGCATCCTCTAATAATGTTTTGGTATTAGTGTTTGCTGATGATGCAGAAGAGATGGGCATCATCGATATGGAGGAGAACCAAGATCCAGACTAGATGACCTCCAGAGGATCCTTCCAACTTGCATTATCCTATGATCCTTGTAAAAATAGAATGCACAAGGAGGGRAAGTTACGGAAGAAGTAGTGGTACAGGAACAAAAATGGATATAAGCCTTGACTTCCTGTGAATGTATCGAGGTGGAAGTTTGAGGAGGGTCTCATCAAAGGGGTGAAGCTCTGGAACAATTCCTGGAGAAACAGGGAGACAAAAGTACTAAAAATGATCAGGTAGTTTTAAGATAGAGCTTGATTATTTTCTGAAGGGGGTCAAAAGATGCTACAGGAGGCAGTGAGGTATGATATCCCTTGCTGCCCGGGGTTGTTTCGGCTCCCTGGGTGAAGGACTGGCTGGGACTGACCATACCGGAGTCCAGGATTTTAGCCTGTACCCTCATAACTGACTGGCTGTGGCATCGCTTGCCGTCTGTGGAAGGACCCCACATCTCCGGGATCAGGCTTGGGTGCTAAATACTGCGTTTCTGGGCAGGTTCGCTTCCCCCTCTGCCGCTTTGCTATCGTTTTGTTTGATTTGTCGTCTCCATTTGCCTCCAAGGAGCTTCTTCCATCTCCTCCTCCTTTCATCATCCCCACACCATTATTTATTTCCTCTGGCCCTGCTTTTCTTTTCATTTCTCTTCTCCCAAAATGTATTTTTTTTTCCCAAATAAAACTGGAAAAAGCTTTCTTTAAGAGTAGGGATTGCTAGAAAGTATGCAGAACGCTGATGAGAATTCTGTCGTGATGTTGTTTAATGGTAAGGAATTTAAGGGTGGAAAAGAAGTGTGAATTTCAGAAGAACTTATTTTGGGGGGGGGGGAAATGGCACTTTCTGTTACAGAGGCTGTCAGATATCTTTTTTGGTGTAGCTAAATATTTTTGTGCCCATTTGCAAACGTATGAAATCCAGAGGAACTCACTAAAAGAGCAGTAGAGTGTTATCAGAAGACCATGCTCTCCCAGGGGCCACGTATTTGCGCTCCACTCAAAATACTTTCGGAACATATTTCTTTTAACAGAGATTTGAACTTTGTGAATAGTCTCTGGAAGATTTTTACTAAAGCCATTAATTGGAGACGGAGGCGGTTTAGAACTAGCCATCCATAACCCAGTTTGATATTCATTACTTCAACAAAATTAAATTTCTTTTCTTTAAAAATGAATGAGCAAGCATTATTAAATTTAGGGATTATGCAACCAATAATCACTTATTTATCAAACTTTAAAATCCTATTTGTGACAATTATTTCTAGTGATGGGTCATGCATGTCAGGTGGTCTTTAATTTCATTTATTACAGCCTGTTTCTTCTGGGTTGCTCGGTAAATTCTTTTTCTTTTATAATATAATCCTCCATTCTGTTTCTTTAGGGATGCAGGAGAAAATCATGAAACAAACCAACCTGCAAGTAGCTATTGGAGAATTACTTCTCTCTGCTGTGCTTTGAGGGATTGTATATATTAGGACAAGAACTTGCGTTTGGTTGGAATGAAGACTATACAACTCCTGGGTGTTTGTAGCTGAATCTTTAGTTCCTAAAGTGGAGAAATAGTGCAACGCTGGAATGCAAAAATCCTGCAACAGGGTCGTACCTTGTGAGCGGTTTCCTACCTGCTCTCAATCCTCGTGCTGCGAGAGGGGCTTTCGTTCCGGTTTCTTGTACGCTCTGTGTGAATAGTCACCAGCCATCAGCGCTGTTCCCAGCGACGTCCTGCGGGAGGGGACCTGGAGGTCTGCTGACGCTCAGATACATTCGTGTGCAAGTTGAATGAAAGTAGTTTAAAAAGCTCAATTTCTTGATTCAAGAAATTCTCGGAATTTTCTTGGAAAAGTCTCTTTCTTTTCCATTCTCAATTTGGGCTTCCTTCTGCTTCCAGCTACTGCTGCTCGTTGTGTATTTTGCCGCTAGATCAAAGAGCTCTTTTGTGCCTGGTGTTTTCTCACCGTGAGGTACTTGCATCCTAGAATAAAGCTGCTTGTCAGCCTTCTTTTTTTCTGAGAAATTAAATGCATCTGGCTCTTTACATTGTTTACTGCRGGCAAAAGCACATAAGCACTTTCTCCGGTGCATAAGGACTTTTCTGTTGCTCTTTTCTTTACCCTTTAATTTCCTGACGTTGCTTGAGCATGGTTGACACCAGAACAGGATCCCATATCCAGGTCACCAGTTCTATATGCAAAAGAAAACTATATCCCTGCTCTTACCGCAAGCGGTGATCCCACGAGTCCCATCTGGTTCAGGAGCGTGCTGAGGGTGTGTGCCGAGGTCTTCGTCTGGGGCGACTCTGCTCTCAGAACTGGCCAGGATATAGTCTTGTGCTCTTAACCTGCGTTATGGTACACAAAGGTATATCTGTGACTGCATTAATCATACTGTTTCAATGGACCCAGTTTACCCAGTGATGCAGATGGTTCTGTGTGAGTGTCCAGCTCTCAGTGTTTGCAAAATCTACTGGTCTTTATTTCGTGTACGTGCACGTGCACACACAAATTCGACATCGTAGTCGATGTTGCTGTTGGCTGCTGTTTGTCTTCCAAGTGGGGTAASCCCAGAAGCCGTGGGGCTGGTGTACCTGCTGTCCAGCGACTCCAAAGCTAATTTGGTCTCATAAATAATGAGCATGGGCTCGCTGTGGTCACCTTGCATAAACARAACTCTGTTTCTGCGCTTTTTCAGGGCCATACACCCGCTGCCATCCTCCCAACGCCATTATCACGTTCCTGGGTGAACAATTCAACTATTGGGCACAGTTTACGTGAGTTTGTCAGGTATATCTTAGTCTCATCAAAAGAATAAACTCAGGTTTTGCCTGATAATTTTCTCCATAAAAATACATCATCTAGTGTTCATTGCACTTCTCTTCTTGCATTCTTTACAGGCGGACTCCRGTCTGCGGTAAAGCGTGAGGAGCTGAAATGCTCTCAGGCTACGTGGGGCGTCATTGATGTTTTTGAGGTTATTCCATTTGTCCTTCTGTGTTTGAGCATGTTCGCACCCTTCCAGCCTTCTAGCACGTGTTTGATCTTCCCCAAACGCTATCGGAAATCAATATCAGCTCATCAGGGGTCTCCGTAGGTCACACTCCTCCTCTCCTGGGAGCGAGCGAGGAAGCTTTGCTCTTCTGCGGCGTCTGGCCTTGYAAATGGTGTTTGCTTTGTACCGTGGTAGCTGTACTGCGTGTGCGCTGCCGAGTGCCGGGTGCGTTAGGAAGCGTTTTGAAAGGGAGTGGGAACTCCTGGTCCCGCGGCTCCCTGTTTCCGGCATCCCCAGCTGGCTCGGTCGGAGCTGGCTCTCGCGGCTCCCCGCCGCGCTGCATGTGCTTATGGATGGCACGCAAGGTATTTCATTAGCCTTTCCCGAGGTGTGCAAAACCCACGTATTTGTTGAATTTTGATGTGTTTTCTGGATCACGTTTAACTGCTTTATATYGTAAAGTGCCACAAATCGGCACAAAGCTGAAAAATTACCGAAAGCTTGTGCTAAGTTATAGGAGGCCGGAGTGCTCGTAAGGGAAACGGCAGGAAGAACTTTGTTTATATGTTTAAGGATAACTKAAGAGTTAGGCAGGCTAAATATACGTATCAAGGCTCTCTTGCGCATGGGCGTCTTGATGAAGCCGTTTCAATCAGTTTACCAGATGAGTCTTTTATTTATTATTATTCCGACTCCCAAGCATCGTTTGCTTTGAACATCTGAAGACAAAGGCGGCTAATTAACGAACGGAGTCAGCAAGCTGTGTAGTCCCCAGAGCTGGGAAGAGATGACATAGCAAATCCAGTCTGCGATCCTGCTCGCGTGCGCGTGTGCAACCCCRCGGGGAGGGTTGCGGGAGATGGGCCGCGTTTCCCACCCGCGGGCCCCCGAAGCGGGACGCCTCGGCCCCGTGCCCTTGGGTACCCACCCCACCATCCCTGGCCGTTGGGCTGCAGTCCGCAGCGTGTTTAGGTCAGACTTGCTCTGAACCGTTTATGCTTGGATTTCGGTTTTTGGAGAGTTTGGGGATGCGGGAAGGGGCGTCTCCCAGTGCGGTGTTTAGCATGTCCTTGCCATCTGGGCTTCTGAAACAGTTTGGCTTGATTCAAAGATTAAAGACTGAAAAATTGAACCTAATGGTGGCAGAAACCTCTGCGGAAAACGTGCTTCTGTAATTATTTTCTTTTTGATTAATAGACTAACTACATAGCAAAACCCATGGCTTCAGTTTAATTTAAAAAATGATTAGTTAGTTAACTCTTCGTAATGTGATCAACCTCCCTAAAATGAAAGTTTGGTTTTTTTTTTTTTTTTCCTTGTAAAGCTCTTTGATGAAAATGCATCTCATCGAGCTTCCCAGTGCTAAATCTTTTTCCATTGCACTAAGATCCCCGTCTCCTCAGTGATTTCCTCCCTTTCCTCTTTGCAGGTTAATTGCTCTGCGAAAATGAAAGTCAATAGCTTCACTCCCAAGCTGCTGAATTTTTTACTACTCCAAATGCTCTTAGGGAAGAATGAACACCCACTGACAGTTGCACGTATGCACAGAGCTTTAAGCAAGGGGTTTTTTTTAAGTCTATTTGGGAATTTGAACATCAGTCAGTGATAATTCAATTAGACGTTGAAAACCAGAGTTCTGGAGAGCTTTGGCAAGTGGGCATTAATGCCGCTGTGATCAGGTTGCTTTAAAATCCCCTGCTTAAACGTAATGAATTTAGTAGGCGCGTGCGTGTGTTGTAATAACTTTGCAGAGTACCTTGGCAGTGTTATAAAAAGCATATTTGGTATTATGTTTGCAGCTCTTACGCTGTCTGAGCAAAATGCGGCGAAGCATTTGTCTAACCCTGCCCAGTGATGGGGCAGGCGGTTGACTGTTCGGCRAAATCTCCTAACAATTGTGAGCGTTATTTTGTCTCCTGTTAGTGCTGCTTCTTCTGCTTTGATGCAGCTGCTGAGATCTTTCCAGCATCGCTGATGGAAAAATCAGTCCTTTTCTGCAGTGCAAATTTTCTATTAATCGAGCATTATGAAATGCTTTGGCAGGGGGCTGGCCGTATTTGCATTCCCAACTTAAATTTCTTTGAGATTTCTTTATACTTTTACCAAAACCGACCCCTGTCATACTGCAGCGCTATGCAGAAGGAGAGCGCCTGCTTCTCTCTGCCGGAGAGGACTACGTGTGTCAGAGCGGCTTAACAACCAACCGACATGACCCTACTGCAGTCGAACAGATAGTGCGAGGAAGTAATATCACCACAGTGCATAGTATCATGGAATAATTTAGGTTGGAAAGGACCTCCAGTCCAACTCCCTCCTCAAACCAGGGCCAACTGCACCGCTTGATGAGGTTGCTCAGGGTCTTGGCCTGGCAAGTTTTGAACATCCCCAAGGATGGAGATCCCGCGACCTCTGTAGGGCCCTGGCCAAATACTCGACTGCTCTCATGGGGAATTTTTTTTCCTCTTGGTGCAACTTATGCCTGTTGGCTCGTGGTGTTTTGCTATGTATCTCTAAGAAGAGTTGGCCTTTATCTTCTCTGTACCTTCCTGGTAGTCAGCTGAAGACATAAATTAGATGGCCTCTTTGCCTTCTCTTCTCCGGACCAAACAAACCCAGCTCCCTCTGCCWCTGCTTGCACACCATGTGCTCCAGTCCCTGCTCCCCTTGGTGGCCTCCTCTGACTCCCTTCAGTAAGTCCATGGCTGCTTTTGTAGTGGAAAGTCCTTACCTGGGCACAGCACTCCAGATGAGGTCTCTCAAGTGCTGGGARGGACAGGATTGCCTCCCTCRACCTGCTGCTCGCGCTTTTGCTCTTGTGGTCTAAGATGTGGGTTACGCTGGAGCAGAAACCAGAGCTTGGCTTCAGCTGCCTGGACGTGTTTTGTGGAAAGGCTCTTCCAAACAGCCATGGAGAAATTRGGGGAAGCGTGGTGGGACCCCCGGGGGAGCAGGCTCCTCCGCTGGACCTCTGCTCGCTGCTTGGACCGTTCCCTTGAGATGGGAAGTTCAGGGGCTGGTGGGAGGCTCCCGGGGCCGGCAGAAGAGCAGGGATGCGCGGGAGCCGTGGAGGAGGGAGGGCCGAGCTCGGGATGGAGGCAGCTGGGAGCGCCGTGGGCCCGGCAGAGGCGGTGGGGACTCGGGTTGCAGCCCAATGCTCTGATGTTTGTCCAGATACAGAGATTAGGTGGTTTGGCCTAGAAATTTAAGCAAGCTAATTTCCTGTTTTTTATTTTCTATTGCCTGAGTGGAGGGCGTAACATTTCGGCAGCCCCATCCCTTTTCAAATGCTACCGTGATTTAAAATAACCTTTAAAACAAAAATGAAATCTCATTAGAAAATGTCATCCTAATTTGGAACAACAGTTTCATAATTTGTTTCTGTGATATTAAATTAAATGTTTTGCAGAGTAGAACTACGGTAACATTTACTTAAAATCCATTCGCCATTACAAGATATTATTGCTTGCGTTATTCCAAATTTTGGAACGTTTTGTTTCTAATTAATCAAGAGACTCTCGAGCTTTGTTCTCGTTGCACAAATCAAAACGTGAGCCTCTAAAGAATAATTTAAGTGCAGGCTGGTTTTTCGTGTGGCCGTCGGAAGCATGCTAATCTATTCAGACTCTTAACGATGGGCTCGTTTCAGACTGATCCTTTACCAATCTCTTGTGCCTCTGCCACACCTCTAATTTTTCAAAACTACCAAAAACCCAAGTTGTTTTTTTTTTAAGAGCCGAAGAGCGGCTACACTGATGGTCCGTCTCGCGCAACGCATACGTGGTGTTCGACAGCTTCTTGGGGAACGATCCCACGAGCCAAAGCAAATACAAGCGATGCTAAACCCCCAAATACCCCCCTCAGCTCCCACCCTATTGCAGAAGGACCAAGGGTCTGGGTACCTTCAAGTGCCACGGCGTAAACTGAGTCAAGTGTTGTTATTGMTCTTGGGTTTTTTTTTCTTTTCTTCTTTAACGTAATTGAACTTCCCAAGACAGCTCATAATAAACAATAGTAAAACATCCCTGGAAACAGGAATCTGCTTGTGCCTGGCAGAATAAAGCCCAAATTAATTAATTCCGAGTGCTCACGTTCCAAGGGCTATCTTTATTTCTTCCCTGTTTGAGATGAGTGAGTTCTGTTGTGGGGATCTAATTTTCTTTAAGCTGACGTGGTGGGAGTAATTATATGATATCTGTATTTTAATCAAGAGAAGTGTGTTCTAAAGGCTAGGATGAATTCACCTGTTTGAAGTTAAACGCATGTAAGTAAAGGAAGGGTATATGCATTAAATTACTGTATTAAATCGCTGCTTTAAAGGAAAACAGATGCATTCACATGATCAACATTCTAGCTGATCCTACTATTAGGATGCAAATTAGTCTGCTATTTATTTCCAAAGCTTGATAAACTATTTTGTCGAAGCAATACTTAAATTAAAAGTCATACATAAGAAATAAGTTGCAGAAATGAAAAAAGGATGAAATCGAAGTGTCAGTGGGAACATAACAGAAATATTATTGACATTATCACAGTATTGTGCGTATTAGAATATCCAAAGCGTGGGTAGCAAACACAGATCCAGTTGTGCTAGGTGCTGTACAAACGAAAATGAAATGTAAAACTGGACTCTTCTGCGAAAGTCCTTAAATTTGTATTTCAGATTTTTAGAAACGAATTGCCTGTGTTTTGGCAGCTTTTATGCGACTTTGGCAATCTTTGCGTACAAGGAGACGCGCACCTTTAGCCGCTCGGCATGGAGGAGCAGCAGACGTCGTGGTGTCAGCTCGCGCCTGACGGCCTCTCGGTGGTTTGTTCTCTCTTTCCAGATTTGGATGATCCGATAGTAACGGTTCACCAGAGCATCGGGGAAGCAAAAGAGCAGTTTTACTATGAGAGGACGGTGTTTCTCAGGTGCGTCGCCAACTCYAATCCGCCCGTTCGGTACAGCTGGAGACGCGGCCAGGAGGTCTTGCTGCAAGGCTCTGATAAAGGAGTCGAGATCTACGAGCCCTTCTTTACCCAGGTAGGAATTCAAGTGCGATATTTTTGTCCTTCCTGAGAAAATTGGCACCGCAGGCTCCGTCACGAGCTCTTGAGCAGGTCTAGGCTGAACGTAGCTGCTCTGCTGGTGGTGTCCGCGTGTGCGTGCCCTCTAGGTAACTGTACCCAGGCACAAATGCACCCATAGGTATTTATAAGACCTACTAATGTAAAAGATATCTTTTAAATTGYGATAAAAAGCAGCGAGGAAGAGGGAAGTTGGGGGAAGATGCCCTGTAAGTGCTCTCCGCCCCTTGAAGTCGCTCTGCCCGGGCGCTGCCGGCCCAATCGCCGGCTTTGGCTGCTCTTCCCTAATCTCTCCCRATGCAATGTAAAGTGATTCTGCACAGAAGTCACAGCCTGAAAAGCTTTTCAAGAAGGCTGAACTCCRTGGCATCTCCCCGTTTTTTCTTATTCTGCCTTTCATTTTTTTGAATATAAGTTTTTGTTCCAGAATTACACACTTAAAAGATGAGGAGGCAAAAATGGAAGGAAGCGTTTTCGTAAGTCTTCCTACTCCCGCTCCCAGCCGTGAAGGCAGACTGGGCCATCAAAACAGTCTGTCAGATTAGATCAGATTAATTTATTGTTAGCGCATTTGCACAGTCTCCGAGTAAAAAGGTGGCATATCCTGTTGTCTATGGACGAAAGTGTGTGACGGTGCTTGCAAAAAAAAGAAAGGGGGGAAAAGAAAAATAGGGAAAAAATTGTTTAGGAAAGCCTCAAGCAACAATGAGTAAAGACAGAAGCGGAAAATGCCTGGTAATTTGGCCATTATAGCAGAAAGCAACCTACAACTTTCATAAATAATTTTCAGCTAATGATTTGAGAACACCTTCATTTTTATTATTTTTTATACTTGACAGCTTTTTATTGCTAAAATAGTTTGGTATTCAACGGAGCAATGTGTAGATTGGAACCTTGCAGAGATGAGAATTAGATTACATAGTCAAGTTATCGGGCTCCCAAAAGTGATGAGATTATTTTTAATTTAACATGTACGGATGCAATTTAGGAAATCTGTGGCTTGTTTCCTTGGAATCTTATATAGATGTGTAAACTGGAGTTTTTTAATGTTTTAATTAAAAAGTGAGAGACTCCCTTGAGATGGGACTTTCTGTCTTATAATATCTCAGTATGGAAATGCTGATTATGACTTTTCCTACTATCCAGTAAGAACATATCTAATAAAATATGTCATGTGAAATTAGATTCCATTTTTTTTTTTAAAAATGGTTCCTAGGTTACTAGGAACATCCTTCCTAGGACCTCTGTCTGTGCTGAATTAATGAATAAATCAGATTGTCATGTTGATAGCCAAAAACTTATCTATAACCCTTTTGCATTTATTGGAGGTCAGATTGAATTAGTGTATCTTGTCTGTGTGCCTATGGGATCTGATATATGTTTATAAGAGGAAAAATTGTAATTAAGGGTTCAAGAGTCATAAATGCCTCCTGCACATCTCCACATAATTGGTTCTCCTTATGATATGGCAAAAAACAACTAAGAGGGCTAGAAGGGATTTGACTTCAGAGCATCCCGAGATTTGAATTTGAGGGGTCATTTTTTTGTTGATTGCTTTGAAGCTGGATTATCACTCTGAAAACCAAATGAAATGTAAAGAAAAACAAGTAGCAACGTAATCAACTTTTCTATGGTACTGTAGCCAAAAAAGGTTATTTGTTCTTTCCAGTGGTGTTCCTGTTTTATTAAATAATAGAAAGCACTTTGAAACTGGGTGATTTAAAAAATGAGCTCTTGAACTCTGAACACAGATTTTTTGGATGAGTCAGATAATGTCGGCCACTTATTTTAGCTGCCATGGAAAAAAAAGAACAAACATGCATGCGCTCGTCTGTGAAAGTGTTTGAAATACTGAACTTTTCGAAACCAAAATCTTGATGCACAATTTTTTTCCTGAGAGTTTGCATCGTCCTCATTGCACATTGTAATTGCACAGCCTGAGTACAAGATTAAATTTKCTGTATTTACAATAATTATGCAATTAGACATAATTAGACTAATTATCCAAATCAGTGAAGAAATATATATATTTTTACAAATCTTAGCAATCTGGGGGACATGATCCGGAATACCATTGTGAGCTCAGGCTGCAATTTCAACTTGGGATTCACAGCTAAGGGTTTAATTTGTGGCATGTAGCAGCTCCATGTTTGGATCTAATCCAGAAGTTAATGACTTCGGTAGCTGTGTTCCCATTAACCTGGAAGGGCTCTGGACCAGGCTCTTCCCTAGCTGAGATAATCCTCTCTTTAAAATAAGATCTTTATCTTCGCCTCTCGCTTTGCGTGCATTTGAGCAGCCTTTCGAGGCGTTGGTCTTGCAAACACTGAATCAGCATGAGCTTAATTTTAATCAACATCGCTTCTGTGGGACTGATTTTATGTATAAAGCACTTCAATTCCGTGCTCCTAATGTCTACCAAGCTGCATTGCACAACTGTCTCTTTGCATGCCTAACTGTATCTTTTATTTTTGGGGACGATTTTGCTAGTTCTATACTGTGTTTTTGCAAACGACCGTGTTCTTATATAGGCCTGCGCAGTTGTTGCAGGTGATGCTCTTGAAACAACTGAGTAGGTAGCCCAAGCTTTGCTAATATTAGCAGTTGTAGTAGTATTTACAGGGCGTGCGATACGGTGAGTTTTTCAAAGCTTGCTCTTTTGATGCTTTCTGGATCCAGTTCAGAGGACTTGTCTCCCTGAGCTGGGGTTCTGCCTGAAGCATAACGTGCTTTTAACTTATCCGCGGATTGGAAAGTGAGCAGCTCGAAAAGGAGATTGAAAGCCTGAGGAAGCCTGTTATTTTACTGTGCTGGTATCGATACCTGTCGATACGGCTGATATTTGCACAGCGCTCCGTTGTTGCGTGCGCGCACCTGACGGGCTCTTCTGCTTTCCCCTGCTCGCTCCGTCTCGGTTCTTCTTCCTTCTCCTCTTCCATGATGCCTCTGCGTGCTCAGCCTGGATGGGGCTTTGCCTCTCAGGCCTTTCTGCTTTTTGCTACTCTTTTTGCTAATGATGATGTAAGATTTTTTACATGCGCTTTTCAGCAAATTGCTCCTGTGTTTCTGATTCGGCAGTGCCCATTTCATATAGTTTTTCCAGGGAAATCTCCTGTTTGGGTACTACAGTTTTCTGTTGACCGTGTCAAAGGGAACTCCTTCGTTACGTCTCTTGTACAGATCACCGCTCCATCGTTTACACTGCTGGCTGCAAATAAAGTCCATTGGAAGCTCATTTTCAAAGGCAAACAACAGGAACTCTGTAGCTTACGATTTTTTCATTATGCAGATTTTATCTTAAGATATGTTATCCAGAATAGTGCTGCGGCTTCCGAGTCTCTGCCAAAACAGTTTCCCCTTTGCCACTCTCTCTTTCGTTGCCTTTAATGTCTAAGTAAGTGTCAACCTTTTAGGCTATGCCAGCCACCGTTCGTTGGGATAATTAAAATAAAATAGGTTTTCCGGACCACTTCAATTTAACTTCTGCTTCTAATTAGCCTCCTCCGTATCTTACTCGTCTCCTAAGTCAGGCTCGGTGTGTTATGCAGCTCTGCTTGTTCCTTCGTCCTAACGCTCTGCCTTGTGCACAGGGGGAAACGAAGATCCTGAAACTCAAAAATCTTCGACCTCAGGACTACGCGAATTACAGCTGCATCGCTTCGGTGAGGAATGTCTGCAGCATCCCGGACAAGATGGTGTCTTTCCGGCTCTCTAATAAAACAGGTACTGCTCAAACGCCGCCCCTTGCCGGGCCGCCCGATGTTTTAATGGTCTTTGGGGTTGTATGGTTTTATCTTCTCGTTTTGAAATGTATGTGACTGTATGCAGCTGCACGATGTAGGAGCTACTCAGGAGCAGGGGGTACAAGCGATTGGTGTCAGATGTTTTTTCTTCCATCAGCAAAGTTAGGGTTCAAAGAAGAGTTTTGATTTATTGCTCTGTATATTTATTGCTCTCTGAATTTTACATCAGGATTTACATTTCCCCTCAAGGTCACGGGATTTCATTCTTATGGATGCAGTTTACCTCAAAGATGGTATTGGAATGTGTTAAGAGGAAAGGGTRTCCCAGTCTAGGCTGGGCGAGAAGTCAAGCAATTATTTAGAAATCTTCCAAACACTCAAATACTTCTCGAACTGTTTTGCTGAAAGCTTTTTTGATCAACAAAATTTTTTAGGAAAAAAATCTGTTTTCATAGTCCTTCGATTTCTTACATTAACTTAAAGAAAAGTGTTGTTTTTTTTTCAGGTATAATTGGTTCAAATAGAAACATTCAAGCAGTCAAGTTGAAATGCTTTGCAGCAGGTTGGCTAGGCATTTATCTGTGTCTGAACAAACTGTCCTCGTGTTGTTGTGTTTCTTGTTCCTTGTTCCTTTGCTCTTTCCTTTGSACTTGTCCCTGGCTGAGCAAATGGCCAGTCGTGTATCTTCCTCTCCTCTGTGCTTGTGTCGTTGCCGTGTCCCTCGAGAGCCCTGTGGCAGTGGTTAATCACTAGTGTCCAGGAAGACAGAAATTAAAGTTTTTAACTCTCTACAAGGCTCTGTGTCCAGGGTCAGCAAAGGATGTATCTGAAAKGGTTTATAAACCAGAAGCCAAAGAGCAAAGTCCTTGACTTAGACTTCTAAATAACTAGAAATTTCAGATAAATGTTTTCTGGACAAAACTTCTGCAGCAAATGTTCTAATATTCTGAAGACTGCGAGTTAGATTAYGCTAGATTATACTTTAATAACATATGACTCAGGGCACTGAAAACAGGTAGCAAATGAACAAAACAGTCRAGGCATTAGCATGCATCTGAGTGCATCTAAGATGAACTATGAATTTTATTTGCACTTGCACATTTCACATTATTTCTGCTCTCATGGCTTGATTCCAAGGAGTTGCCTTCCAATTTTTTTTGTATTTCTGATTTTACAGCAGGAAATGCAAACCTGTGGTATGCACCACTACCGATGCACAACCCACTGCAAAGGAAATTCACAGCCCAACTTTAAAGCTGTCACTGGTAATAGGGGAATTACAGTCAGCTCTGACGGTATCTGGCAAAATATATTGACAGCCCCACTTTACTCTTTTTTTTCTTTTTGGCAAAATTAGGGTGTCAAAATGTGAAGTTTGGCTCTGTTTAGTTGCACTGGTTATACCTGGAGGGGTATGAAATTGCRTCTGACACGGAGAGACCGTAGCTGATAGGTTGGACCAACTTTCCTCTCTGCGCTCGTAATGACCCGTCTGCCTTCATCCATGAAAATGAAGGATGTGAGTTGTTCCCTACGGAGTTCGGCTGCTCAGCAGAAGCTGTAAGCTTCTCCTGTTGTTCACCCTGGAGGTTGTCTTGGCCAGGGTCAGCGTTTGGTCGGTGACAACTGTTACATGCTCACAAGCAGGGCTCAGCCTCAGCAAAATGCTGCTTCTGCTCCCTTTTGTCAGAGCGATTATTCGTGCTGGRGGTGCAAGATCAGTCTCTAACCATGTTGGACCTCGTCTGCCACGGAAGTCTGTTTATATTACAGTAGTGTGGGAACTTTAAATGGCATAACTGTTCCTACCTAAGCACTGGTGAGYGTGATCTAATTTTGCAACAAGAATGAGTTATTTCCCCCTTAAAAAATGTTACGTTTATTTCTGGAGAAAGGTGTCTTCTCTGGGAGGTAGCCTTGATATCTTACCAGAAATAGCTCTTCTGGAGTAATTTCCAAAGTAAACAAGCTTGAAAAATTATAAAGAATCACAATTTCTCGTGAAGACCCTGTTGGCAACCCTCATCAAGGGCAAGATTAAATAACAAATTTAATAATTTTTGCAATAACTATTTAAAGATGGTGACTGGTGTGTTGATGGGTCCAGGGCTAAACCTCCTATCATGTGGTGTAGCTTCATCTGATATAACTCTTTGGTATAACTTCACCTTACATAACTTTATAGAAGTTATGTAAATCATAAATCCAGGCTAATCCAGCGTAAATCCAAAGAAATGAAAATCAGAATCCAAACACAATAACTCTGTTTCAGTACTGAGCAGTCCTAGCCCATCCATCTGTTCTAAATTCAGGGATGGAGGCACATTATGTAGATGACTAAATGGAAGCAAAAAAGAGACAAACAGAAGTGGCTGTAAAGTAGCAAATGTACATGATAGCTCTTCTAATTAGTGTGGCTGCAAGTGAATTTAACTTCTGCTGCTAGTTATGTGGTCTCAGGATAAACTAAATCTCTGGCAACTTGGCTATTCTGCATTTATCAGGTTTGCAAGCTGAGCTAGTTCTTGTTGAACTTTATTTGGCTGTTACTGAGTTGAGAGATGACTAAGTAGAACAGATAAGGCTTACAGCAGCTGTGGGTTTCCATCCCTTTCCAACAGTGATTTGGACTTTTATTGTGTGACACAGAGATGGTTTCATGATCTGTCAAGCTCCCTTTGATGGATCGACTCATGGGCAAAGTTCAGAAGGTTCCTCCCTGCCGTAGATGTGCCCTCCAGTTGGGGTTGCTCAGAGACATCAGCTGTCCTGGCAGCCAGATGAGGTCTGAGCACGTTGGGTTGCCATCTGCGTGTGGTGGCTTGCCATTCACCTTGATTGATTGACACAGCGCGCAAACAGCGGCTGGAAAGCTGCCGTGCTGCAGGGAGAACCTTGGTTCCCAGCAGCCCCTGATTGATTGCCACGGCACGCTGATACATGGCAGGACTCTTCCATGCTGTAAGGTGCGTTTGTCACATATGCCGATTGTTGGCAGGTTGTGCTTGAGGAAGCGGTGTTTATTTCCCTCTGATGTCTCTTGTGCTCAACAGATGTGAGAGAATCCAGTGTGGCAACTGCGATATTCCTAGAAAGTCTTACTGGTCTTACGGTATCCTACCCTACCTACCGTGTACTTCTAGGGCCATGTAGATTCTCACAGGTGACCGTCAAATCACTTGTTAAACCTTGTACTTGATAGTCTTTCAGTGCTGTAAGAGAGTACAGTGTCACAAGAACAGGATCGCATGGTTTTTCCTTTTTTTTTTTTTTTTCCCCTCTGAAACACTCTTAAGACTCCTTGCCTTCCCCCACCAAGAGCGATAGGTGACATGGGCATAAGTGTAGACATTCATTTCATGGAAAACATTCAAATCCAGGTGGTCTTCTGCCTCTATTTATGCCACAGGATCTTTCATACATCTCTATTCTTGTGCACGCACCTGAGCAGAGAGGCTAATTTGAAGAACATCAAGCACGTCTTTGGGTGAGTAGTTCAGTTTTCTATTCAGTGCAGCCTGCCAGCTTATTCCTGTGACCTTTTTGTTTTCTGTGTTTAGTCTGTCTTGCTGATTATTTGATTGTGTGTCATGGCATCACCAGAGTAACAATCATTTGCTGTGATATAACCGATCTAAATGCAATCCAAATGGAACTTTCTGCCTACCTCTTCTCTTGAATAATTAGTAAAGTAATTAAGCTGATACCATCGGATGAACATGTATTCATCAGTATATATTGGACATGATGTAGGTTTAAAGTATTACACATAGGTATAATTGGGTATACTCACACCCCCTTGATTCACCAGCAGTGTCTTAATTACATCTGTTCTGCATGACTCTATGAAGCTTTAGACACACCATCATATGCATCATATTCTAACTGCAGGAGTTAGAATACCTTAGCATCATCTTTTCACACACACATTTCTTTGTTCCGATGCAGACTAGTTTRAAATACAAAAACAAAGAGGATGTTGTAATGAGAGAAGCTGAGATCAACTCGGAAGCATGTGGCCGTGCATATGCTGAAGCCCCGGATGACAATTAGCAGTAATATTGTACAGCAGCGTGTAGGGGCGCTTGTTGAGCATAGACCCACTTTGTATCAAAAGGCAGCTGTTGCTCTGCAAAATTTATTATCTAAGCAGATGAGGAATGTGAAGGGAAGCAGAAAGACTGAAGTCAAGTGACCTGTCTCTTGTCAGAGAGCTGGTGACTGGCAGGAACATAAATAGATCTCAAGTCGGGAGGAAGAACAGCAAAGGGACTCATTCTGCAACTCTCTCTTGCTTTTAGTAGACTAAGTCCCTTAAAAATCAGAACATAGAAGTTAGTTTGGATAAGTTAATGCAAGCAGGAGTTGTAAAACCAAATGTGGCTGCTTTGCAACAAAATCAAGGGGTAATTCTGATAAGGAGGAGGAATCCTGACGGTTTTGTTAGCGTGTGCGTTTGAATCCAGGCTGTCAGAAGAACAGCAGCTGTGAGAGTGGGTGTTGCACTGAGTCATGACCTTCCTACTTTTTTTGTCTACGTTGCCAGTCTTTAGCCTCCCTGTGTCCACACTATACCCAAGAAGACAGTCTAATTAATGAGATCTTAGCTCATACTCTTTATTCACCCTCTGGGCTTGTCTTGGGGTTGTTACTGTCCCACCTCTTCCCCAAAGCCTCAGAGGGTTCTTGCATGGCACTCACGCTTATTTTTACCCATTCAAGTTTTTCCACCCTCTCAGAGCTCTTAGTGTATTTGTGTCCCTTCCCCTGGTCGATGAACTTCTTCCTCCAAACAGTGCTCACAGTTTGAAGGGTAAGAAGCACAAAAGAAGGAGCTGGCAGCAAATGCCTCTGCAGTAGGGGGAGCACAGTGTTACAGGTTCTGTCTTCTCATTGAAGCAGCTCCCTCCAACCTTGTTGATCTCCTCTGCCCACTTATGAGTATTTTGGAATCACCCTTGGTTTTTCTGTCTACCTTTTCTTTCTGCTTCCTTATCTTTAGCAAGACCTTTGATGCAATCTCCTGTAGCATCCTTATAGCCAAATTGGTGAGATGCAGATGATAAGGTGGGGGAAAATTGGTTGGGCCTTTAGGGTTCAAAAGGTTGTGATCAGTGCCATGATGTCCAACTGGTGGTCATTTATTAGTGGCATCCCTCAGGGATCAAAACTGGGAACAATAGTGTGAAACATCTTTATTAGTGACCAAATCAATAGGACTGAGTGCACTTTCAGCAGGTTGTCAGACGATATTGAATCAATATATTGACCATTGTAGTGGTCAATACATGGGTCTTGACAGGCTGGAAAAATGGGCTGGCAGGAACCTCATGCAGTTCAGCTAAGGGAAATGCAGAGTCCTGCCCCTGGAGAAGAATCACCCAGGCACCAGTACGGGCTGGGGCCAACTGGCTGGAGAGCAGCATTGCAGAGAAGGATGTGGAGGCCCCAGTAGACAAGAAGCTGAACGGGAACCAGCAGTACAGCCTTGCTGAAAAATCCAACAGCGTGCTGGGCTATGTTGGGCAACAATGTTCTACAACAATGTTGTAGAAGTTGTAATTTCAATCCCTTATTATCTCCTCTACCCAGTATATCTTCCTCTGTATAAGAACTGCTGAAAGTCCTAAAGACCTAGTGCCCTGCCTTAACCGGGACCATACGTTGCTCAGGGGACAGTTGTTTTTGAAGGTGCTTAGCAGTAGCAAGCTCAGTCTGCTTTAGAAATACAGGGATTATATTATTCCAAGCATTAATTCTGCTCTGTGTCAAATGTGAATTGTTGACAGATGATATTAAAATCGTCACTAGCTTGTATGTGACTCACTATTTAATCTTTAGCACTAAAAAAGTGACTTTACATACAGCTAACTTTGAATCTCACATCTGAACACTCAGATATAATAATAAACATGATTGGATCCTTTTAAGAGTGGCACTGTTCATTTCAAAGGGTCATAGAAAAGGCATGATATATACCTGTAAAACCAAATAACTTGCAAGGTTTATATCAAACATCATTGGGATACATAAAGAGTTGAAATAAATAGTAAGGCAGCTTTCAGTATTGAAATTCTGGGCCTACTGTAGTATTTCCTCTAATATGGTTGAGTAAAAGCAAATAAAACTTTGATCTTGATCTACAAAGCATTTTCAGTGGCATAGCTTCTTTTGAAAATATGTATTTATTTGAATTAGCCAGGTCACACTGCTTAGTAGAGGTGGCATGATTAATGTAGAATATTGAGGTTGATTTCTGGCAGTCTCCAACATAGAAATAATCCCAAACAGTAAGTTTTACCAAAAATGATGTGCTTTCAATGTGTGATTTTTCAGCTGTATGTCATAGTTCATTCAAATCATAGTTTAGGCTGGTATTCTGTCTTGGGCATGTGGTAGGAATCACTGCAAAGGGCTTAATTCACTCCTAATCTCTCCATTAAACAGTAGTCTGTCTCGATAAACTTGCTTTGCTTCCMTTCATTCAGACAATACAGCATTAGAGAATTATCTCATTTTGAAAATATTTCTCTTTGCCTCCCCTGGTATTCTCAAAGAGCATGCCGGAGATGCRTGATCGTGCACTACAAAAGCCTGCAATCCTCAGATAAGAAATAGAGCCAGCGGAATACTGCGAGCTGAGTGCTGAAGGTGGGCGGTATTGGTACCGTAGTAAGAAGGAATCCTAGAAAGTATAGCTGGGAAGGACTTCAAGAGGYCGTCTAGTCCCATTCTTCATGGCAGAACCCACTGGATCTAAACCCTTTCTTGCAAATGTCTGTTTAACCTGTGTTCCGTGAGAGCCAGCCATGGAGGTCCTGCATTATCCATAGGCTGTCTGACTCGGTGTTTGGCTGTCCTGGCTGCTGCAAGCTTTACTTAGTGTCCAACCCACATCTGCCTTTCTGTCATTAAAGCCCGTCGGTCTGGTCCTGTCCACAGTGGCACAGAGAACAGATTATTCCCTTCCTTGCAGCAACTTTTTGTATATTTGAAGATTGTTATGTTGTCCCATTTCTTCTTTTGGGTAGCAAACCCAGTTCCTTACATTTTTTTCTCATGAGTCACAAGCCCTACAGGACACCTCATGGCGTTCCTGTTGATCTTCTCTGTCCACATCTTTCTCGAAGTTCAGCGCGTCAACGCGTGCAGCATGTTGCGCTGGCACTCAGCCTTGTCGGCGCTGAGTTCAGGCTGAGGATCGCTTCATACCTTTCCCAGCAAAGCTCCCGTTTAGGCGACCCAGCACAGCGACTGCCTTTTAGCAAACATATAGTGCTAATGTTAGCTCGGTGTTCGGATTGCCACCCGCCATACCCCCGAGGGGCTTTCCACTGCAGCTCCTGGTTAGCCAGCCATTCCTAACCCAGTAACTGTGCAGCTGAGACAGGATTCATCTCACCTAACCAGCAGCCCAAAAGCGTAGACAGCTGTAATGCGCTCGTTGTTCAAGCACCACTATACCCAGCGGAGAGAGAGATGTCTCCAAAGAGCAATTCATCCCATCTATTTTTGGAGGGCTTTAGGGGTGTTTATATCTCATCAAGATATATGACCTTGGATTACTCGCCGGAGTTTCAAACGGTTGAGATTAAATGGGATGAATTCGAGCCTACGCGTGGAACCTCGCCTCTAAATATAGTTGCGAAGGGGACAGTTTCATGATTGGGTTAAGCTGATTTAACAGTGTTCTGCTGCTAAAGGGAGGATCCTGCCTTCCCTTCATTCCCCCTTGATGAAATGTCCGCAGAATGAATAGCTCTTGCCGCGTGGGAGCCGGAGCTATTGTCGTCGCCTTCGGAACGTAACAGCCGGGGAAGCGTCCTGAATGCACCCGGATCCGCCTCCCTTCCTCCCCGTTGGCGCTATCAATGCCACATCTGCGCTTGAACGGCAGCGCCAGCAAAGCGCGAGTCATCAAAGTTGCGGTGCCGCTGGATGAAAAGCAGCGAGGCAGATCGGGAGGCAAGAGATGAGTCATCCGAGCTGCATCCCCATTGGATAAAAATCGGAAGATTTCACAAAAAGTTTGAGGAGGAGAAAAAAGCCATGTCAACTAGAGAGAGGGGGAGCGCAGGGACTTGGCCGGGGTTACCTGGGGCAGTGTTGCCAGCTCTCCAGGCTAGCTGTCCTTCGCAGATTTGGATAGAGTAAAGACTGAGCCACCGCTCTGGGCTGCCACAGGCCCCTATGCTTTTGCAAAGTGAGGATGCAGAGAGTAAACCCTAAAACATGTGCAGCACTGAAAGCTGGTCTGGGAATATTTCACTTCAATAATTCCATGTATTAAATCAGAAAGAAAAAGGAAACATGCCTGAAACAATTGGGATTTGGGGCTGTTGGCTTTATTTTCTCTGTCCCTGCAAGCACTGGAATTTTACAGGCAGTGATGAAATGGAAAAAAAATAGCAAATGAGATTTTTATGTATGCTGAACACATATATGTGACATCTGTTTTATGTGTCTAAATGCAAAGTTTAGAATTTGGAAGTCTTGGCAGTTGGAGTATTTTGCTACTCTTCTGCATATGAATTCTGTGTAGCACCACCGAAGTTCGAAACTCTACATGGTCGGTCACTACTAGACAGTAACTTTACAAAAACCTGATGAATTTTGCTCCTAAATCCGCAAAGAGCTCAAGGTTAAGTCCTCCGCTTAATTTTTGTTCCTTTGGCTTTGTTGGAGAGCTCGGCCCCAAGCCCAAGGAGAAGCTCCCGCAGGAAGCCTAGCCTGTTCCCGGCAGGGCGTGCGGCTGGATTTGCGCATCCCAAGAGAGCAGGTGGGCTGCAGACACGCTTAGGTGCCTGCTTGCTTCAAAATCTGGCCCACTACGGGGTCTTAACTTGGCTCTGGAGTGCCCAGAGGAGCTCTCTCCGTTGGGAGGCGAGCAAGCCGGGCGGTGGACAGCAGTCACAGCGTTACGCCTCTGTCCAGCGGGGAGGGTAAAGGAGAGAGGATGTGTCAAAGTGATTTTGGATGTTGTTTTTGAGGGAGGAGTATTGATAAAGAGAAAGGACCTACAATATTGCCACATGTGGTGGCAGTGTGGTYAGTGAAAAGTTTATTTTTACCATGTAATTTAAAGTCTGGACCTCAACTGGGAGTTATAATCTATTCTTTTTTGAGCTGTACTGAGCAAATAAGTACAGAAATGGTACTCCCAGCCCAGCAGGGGCCTCAAATGTTCTCTCTTTTTGCTCTGACTTTAAAGGGGCTGTTTGCAATTCACATAGTTAGGAATATATGCCTTGTATTCCTGCAAGAAATCGTGCCTATAAATTAGAGATACRTGTGTGTGTGTATAACTGAAAGTGTAATTTAATTATGTTCTATTACTTCAGTTCTGCGTATGAAGTAATTCGCAAAACTGGGTGAAATGATAATGTCTTCTCATTTTTATTCCCCATAGATCAGCGAGTTGTCAAGGACATGGCTTTCTGCCTCTCCTTTGATATTGCTATTAAACTATTAGTTTTCTTTTGCATTCCCAGTAATCCTTAAAGCCAATTGTGACATTTTCTCAATTCTATATACTTAGGCTAAATATATGTATCTATTTATCTCACTGTAATTGTAACACACTTTCACCTCRGATGTTTCTGTRTGCTCCATCACTGACAAACACCCTTTTCCTCCCCGCGTAGTATCTATCTCGTACAATCATCCCAGGCAGCAGTCGGGACTTTTTCTTTCAAGTTGGAGAATGTCTGCATCAGATCTTTGATTCAAACAAGTTTCCAGGCTCCCTGCTGATGATCCCGTGGCCGCTCTGTTTGGACTGGAAGCGTTTTGTTGTAGGGATAGCTTGTTATGTGGAAGGYGCTGGGTAAAGTGATATCGTTAAGCGTATATCTTAGAGTCTTAATGATGACTTAATGACTGCTAGCTTTGCACTGGATCTGACAAACGTTTGCCCAAGTCATTAATCAAAACTAGTGCACGTTGTGTGCTGTTTTATTACTCTGTGAGGATTCATATATGTTGTAGTCCCATTTTATAATTAATCTCCATCTTTAAATCAGCAGCGTCTAGCTTGCCTTGTGTGCACAAGGTAATATTGACTGCAAACCTTTGATGCGTCGCTGGCTGAGATTCTTTGCAGTGCTTTGATTAGCTGGGCCTCGTATTTGGAAGGTCCCATATCGTTTTGTAACGGCTGTCATAGACGTTCAAAGTCAGCCCGTTCAGTCCTCTGAAATGTGCGGGTTGCAGAAGCAATATTTGCACGCGAAAGCCTCTGAATTGAAGTCCCTTGAGAAAGGCTGCAGGTGCAATATGAATGGGGACCTGAGCAGCTTCCCCCGGCRTGAGCAGTGCCTCGTTCTTCACGGGCACGAGCGAGCGGGGCACCGCGGCTTTCTCTGTCCCCGGCAGATCAGCCAAGGCTTTGAAATGCGGGGCTGCCTCTCAGAAACCCATACGTCTAAAGGGAGACTCAGAAGCACAGCTCTTTGGAAAATGGAGCCGTTCTCCATGCGATGTCTAAATACGATGCCTAGAAAGCTTGTTCCGTGTTCCCACCCATGGAAGTATTTACCAAAGCTTGTTACTGTTTTATAATGAATTTTGCTGTTCGTATCAGTGCTGCTGTTAACCAAGATGCTTGAAAGAAAGTTCCCCCTAGGCAGGTTGCCTGGCTGTGTAAATCCCTACCTGTGCCGGAGGTGAAAGCTCTGGCTGGGAGATGCCTTGGGTACCAAAGCTGGGAGGCCCRGTGTCCTCCTCCGTGTTCCTCATGGCCGAACATTCAGATATTCGTCTAAAAGAGACTTAAGCCAAGGCGAAGCTGGTAGTGGCTGATATACATCCTCTGTTTGGAATTCACTCCTATCGGTAGTGAAGCTTTTGTTGCTTAGAAATCCCATATCAAGTTATATGATTTTATACATGACCACCACCTGTGTCTCATCCATTTTTGGTATTACTCAGTTGTGTTGACTCTCATGCTGAAACCTTAAAGACAGTTTTGAATATTACTTAAAACTATGAAATCCATTGCTCTTCAACTCTAACTAAACCCGAGACGTTAATCCCGTATCTGCATGTGCATGGCTCCACGACCCTCACAGTGAACTGGRGTTGTGTGTTTTGCTGGTGTGAACTGATGTAGCTCTAGGGCTGTCAGGGAGGAGGTGAAAAATTTAGTTTAGAGGGGAGACGAATAAGAAGGAAGACAGCAGAAGTAAATAAATGACATAATGTGAAAGTAAACCAGAAGAATACAGCAAAGGAAAACAATAAAAGATGCCCCTAAATTAACCCTTTCCGTGGAATTTCAGGATATCTCTTTTAAGCAGAAACAGAGGATCTTGTAACCAAGCTCTTAGCTKGTCCCTAATATGTCTTGTAAGAGATGAGATGCTGGAGCTAGTTTCTGGGGTGTCAGTAATCTGTAATGTCATCAGGGTGGCATTAGGGAAAGAGACTGTCCCGTCTGTAATGTTATCCAGTTAGACTGCTGTGAACAGTGACTCTCCTTGGAAGTCCCCCCCAAACACCCTTTTTCCCTCTTGTTTTGTTTCAAATCTCCCTGTGTTTTCCTTGATGTGCGCAACTTCTGGTCCTTGGATGAAAGTGAAAACTTGGTTAGCAGAGGAAACTTTTGGGGTAGTGCAGCTGCACATCTCTTTTTAATTGTACGTCTGCCTGCTGAGTTCTGTGGGCTTTGAAGCACTTAGACTTTAAATTGCCTTTTATATTAAAAAAAAAAAAAAAAAAGCCCTGTGTAAACGTGGTGACCTGCCAAATACCTTGCTAGGTATAACTAACTGCGAATTGACGTTTTGTAAAACTCGAATAATAAAAACAAATTAGAAGCATACATTACTGGCTTGCTGTCACTGGAATATGCTTCTTTTAAGATGATCTCAGCTGGGACCATGTGAAAGCTTTTTTGTAAGGTTTTGAGAGTCTTCATGAGCCTCCAAGTACTTAGCTTGTCTTTAAGCCTGTCCAAGTTTTCATAGGCACAAAATGTCAGTGCTGGCTCCAGCCTTGTTTCGGGAAAGTGGCCTGAGGTAGAGCAATGGGAGGGAGCTTGGCTCACGCCTGCGTTCGGCTCTCACGGCTGGTGGGGGCAATTGGATGAAAGCAGTTGTGTCTTGGAGGCTGAAGCCCGGCTCCCAAAAGCACCGAAGACAGTCCATGCAGAACCAGAGTGTTGCAGAATCGTTCCAGGAAGAGACAATTGCATATCCTGTTTTTTAGAATATTATTTTCATATGACTCAAATCTTTTGGAGAACTCTTTATCTCCTTTTCCTTTTTACTCAATTAGATGATTTCCTGCTATCAAAACAAATATCCCAATATCTGACTGCATATCGGGTCTCCAGGCTAGTTGGGGGCCAGGCGTGCTAGCTGCTTCGCAAATGCAAAGGATGGACGAACACGTGCATTGTYGCTTAGAGTTAGACCTGATATACATCCCTAGCAAAGGCCAGTAGAAGACATTTCAGGAGAGTGTGAGGTACACAGATACATGATGGTCTTTCCTCCCATACCAGAAAAAGCTAGATATCATTTTATGCCCTGGAGCGTGGGTTTTAATTATCCTTCCACAATATTTTGGTATAATCATCAACTATTATAATTGCTCGGGATCATCTTGTCATCTTTATAAATGCCTGCTCCATTTTTTAATCACATTGGTCCAAATAAATTTTGTGTCAATGAATTACACTGTTCAGTTTTATGTTCTATGTGCGTTTAACCCAAAAGGTTTACAATTAAATAAAATAGATAATAAATCCCTTTTAGGGAGAGGTTTAGGCCAAAATTTCAAGTGCTCATTTTCCTGGAAGTGCAAGTATTTAAGAGGATTTGCAAAACATTGGGATGAATGGGCGATGGACATGTGTACATTGTTAAAAATGGCACTTTTTGCCCATTCACATCTATAGGCTCCCAAAACTTTTGTAAACCCTGATCCTAAAGGTGGGGTTGATGTCACCCATCTTTTGTCATCTAAATGTCACCTGTCCAGATTAAACTGATCTCTAGGCTCTCTCTGTAGTCAGCAGGGAGAGCTGGACACCTCCACAGGGGAGGTCCTTGCCAGAAGATAGCTTAAGGCAGATGAGATGAATTGCCTTTTGGCAGTACCTCTGTCTGGCATTGAGAAAAGAACAGGGAGAGCCCTCACGTGACGGTGAGCTCCATTCCCCAAACCCGAACAGAAGCAGGTCCTAAACCATTTATCTTACAGATGTTTGCTCTGGAAATCTGCAAGAGATGGAGACTCCGCAGCAGCCCTAAGCAGCCCGAGTCGGGGCTTGCTGTCCTTGCGGTTGTATGGAGTTTYGGCACTGTGCCACCTTTGCTCCTTTCTGTCCTATAGCTTTCCATTCATCATTTGTGGGAAGATACAGCTGTTTGCAACTGTGTGGCTGTGGCACTCTGGCATCCTGAAAAGCGTTTCCAGATGTAGTGAAACACAGGAGCTATGCAGTAAAGTTACTGAAAACTTATATGCTATTAATTAACCCAAGTTAATTAATTTGGGTCTTCCAACAGGTGACTTATCTTTTTGCGATTTAGCACCCATCTTTTCCAAATCTGGCTCTAGGCTGACTTAGAGAAGTGAACGCCAGAACGCTCTAATTTACAGCTGAAGCTGTTTTTCAGCCAGCCCTGCTGTGTCTGGGAGCCTCATCGGAGGTATTGAGCATTTGGAAACTTTCCTGTTTGCCTCCTTCGTTCTCTGGCGAACTCTCCCTGCCTCACACTCGATTGGTTTCTCGAGAGAGAGTTCCAGGTGTAGAAATATCAAAATAATAGATCATTGTTGCTGTGGATTCATACTCTATTCATAATAGAGATGAATTTGACCCCTTATTCGCTACACTGATTTTAATTTGTTAGAAGCTTTAGTATCCCTCCTGAATTTGTTGATGTTCTTTRATTTTAATCCAGCTTTTGATGGCAGTAGTTGAATGTATTCCTGGATTTTTGTTTGTGTTTATCTAGTGGGATAGGTTGTAGTTAAGTGAAATGCGTGGTGTAAGCAAAGAGAAATTGCTGTATGCAAGCCATAATTTTCATGTACTTACTATTTTGAGTGCTGTGATGAAAGGGAGGTATCGCAGCATTTTTATCGCATCAGCCGCTACCTTTGTCTCTCCACCTGAAGGATGGCAGAGGCCCCCCTTTCATCTGAAGGATTATGAGGCCGTTATGGTAAACAGCAGCACCAGACTGGGTTGACATTGCTGGGGCTTTCATCTTCTGCTCTAAGTTTTGAAGCATTATTTGTGGTTCTCCTGTTCCCTGTCTCTGTGACTTGATGCTTAGTGAGAGCGGAGAAGAGCAGCTCCTTGCCAGAGTTGTTCAGGAAAAAATCACTAACCCTCCGTAGTGAAGGAGGGAGAAAGAGAGGTCAGGTGAACGCTACCCCAACCTGGTTGTGGTCGTGGTCGTGCAGATCTGGAGGTGAATTCTAGCAGCGTGGTGGGTACCTGCATCCCAACCACTGCCACCTCCACCCAAACAGAAACTGCTTGCCCATAAAATATGACAAACCACCCGATGTCATGCCTCCAATCCCAGAATAGGAGTCCATCAGCAGAGAAGAGCACGTGAGGTCAGGGGACTTGGTTCTCAAGTGTTTCCATGGCCCCGATCTCCTGTTCTCTCTGTGCTGGGACAGGTGTAAAGGAACTGCTTCCCATCCATGTGCTGCAGCTTCTGAATGCACAGGAAGCTAATTCATCTTGGGTGAACTCCGGATAAAAAAAAGCTCGTGTTTCATAGTTGACTCTTGTATTTGCCTGTAGTGATTGTTGTATTTCTTTAATATTGAAATAAGATTCGTATATAAAAACAGAACGCACAATAATACATCTCTGTGATAGTGATATATCATCTTTGGATGTAATATTTCTATTTCCTGTCATTTTTATTCTCATCTTTTCTGGTTTTCTTTCCCTAGATTTTGCCCAGAATTGCAATCCTTCACCTTTTTTCCCCTTTTTGTCTTAGCGTTGCTGCTTTTTCTGCCCTAGCAATAGGGATTGAGATGTTGGTTCATTATTTTTGTGGGTTTAGGGTATGCCTTCAARCAAAGCCCCAATCCAGAAAGGGTGGTACTTCAAAGCAAATGACGGAGGATGTTACAATTCAGATTCTGAGTTTACATTCTAGCATCTRAAATGAATGGTCTCATCCCATCCCTTCATGCTGAGCATTCCTATTGCTCCCCTTGTATCATATGCAGCTATCTCATAGGAGAGAAGGGGCAAGAACAGAGAATGAAATTTAATCACTTGCTTCTCCGTTCTGAGAGCAGCATAATCTTGCCATTAGCTGCAAAGTAGTTCAGCAGGTYGCTCAGCTGCCTTTATCTCTGTGGTCACCCTGACTATGGTAATGGGAACTGTGACGGAGTCGTGTCTGCACCAGCTCCCGTCGTGTCTTTCCTGAGATGGAGCCATAGCCATGCTGTCTGCAGGAGGCTGTGAGCTGCAGGTTGCACTGCCCATGCAGGAAAAAAGCCCCTGTGCTGTACTTCTCCGTTTTCTAGTGTGCAAGGAGGTGTTGTTCCAAGCGAGGCAGCTCTTTTTGATTCAGTAGACCCAATTCACATTCTACCAGTTCATCTCAGTTTTCTGCTAAGTCCCGGGAAGTTCATCAAGGAGGCTGGTGGATTAAGAGGATCTGACTTCAAGAGAGCAAAATACTTTCTGTGCCAAATAATAAGATTGTTACTAATGCCTTTCTTCCAGGKTTTAAAATCCAGTGTGCTGGCACTGGTGCCATAAATTATACATTACTTCACAAGCATAGCCGCAGGCTTGTCCATATGTAAATCCTCATCTGCGGTTTGACAGCAAGGAAAAAGAAGATGATTGAGCAGGGTGAGAAACATGGGGTCAGGGGTGCTGTTAGGGCAGGGAGCACCCTTCCCGGAGGATACTCCGTCGTGCTAGCAGCGCTGTCGCTGATGTGCCTTTGCTGGTCTCAGTTGGCTTGAGTGTGCATGTAGGGACTGAGCAACGCTACAGACACAGTCCCACTACAGCTTTCTCTTCAACTTGTATTTTGCAGCATCACCTTCAATTAAGCTTCTTGTGGATGACCCGATAGTGGTGAACCCTGGAGAAGCGATCACCTTAGTCTGTGTGACGACAGGAGGGGAGCCAGCCCCCAGTCTGACGTGGGTGAGGTCTGTTGGTGTCCTGCCTGAGAAGACAGTCCTGAACGGGGGGACTTTAACGATACCTGCCATCGCATCAGAAGACGCTGGCACGTACAGTTGCATCGCCAACAACAATGTTGGAAATCCTGCGAAAAAGTCCACCAACATCATTGTAAGAGGTAAGCTGAGCTGGAAAACTAGTAGCCTTTACCTTGGAGCATAAACTGACTCCCGGTTTGACAGGACAGCTGCCTTCGCATAGTTGTGTCCTATGTTTCCAAACATAGTTCTGGTCATTTCTAATAATCTAAGAGATTAATTGGTTCTGGTTTAAAATGGCCCATGGTTCTTGCACTGGGCTTGACCCCTCTTGATTTGAAACAAAGGTGAAGCGGTGCTCCTTTACGCACAGCCCCTTTTCCCATCCCACCTGGAGACTACCGATTGCCAAAGGACACCAAGTTTTCCTTGGCATTCCCTGTGAGTGGGAAGACTTGCTGATCACCTGCACACACTCTTTTGCTGGCAGTGCCCTCAGTGCAGAGCAGCGTGGAAGAATTTCCCTCTGCCGAATGGGTCCTGGGCTCCTGGAGATGTCACTACCTGCTTCACCCTTTTCTCCCTCCTCATAAGCTCGATGTGCTGTTGAAATTAAGGCTGTTCTGCATGCTGTGAATCTGCTGCCATCACATGACTGCTCCCTGGGCAGGAGCTTTAGATTAGTGCCTATGTTTTAATTATGCTAAACAGCAGGATAAATATCTGTCTCGGATAAAGGTAAGACGAGAGTGCTTAAAGAAAAATTACTGCCAGGTGGAGGGAAAATCTCCCCAGTTGTTTACAGCCTTCTGGATAACCACAGGGACATGGCCAGTTGGTTTGAAGGAGGAGTTCAATTGGCTGGTAAGCATCATCAGAGTGGATTAATCTACCTGAACCAGATAGTTCATCTGAAACTAATTTTCTATAATCTAATCTGTGAATGGTACTGAAACATAAACTCCCATACTATAGGAACTTTAAATAATAACATGTGATTAATCATACTCAAGAGAAACTGCTGTATAAGAAGTCAGTGGTGTGAATATTTTACGAGAGCCGTAACCCCTGTTCACTCGTTATTGCCCAACATATTACACTCTTCAGCAGGACGATGAATTAGAGTCTGTTTCTGTTCGGGGGGTCGGGGAGGGAGCATTGCATCAGCCCAGGTCTGCAGGAGTTTATCAGGAGATGTCTACAGATTTATTTGTAATACTGTATTTCCATTTGAATTTTTGACATTTGGCTCACAGGTTTTGTTGTCAAGAGGCAAAAGCAGTGTTATTTCAAGAACTTAGCATGGACATTAATTTGCTGTGATTTACAGCGGTGATGAGGTGGTGAAGGGAGGATGTGAGTGAAACGCACGCTCGGAATAAACACCAGGAGAGGAAAGGCTTTCTGTGAAAAGAAATCTCAAGATTTTAATTGACCCAGCAGACAGCACCGGAGAGCCCAGAGGAAAAGCAAAAGTCCCCAACTCCCTGCAGATACAAATTTCATGAGTCATAGTATAATAATAATTTGTCCTCCCATTTTTATTTATAGAAGCCCATGCCTAGGAGATGCCTAGGAGCTGCAAGATGCTGAACAAAATTTCATTAAAGCATCTGAGGAGGGTTTTTTTCCTCTCTCTGCTGGGTGGCCCTGTTAATTCTGAGGAGAAGGGACCACAAGAAGGAATACCTTGTCAAATAGATGAAGCATAGCCCTCTTCTAAGCCCAATACGTTGCAAGCTATTATGATTTTTCCTCTTTATTATTACTTCGATTAAAGGGGCAGAACTGTCTTAAAAAATCTTTTTATTCTGGCCTTACTCGATTTAGCTTTACTAAAAATATTGTTGAGTTTAGAACCAGTGGGATATATGAGAGAGCAACTCGTATCCCAGTTTTGATTTTCCTTTGTGCGTCCGTTTCTTAGCACTTTGCCTCGAGCTCATCGCTTCCCTGCGTTTCATCTCTTTTTTTTGTGTCGATCCGGATTTGCACGCGGCAGATGGGGAGGAAAGAATATTTACTTGAGAAGGCGGCTAAGCCTTGCAGGAGAAGCATTTTGTAATCGGGGTTCCCAGCTTCTCTCAGGTGGACTGCCCGTCCCAGGCCGAGACCGTACCCCCTAATCGCACCCCGATGCGAATGTTAAAAAGAAGCGTAAATCTCTCCAACAAAACCAGGCTGTGCGCTTGCCCTGCGGTTCACCTGAACCCGGATCCCTTGCGAAACAACAGGCGTCGCACGCGGCCACGGAGGAGAAGAGTCTCGCTCGTACAGCACCTGCTGCAGCACTTAAATTAACACTTTCAGATATAGCAACAGCCTTTAAAGGTCTCGCCTCCTTGAGTAAGTTGTAAGCTACAAAGTCGGCTCCCTTCGTTTCCATTCCGCCAAGTTTTCTTGTTAGTGCCTTTCCCTTGCAGCAGTCAGATAACGTTACCGAAAATTTTGCTGAGAAGGTACGGAGAAATTGTTTCGAGTTCTGCAGCGCCGTTCCTTAGGAGGCACAGATATAATGCAATATCTCTCTCCTGCTCCTTTTGCTGTGAACAAGAGCTCGCCAGAGGCGAGTAAATGACTCGTTGAATAGYGCTCTGACTGTTGGAGCGGCTGCCTCTGCGACAAGGCCGTGTGCTAGCTACCTGGCAAAACCTCCGTTTAGTGACAAAGTTTGTGAAATACAGCCGCTTTTAAGAATGCCATTATCAGCTTAACTCTACCCAAAGTTGTTGCAGAGTATTTCATTCCATCAAATGCATTGTCTTCTCTAAAGGTGTCTGGGTCAAAAAAGAGAAAAAAGATATACTATCTAATTTCAGCAGAGCTGGCTGCTCACCAATTCTAATTATGACAGTTTCTTTCTGAGTATTTTCTTTAGATTAATGAGTTCTTTCAATGATTGTAAGTCTCCTAGCATTTGAATATTAGTGGGTGTTCTCATCAGTAGCATCTTCACTTCCTGCTCTCAAGCTGATTTTAATAATGCCACCACGAAGAAACAGCTCCCAACAACCTGCATGCCTGATATATGTATTTTTTACTCTGGTTGGATGGGATTCTATTTTTCTGACATTTCCCCGGTGGCATTTAGAACACAGTCGTTTTGTTCTGATATAGTGGAAATCATTTTTCATAAAGACTGGGGTGTGGGAAATCTGGTGCATTTTGATCACCCTCTCTGAGCGAGAACTTCCTCGCTCAAAATACTTCTGTTAAATCTCTTTCACCATTAATCTGTTGATATGTACCTCTGTTAGTCAAACTTAGAGGTAATGGTAAACAGTCTTCCTATTGATTCTTTTTTTTGAATTAAAATAACAAGCAAACAATCAAAAAAAACCCCTGTTCTGCATTAAAATCAAATGCAAGGCCTTCTGATATCTCACAATGCTTGGGTCCACACACACAGTAGCATGGATAGTTCTTGATGTCCCAAAAACCCACACGTGCATGGTTATGCATGGTTATGCAGGAAGGACTTGCATTATTCCCAGGAAGTTGGTAGTTAGTGAACTCATCCATGATCTGGCCCTAGGCCCAATTCCCTGCCCTGCCTGATTTGGCATGGGAATTTGAATATCCAACTTGCCACATAGCCCAGAAGACTCTTCTGGTCTGGGCATCTTTTGAACTTTGTGGTTGGAGGGTGTTTTATTCCTTAAAAATTCTTTCTTAAATGCATATTTGGAGAGAAAAGATATAGCATTAGAATAGACAAACAGTAATACTGGCCTTGTAAATCCTGAAGATACTACATAAAAGCATGATCTTCACAATACCATTCAATCTTTGGGTGCCAGCTGCAAATTCAAAGGAGGCTGGAATCTGGCTAATCATATACCTACGGCTTCCTGAAAATCAGACGTCTTCAATGTGACCCAAACTGGGTGCTCAAAATTACCGCAGCATGAAAGAACAAATACTCCAAAGACACGGTCAAGAGAAAAAATAAAAAATTCTATCGCTGATACCAGTTCGTCTCTGAAGAATTAAAGGCTTTTGATGAGGAAGGACGTTAGGTAGCTACTCCATCCGGTAAGAAAGCGAAAATGTTGGGTAGTGTCTTCAAAGGACACCTGTGCATTGGATTATGAAAWAGGGAGAGTCAGGGAAATGTTTTACAGGTCTTAAAATATGAAGCACTGATATCATTTGGAAGTGGGTGACCGTGCGCCAACACAGATCTGTTACCTCGTCAACAGGGACTCSCATTACCTTCTTTCAGTGTATTCCTTAGTCTCTTCCATTGTAACTGCAAATTCTTATTTAATAGCAATCGGCTCTTACTATGTGACTTTTCCCTTCTGTGGAGGAGACTCATTATGTCTGGAGTTAATTTTTCAAAGGGGTGGGATTCCTTGTCACTTCAAATATAAAATAATATTTTTAGATGTCCTGTGCTCTGCATTAGCACAAAAGCTTTTGCTGAACAAAAAACACTGGAGAAATGCAGTGTAAGGCCAGGATTGYTGGAATTACTTATCCCATTATGTCTTTAAAAACTATATACGAGCTAGGTAACAGTGACTGCTAAAAAGGAGGTGAGGAAGAAGAATGACGCAGATTGTGAAATAAATGATATTTTTTGTTGCCTTTGTGGTAGATTAAAAACAAATGTGGTATTTTTGGTGTCTGCTACGCTGGTTCATTCTCACAGTCCCACTTTCCCTTCTGCTTGCCCGTGATGGCTGTGTTTATCCCAGAGCTTTCTCCTTGGGTTTTCCCTTGTCGGCTTAGAGAGGTTGCAAGACATGATGGCAGAAGGTGGGGTTGGGGTCTCCACGGCACGTGGGACAACAGTTACCGAGATCACCCTCACGGCAGCTAGCTGTCATCTTTCGCGATGGTTGTTGGATGCTGGCCGACTGAAAAGCAGCGTGCCCGTCCGAGGGGCGTGCTCGTTAGCTGGCATCGTTTGTGGTGGCGAGGAGCACTCGCTGGAGACGCTGCCTGCGCGCTCTTGTATTCCAGGCCTGAAATACTGGGGTTTTGTGTGYAACTGGCAGAAGGAGCTTTTTTTWTTWTTATTTTTTTTTCCCCTCTCTCTTTTTTGTCTCTCTGTATTCTGTGAAGGTCTCGCAGCAGACTGATTATACTGGTGCTTATTTCATGGCTGAAGAAAGCCGAAGGCCTTGGCAGATATCCATACAGGTCTAACAGGCGTTACTACACAACACAGACGCGGCGACCACCGTTGCCTTCCTAACGAGCAACCGTGCACATGCTCAGAGCCTAGTTCAGCTTGGTGCTGCCCGGGTGCTGTTCCCCCACCGGCGGGGAGATTTGGGGCTTGTGGAGGATGGCAGAGATGAGGTCTCCCCAGCTTGCTTTGTGGGAGGAAAAATAGAGCAGCCTTCATGCTGGTTTTCAGCATCCATTGCTGGGTGCGCTCTCCTTAGGGCTGGCTAGAAAGCAAGAGTGATTTCATGGAAAACGTCACGGTTCTGAAATTCGTGTTCAGGAATGAGACTGGAAGGGCCCTCCCGGGTCATCGAAGCGGTTGCCTTTTATCCYGGGCGTCCATCTCATCGCATCTCATCTCTTGCATCATCCTTTCTTGTAGATCGACCAAGCTCCACCTGAGGTTTCAATAGCTTTCCTGCTCTCCAGGAGCCTGTTCCTGTATCTCAGTGCTCTGACACCGAGGTGCTCTCTCATTGCCAGTGTAGGCGTGTGTCCGTTGTCAATTTGTTGTCCCTTGAAACCAGCTTTGCCGTAGGGTGGCACCAGGTCGGTCCTGCGGACACGGAGCGCTGTGGAGGGGGGTGTTTGGCTCAGCCGGGTGCCACTGTGGCCGTCCAGGCGTGTTTGCCCCTGCTAGGGGCCCCTTATCATAGCTCTGCCTCTCTAGGGTAGTACCAAGGGGTGTTTTGATGGTAAATCTTTCAAAAGAAAAAAAGAATTGCAGCCGGTTTGGGTTCCTCGGGTGGCAGATGTGTCTCCGTGGCTGGAGGCTTYGCCTACAAAGCCTAATCTTACGGCATGTCCAATGTGTTGCTCCGGTCATAAGTTACCAGTGCACCATCCTAAAAGTTTACAGCTCTGAGAATGAATGTGTAAAAAAGTTGAGCTTTAAAGTTTAGTAAGTCCATTTCTTTTTATTATCTGAAATAGCAGTTTTGGGCATGTGTGCTCTCTCGCAGGCTGGGATGTATCGCAGATGAGTTCATAAACCCGTTCCACATAAAAATGTAGATGGTTCRGTGATTCTTCTGCCCTGTCATTAGGACTTCCCGGAATCTTTGTGTACAGAAATTTTGTTTTTAAATGAGTTTGCTGCTATTCCACGTCCTGTAGCGCCTGTCAGGCACCATATTTCTATGAAGATATAGGGAAAAGGATTTCAGGAGATAACATTCAGTTGGTCTCTCTCCTCCCRACCCTTACGACGTGGCTGCTTCGGGTAGCCACGTTTGTTCTTCAGTAGAGAGGAAGGAAAAAAAAAGGTTATCCTCGCTGCGGCTTGGCTAGCAGGTATTAACTAAYACATGGCAAAATTTTTGGCATTGGCATGGTGTTGTAGTTTAATATTGTAACAAATCTCGGCTGACTAATACCTGATGAGGTCTGTGTAGTCTTAACAACAGTYGCGTTTCCTTTTGGCAGGAAGAATTGCGATTTCCGAAATTTCATTTCCTCCTRAAGGGAGAGGAGAAGAAGGGGAAAGATACTGCACGATATTTTGTTTTGATATTACCAAGATCCTTTGTTTGATGGCTTTGAACTGTGTTTTAGTGTACTGGTTTGTATTGCATCGGGCAATTGTGAATGAGATTGGTTGGTCTCTGCCCACCCTGACGATAATTTTGGAAAGTTTTATAAGATCCTGATTCGTTTTTGAGGCACTGAACCGTGGAATAAAAGCCRTTTGTGGAAGGGAAATGTATCCAGTGTTGGAACAAATCCAACCTCTAATGAAATCCTTAAGTAGAATAAAACTCTCAGACCACACACAAAGCAGGAGGTAGGAGACATTCCAGTATGGAAACCTTGGAAATTGCCTTTTTTTTTTTTTTTTGCACTAGTTTTTGAAGAAAGGTAAATACAGGATGTTGAGTTTCATTTGCAGCRTGTGGACAAAGAGCAGAGTGAAGATTTACAATATACTGCTTTTTGGCATCCTGGAAAGCTCAGCCAGACTGGTATTTTGACAGGGTTTGGCACACGAGTTAGACTTCATAAAGGCACTGGCCCTGAAAAACACCCAGCTGTAATGTTCAGAGGATTTGTAATTTGTTTGGCAAGCGCGTAGCCCACTGGGGATTATGTCAGCTCCTCCGAATTGTTTAATTCGTATCCCGATTCTTGTCTAGCTGGTGCTGAGGCTAGCGACGTCCCCGCTCGTTTGCGAGATGGGCAGTTTGTGCAACCGCGTCCCCGGTTCGGGTTGTGATTACGTGTGGTGCTCTGACTTGGCAAGCTGTGGGCTTTAATATCATCCGAGTTCTTGTTTTGTTTGGTTTCCCTTCCTTCTGCCTTGCGTGTCGAAAAAACGCTGCATGCCGGGTGCCAGTTTGTCACCGCTCTTGATTGATCCGGTCTCACAGGTGATGCTGCTTGGAGCAGGAGGGTGGACCAGAGACCTCCCGAGGGCCCTTCCCACCTGCGTTATCCGATGGACCTGTACGCGTTTGCTCCTCTGGTGATGCTTGAATATTTCCTTCTGAAAGCGATTAAAAGGCAATCCATGCTGCGTTCCGCATACTTTGATCTCGGCTTCATCTATTTAATGGATCATACACTGAGTAACTTGTAAACTTAAATCTTCTACATGACAGAAAAGTTTTCACCTCCCTTCCTTTCGAAAAGAAAAGCCATAAAAGAAATAGAAGAATTAACTTAAGCACAGATAAAAAGAGACATCTGCCTCACGACATCTCCAAAATAATAAATGCTTTTCTTTTAAAAATTAAAAACATTTACAAAAATAGCGACAAAACCTGAAATCTCTCCTCACTATTTGCATTTAAATTGAAAATGTGAGTGCATCTGGTCTTGTAAGTGCCAAATAATTACTTGATATTAAAGAGTTTGGAGATGCTCTAGTAGAAGATGCTTGACAACTTAATTGTTCTGATAGCTACTGAAAGTTAAGGTTTTTTAAAAAAACTTTAAGCTAAAACCATGTTGACAGAAGCGAAATGAACTGTTGATAAAATGCTGGGAATGTGTGCCTTTTTTAGAATAGGAAGGTGACTGTAGGGAACATTCAAACAGCATAATTTTGTCAACATTATCTGGGAGATGCCCCAAAACCCTATTCAAGAAATTTGCATTTTAAGAAAAGAGGCCAACATTCATGCCTTCCCTGTAAAAACTCTGAATAATTATGTAGTCATGCTGTTTTTTACTGTTCTTATGACCAAAACAAGATTGCATGCTACCTTTTCCCTCAGCATGAGTGGCTTCTTCTGGGGAGTCTTCTGTTATTTGAAACCATTGGATAAAAGTATATGTTCCTAATGCAGAAGCAGCTTGCTATGTGCAGAACTTATGGGTGATTCTATTTGATGTTAGGCTGATTTTTTTTAATCCGGAGTGAAATGTGCAGTTCAGAATAAGAAAGGAGATATTCCCATATCTCAGCAGTGGACCAACCAGTCACAAGGCTGTAGAGAGGAACCATGAAGACAGGAGAACTTTCCTTGCTAGAGGAAAAATAGACCGAACAGCATCATGCTGGTGTTGACAAACCTGACAATCCCTGTCAGCCAAGGATGAATCTCAATTAAGGGATAAAAAATAGATGCCACTGTGGTGGAGGTAAGATGACAAGAATTTGCATATTTTAATTCAGAAGTGCTGAGGGCTGGTGCTACACAGGAGATGTTGAGGGATCTATCCTGTCCTCTCTCTTTCCAGCCCACTCAGTACTTCTATAAAAGAAAAAGGTGAAGCACATGGCTGAGCCTGAGGTGGTCACTCTAGGAGTTTCTAGGTCCTGTGAACAGGCTGAAAGGCAAAACATGTGCTGGTAGTATTCTACAGTTCAGGTTTTTTAGGATTTTTTTGTTTTGTTCTGTTTTTTTTGTTTTGTTTTGTTTTCAACACTGACCAGGGAGGGTGACTATTCCTACTGAAAGACATTGAAATGAATACTGATTTGGTCTATACGGCGAATCTGGCAGATCTGGCCAGGCCACATCTTGCCTGACTTACTATTTCAGACTCAGCTTAAATGCTCCGGGGGAAGGACGGCTCTTTGACCATGGTCCGTGGTGCAGGACAGTGTTTGAGATTGTTCAGAGACAAAAAGCAATTGCATTGCACATGACTTAATAGTGTTGTTTATTTCTAGCTTTCACGAGGATCTGTGTCTGTTTGTGTATAGAAGAGCATTGGAAAAGCCATTTGGTAGGAGGTTACCGCACTTCAGCTTCTCCTACTAATTTTTTGAACGTTTTATTTTGTTGAAGTGGATTGCTTATTACTGCCCCTTTTCCAGTTTGTTATACCTTTCCTTTGTTCACCGACCAAAGAATGACTTCATCCAAGCTAACCCCCTTTTTTGATTCTGGAATTTTCGCTTTTTAACCATATTATACAATTCTTCTTGTAACTTTTTATTTCCCTTGGTTTTTTTTTTGAAATTTGACCTCTTAAAGCACCAGTTGGGCACATAAGTTTTGTCCAACAAGCTTACAATTGCAACAGCTGCATCCAGGTAGGAAACATGGCCATTGAGACGCAAGGTGGAACTGCTGCTTGTTTGTACATGGGAATTGTAATCAGGTGTTGGTCTTCAGTCCCTAGTCAATAAGCAGCCCTAAACCAATATTCAAACTCTGATTATCCTTCGTTCAAGTGAGTTTTTTTGGTAATTGCTTCCCAAGGTTTCCGTTCTCTTTCGTCCAAAAYGCACGCTTCGCTCCAAACTCAAGATCAGCAACACACCGTGGGGTCCAGCTTCCCTGGAGCAAAGTTGTCTACCCATGACCCAACTGCAGCTTCTCTGGGCCTTCCCTGAAGCCTGGCACGAAGCGCGTGTCCAGTTTGGGTCTGAGGCACGTTTGGACGGAGGTGTAGACGTGGCTGTGATAGTCGCAGCAGAATGCTGTGGCCCCGGAAAGGGTTGAGTTTGTGAATACTGTCTCCAGTTTGTTGTCTAATTTACTCAGACGCGGTTACATGCCCATGACAGTGCTGAGGATGGTGGGTGATAATCATTCATCAAAAAGGGATAGAAGCGATTATGTAAAACGTTTTACAGCAAGGCGCTTCGGAGGAGGCTCCTGTCTCTGTTTCCGAATAGATGTGCAGGTTGTACAGATGTTGCAATCCATGTGATTTTTTTTTATGGAAATCTGCAGACTTCGTTACCTGGAGTGTGTTTTTTGCTTTTTTATTTTGAAACTAGGCCTGAAGACCGTAATTCTGAATGTTTTTCTTTTACGCTTTAAATCAAGACTTAAGTTTGCTTACAGATGGTTTCTTTTTTGACAAAAGTAAATTTGACTTTCAGTGTTTCATATGTGCAAAACAAAGATGCAAAATATGTCAAAATGTATCTTAATGTGACAAAATGAAGGTTGTCAGATTGCTATGTGATATTCACCAGTGAGAAATAATTTTTGGACAGTTGTTTAATTGTCTCTACTTGGTTTAGCTATTTGATAATCTAGTTTAAGGCAACATCCCGTAGAGTATTCAAGATAATGCATCTCTGTTGCCTGTGGCAAAAATATACAAAAAGCTTTGTGTTTCTTTGGAGCTTGTGGTAGGAACCTTCTTTTTGGTTTTATTGATTTGATAGAGGTAGACACGTTAATGAAGAAAAGAAACATCAGAGAAAGATTTCCATCAGCCTGTTTCTTCTGTGGGAATGACTTTTTATTTAGTGCATAGATCCCTTTAAACTGGCCTTTCATATAAATAGATTCGAGGATGTAGGCTGTACGAACAGTTTCTGGGATGTGATAGCAGGGCAGAGATCCCTTTGTGCATCCATTTGTTCGTTTAACCATTCAGACCAACAAATCTGAAACCCAACCCAGCGGTGTGAAACCCAACCCAGTGGTGTAGCTGTTCAATGATAGCTTTAGCAAACGTATCTAAGAAAGCAACTAGAGATATTAATATTTGCTTTATTGCTTCACTTTTGCTTGTCACTTTGCTTGCAAAATATGGAATTACAATCTGCTTTCTTCCATTTTTGAACTGTGACTTGCTGCACTGAAGCTAAGCAGATGCAGTCTGAGGGTGAGAGGCAGCCACCGGTGGTACAGAATTGGTCAAAGCGCTGAACTGGCTCCCGAGAGGTGACTTGTCTGCTCCCTTGCCGCAGCTCTAAACCAGTGCTGACGGCTGTTTGTCCAACCCGTTCTGGAAAGCCTCCAGGGATGGTGCTTCTCTAGCCTTTCTGAGCTGCTGGTTGTCCTCTCTGGCCTTTCTCCCACTGCCTGCAAAATCTTTCTTGAAGTGCAATGCCCACAAGACACAGCACTGCTTTTCAGACAGGAGAGCAATTAACTGCCTTGCGAGCGACCAGGCAGCGTGGTGGGACGGTTGCCCATGTCAGAAGAAGCCAGTGCTACAGACTCCTGTCCTGTCCGTGGTCCCCCAGCTTAAACGCAGATCTTTTTTTGTTTAGYRGAGAAGATCTGCATATTAGTCCAAACTTGTCATTGCTTTGCAATTATTTATGTGCAATATTGTAATACAGCAGAGCTCAGGTCGCAGAAGTGATGCATCAGAGTAATGGCATAAGTTGAAATGTGCCATTTTTTCTGCTCTCTGAGGTTTGTAACAGATGTTTTTCGGGAAGCATAAATAATTCAGAATTACTGCGGTAAAGCATTTCTTTGATGCTTTGGCGATACATCAGCGTGTGCCTTCAACCACAGTGAGCCAAGGAATTTGAGTTTTTCCTCAGTTCTCAGTGATGGGATACAACTTCAGAAAGATCCTGTGTTAGCTGTGAAAGGCACCGACCCAGGTCCAGGTGCTTACACCACATGTATTAAGTACATCCATTTTCTATGTTGACTGCTGTGTGTGTTTATTGCTGAAATTCGGTGTTACAAAGCTGGTGACTTACACTTGAACAGGCACAGGTGAGCTGCTTCTGCGACTCCCACAGCTGAAAGCAGAATCAAAACGGGTTGCTCTGAGGCGGAGGAGGTTGAATTTTTACTTCCCTCTATGGATCCGGGGCCCGCTGAAGACTAACAGTCTGGACACCAGCATACAGTGAGAAAAGTTGGCTTCTCAAGATTTCTTGGCAGATTAGGAAGAAGGTTTAGGTCTACAAAGATACTTCGCAAGTCTTTCAGGGACTATCTGAAATCTTTGCTGAAAGGCTTCGAATCTTTTGAATTGCATTCCTGTGAAAGCAGGATTGCTTTCCCCATCTGTGAGGCTCGAAGGAGGTGAGGTGCCCAGTGTGACTGAAGCAAGAGCTGATGATAAGAGTTGGCTTTCTTTACCCACTGCCTGCCTCGGATCTTTTTTTCAAGGGCCCATGAATCATCACAGTAATCATCTTTGTACCAAAAGATCACAGCGGTGACCTGGAGAGTTGATTCTTTTAAAGCAAGCAACCAGTGTCTGGATTAACAGACTAGAGCTTCCAGAGGACGAAGCTGGGTTTTGCGACTCGCTTTCCAAACAAGCTGTTCCCATGGTGCTTTTTGTGTCTTATTATCCTTTGATGTGGAATAGAAATCGATGCAAAGGGCTTAATCCAGAGCACAGAGAAGTCATGGGAAGGCCCATCACTCACTGTGCTGAACTTTGGTTCGGAGCATTAGTCCYTTACTTGCTGTTTCGCTGCAGGCCATTGACCTTAAAAATAAAGCCAGGAGTCTTTCTAAGTAGCATGAACTCTTGTGTGTGCATGCGAGGAAGGAACATCGAAGGGTCAGTAATATTTGAGCGCTCAGAAAGCATTGCTGCTTTGCCTCACCCAGGCAATGCAGCTGAAACTCCGAATCCACAGCTGTTTCTGAGGATCTTGGGAGCAGGATCTGGACGTTTAGTTATTGACCTTTATTTGATAAAACGCCGGTGCTTGGATGCTCAGAAGCAAGTAGCATGCTGGATGCTGAGTTCAAGAAACCCCCCAAAATATGCTTGTGGTGGTCCAAAAGCCGTGCAAGTCTTTCTGTCTGCTTGGCTCATCGTCAGGTGACATTCTCATGTTGTTCACTGGGAACAGGATAAAACAAAATCTCTCTCTAGCCTTAGCAAAACATTAAGGGGAACAACCAAAATTAGCTGAAGTCACTTCTGCTTGGTGCACATAGGTTGAGCCTCATGTGGAATCCAACTGCTCAGTCAAGGTTAAAATCAGTAATTTGCACAGTTTTGCTGCTTAATATTGCTGTCGCTGCAGGCTGCGCACAAACACAAACATCAGAAAACACAAATCCAAGCATTCCCCAATGCCTGGCGTCAGCTGAGGAAGCAGTCAGCGGCCAGTAACTATTATGTCAAAGCCTGCAAATTGTGCAGCAGCTAATATATTCAATAACCGTGTTTGATGCAGTTCATATATCATGAAATGTGCATTTGCAAGATATGAACATTTTGATGGATTAAAGGAGCATTTTGGGTTGATCAGGGTGGGGGTGGGAAGATACAACTTAACCTGATGAATGCAAATATGCCTCAGTTGAGATACTGAAATGCAATTTATTGCTTTGAAATGTAATTAATGAGGGAGGGCAGAGACAGTGAAGAGTTTTGTGAGGAATATGAGGATGAAAATTGTTTCATCTTTGTTTATCTGATCACATCATAGTTCTTCAGGGCCTCTTTGGAGAAAGACTGGCGCTATCCTGGCCGTAAGCTGAGTCTCAGAGTGTGGTTACAGGCTATCTGCACATCTGCTGATGTTTTCTAGCGCTGTGTGTTGATTATATTCTGGGATCTCTGCTGGGATACAGCTGTGCTTAGCATGCATCTGTGACACTGTCTCGCACATTGCTCTGGTTACCCCCAAATCTCCTTCCCTTTTATCCATTATATCTAACCCAATATTTGTGAAGGAAGTGTTGCAATGATGCATCAAGCGTTATTGATAAAGTGAGAAAACAAGAGTCAGAATCCACTGGATGTTTTGATATATTTGGTATTATATAGGGGGGTGCCTGGAAATTATGGTCCAAGTGCTTCTGCATGAAGAAAATTCAAACTACTGCTTTATGGGGATTGACTGCGAATGCAAACACCTGTGGAGAATACAGAGACGAGTTTTCCGTTACCTGGTGGTGCGTCTATTTGTACCAGCTCAGGGTTCCCAAGAGGGTCAGCATATGGCACACAGCATAAATCAGTGAGGGCTGAAGTCTTTTTGGAGACCGCATCCAGCTTGTGCAAACCTAAGGCTCCCCACCCTCCTGTCTGTAAAGAGCAGCTTTATATTCCCAAGGCTGCAGAAAGTACAGTGACGCCGGAGACGTCTGCTGACTCCATGTCCTTTTGCTAAGGCCAACACCATTTCCGCGGGGGCTGAGACTAGCTTAATGAAGAACTTCATTGCTGTAATCACTTTTCTTTCAAAGAACTGAGCAGGGTCATCCCAGGAGAGCCCCTTCTATCTCTGAAAGCTGAGAGTCCCCTCTACTCAAACACATCTTCTCCTCAATCACAGCGCAACTGCAAATGGTTCATCCCGCTCAGACTGGTGTGTGAGTGGGTAGTTGTAAAGTTTTCAGTATGTGAAGTGATCTAGACTCTCATCAGGCTGAAGTGGGAGTTCCAGGTACAATTTCCCTTCCTAAGAAAGACCTCTAGCTCCTAGGATGTTGTAGCACCATCAGTATTTCCATTTTAAAGGTTTGGGGATGGGAGGTTTGTTGTTACTTACAGCCTGTAGAACATCTTGCGGGGCTTCCCATCCTTGAAGATGAATGGTGGAGCAAATCTACAGGGAATTTCAGTGAAAGGCAGTCTAGTGTTGGGGTTGCTTTTGGGTTGAATAGTGAGTGACTCAGCACTGTCAAGTCTGGGGCATTTCTGGTCATAATTCCGGGTGCCCGTGCGGGCTTGGAGCGAGCACATCTGCCCAGCATGCCTCTGTGCTGCTCACTGCTCCCACCACCCTCAAGGCCCAGGGCCCACTGGGCATCTTGGAACACCTGCAGTTGGATTTTGGGGATGTGCTTTCAGGTATGAATGGTGATTTTCATGTGCTTTGGTGGCATATTATAATTCCAAGATAAACAGGTTAATCACGGAGATAACTGTTTATTCTGGTACTAAATGGGATTAGGGATTTATGGATATGTACTGTTCAGTGATGCTGCTTAMCTCTGAAAAGACACTGTACGGTAAAGTTGAATTTTCTGCTGATTTTGTTGGCAGCAGAAGAGAACAGTGATAGTCGAGCAGTTCTGTGGAGTCTTGGAGAACAGGGTTAGAAGAACAGTACCTTGACTGTCAGCTATCGGTTGTAGTTGAACAGTTGTTAGGTTGTTTGAAGCAGGGATTTCATGGCTGTTTCTGAGCAATGTTGTGTATATCTCAACATTGCTTAAAAGACGTTAAGAGATTTGGTTTCGAGGAAGGGAGGAGGAAAGGGAATAGAGCACAGAAACTTTTGCCGTCACTTCAGAACTTCTATAAATTCCCTTAACTTTTTCCATGTAATATGCTGCTTCGCGGTCCTCATCCTGAACTCCTGTTATGTGGATGTATAAAGAAATATGCAGCTCCGGTCTAGGCTCTGCTGCAGTTCGTTGGTGATTAGACTTTGCTGTAGCAGATCTGGACAGTGGACAGTCCTGCCCAGTTACTACCAGCACCTAACACTTGGCCTAAATAAAACCAAACCAACAAATCACAGAGACAAAACTTAGTTAATTATGTAATATAGTCCATGGGCAGGGTGGGGAGTCCTTCCTGGTCCATGAGGCAGGCAGCTTATGGCCCACAGCCTGAGGTCCTGTTGCCCTTATCTTGGCTATTCCTTCAGAGGAAGGAGAAACTGCTGAAACAAGCACTCAAAACAAAGCAGAAAATGTGCAGAAATAAAATTAGTTTACTGAGGTTTTTAGCAAATAATTCTGGCTGAAATGCACTTCTCGTCATGCCTATCATGGATTATTTTTTCTTCTTCCCTTTATGCAAATTATTTACAAAATCTTGACAAAGTTCATGAAACTTTCAAGATCCACAAATATGTTCTTAAAAACTCATCAACCACTTGGGTTCTTGAATACTCGGTTACAAGGGCTGCCAAATAACAGCACCCAGAAAAAAGCCTTTCCTGCCTTACCTGGTCGGTACACCAAAAGTGACAGTTCTTCTTTTTTCCAAGTGAAAGGGCTGGCTTCCTCACCAAGAGAAGTTTTTCACACCACGGGTGAGCGGGTGCCTGCAGGCAGCCAGGTGTTACACTTCTTTTCCCGCTYTGAAATACAAATACCCAATTATTATTAAACGTTACTTCTTCTTGCTAGCTACGGAGTTGTGAAAATACTAATCCAGCACGGCTTCCGCCAGCCCCGGAGAGCGGTTTTGTCCAAGGAGCTCTGAGCTAAGCCGACGGCGAGCGTTTCCCCACCGGCGGAGACGCGCGGAGCYGGCACAGCGCGCTCCCGGGGCCGCCCGGCGCCTCCCGAGCCCGTCTGCCTCTCGCTGTGCCGCGCTTGCCCCGGGCAGCGAGTGCGAAGCGCGCGTCGCCCAAAGCATGGGATCCGGACGAGGGAATCTTCAACCCGTAGCCTTTGCCGTTTGTGACGGTGTCACCCTTCATTGCCCATAAGCACATCGACACCCGAGGCYGGACTGGGAACGCTGCAAACGTGCCCTAGTTTCCCTGCCCGATGCTGCACGCGTGGAGCAGGGGCCCGGGAGAGCAGGCGGGAGGAAGCACGGGAACGTGGGACACCTCTCCAGTAGCCTGAGGCATCAAGATGTCAAGGAGAAATGTTGGTTTTAAATATTTGGCTCCCAGTGCTTGCGTTCAACAAGTGTATTTGCTTGTAATGTTTCTAGCTGGTGTTTTCCTTGTGGGACTTTCCAGCTGGAGACAGAATATATATAAACATACATACATATGTCCTTACCTGCACACACAGAGGGGGAGAAGGAGCTGGGATTTATATAAGTATCATCTTATATTCAGTCCATCTAAAGATATGTGTACGTGAAGAGCCTAATGGCCGATTCTGAAGCGTTCTTCCAAAACAAGCGTCATGCTAACCCTGCTTCAGAGCCACCACTTAATCGACGCAACTGGTGCCAGTTTCTGGACAGCTTTGTTTCTGGTGTGACGAGAGAGAGCAGGGAAGCCGACGGTAGTATTGAGGTGCTGTCGTAGAGTAGCGTGGTGGGTGATGTTAGGAAATAACGCTGGTCTTCCCCAAGAACGTGGTTACGCGGGACGTTCTGGTGGWGCGCTGCGCCCCTGGCACAGCCTGGGTGCTCCTGGGCCCTGCTCCTGCCGCTGGGACGCCTCCGAGAAACGGGCCCGCTGCAGGGCTCCCGTCTGCAACGCCGGGACTGCCTTATYGTGGGTTAGACAACCGATTGCGTCTGTATTGCTGGCTTGAGTGATCTTAGCTGTAGGCAGGGCTACTTGGGACATGGCGTCTTGCTGTGAGCGGTGACRTTTCCCCTGAGCGAGCTCATGCGGCCCATGGCCACCGCTGGGCTGCTGGTCACCTGGAGAGATCCATCCACCGGCGGGCAGCCACCGCGACTGGGGCAAGCAGGACACGTGTGAACGGGGGCAGGCTGGGGCTTYGGGTGCCTGCTTACTTCTCCTGCTGTACCCAGCTGGCGCCGAGCTAGGTTGTGTGGCTGGGTTGGTTTGCAGATAGGCTGGAGATGACGCTGCTGGCTGTAGTAGTGATGTTTGATTGATATCTTTGTTTTCTCTTCTCTGAATGCTCTGGCAGCATGGTGGGTGAGGAAGGGCTYGTAAATACCTCAAGAAAGGGAGGACAAACACTGTAGGCTCGCAAATTATTTTGGTTATTCTTCAGCTGTCAGCAGCTCAGCCTGATTTCAATACTGTGACTATTCCCGCTTTTCATTGTGGAAGTGACAGGTACTTTAGCAATGTGTGCTACACGGTGATGTTTGATTAAGAACTGATCCTGCAAGAAATTAACCCGTGTGCAAAGTGTGGCATGGGGAGTCTCAGTGACTTCACAAGCGTTATTTGTGGACATGAAGTGGAGCATCCGCATTAGTCTTTGCAAAGTCAGCATCTAAAGATGCAAAATTGGTGCCTTATTAGACTAAACTTGGGTTTCTTTGCATATTTCAGCCTTAAAAAAAGGTCGCTTTTGGATCACTCCTGACCCATATCACAAAGATGACAACATCCAGATCGGGCGTGAGGTGAAAATCTCCTGCCAGGTGGAAGCTGTCCCTTCTGAAGAGCTTACGTTCAGTTGGTTTAAAAACGGACGTCCCTTGCGAAGCTCCGAAAGGATGGTCATCACACAGACTGACCCTGATGTTTCCCCTGGCACCACAAACCTGGACATCATTGATTTGAAATTCACTGACTTTGGGACATACACGTGTGTTGCGTCTCTGAAAGGAGGTGGGATATCTGATATCAGCATTGATGTTAACATCTCCAGCAGCACAGGTAAGGAGGCTGGCTTTAATATCAGCTTTACTTTGTAGCCAAGCTATAGCTTTCCTTGACTCATCAAAAAAAGAGAGGTGTGCATGCAGAAAACTGTGGGGACCATGCAGGGAAGCGTGGGGATGTCCCAGCAGGCCCTAGATCTGCTGCTGAGTTCACCTGATCGATGGGCTGCAGCCTGAGTAAGTGGCACGTGATGCTCTGTTCCAAGGAAGGCCAATGTCCGCGTTTAGCCAGATAGGCCCGCTTTTATTCTCAGAAAAGCTGTTGGATCTAAAAGAGGACTAAAAGGACTCTGGCCTTTTTTTCGAACTTCCAGGCATCAAGAATCATGAATTTCATGGGAAATTACAAGGAGAGATAGGATGGTGTTATGGTAATCCAACAGGATCCATCCCACTGCTTTCGCTGAGCAGCAAGTATGAAGTACGGAGGAAGGAGCTCGTTTTTAAGAGCACACGTTGCCTGTCGGCGATTCACGCTATTCTCAACAGGCAAAAGATCTTAAGTGTCTCTTATGCATGTTTTCAGATCAGTGACAGAAATGTTGCTCTTTGATGAAGTAAAATTGTAGCTATTACTTTGACTGATAATAAATGTCTTGTTGTGGCTATGGAATAGGAGTACGTAATGCAGCAGTAATTGCCTGCTTTTCTTCATCTCTTTGCTAATAGCTGGTTTGTAACCAATAGATTGCTTAGACTTTTCCCCCCAGTAGTTGATTTTAATAACTGAGGCAATCCGTGTTTTTGCCGCAATCCCAGAACAGTAAAAACCCATAGATTAGCATGTCTTTCAGCAGAAGGCATTTTGCATCTGTTATCCAATATCTGTCTTTTACAAAATTGCATTTTTGTTTTGTTTTCAAAACAATGCCTGTATATCAAAGAAAAATCGATGATCTTCTTCTCTTGCCTTAAAAAAAAAAACAGTTTCCCCTCAACTGTGCCCTGCTAAAACTTGTTTTATATGTATATTTTAAATAAACTAGAAAATAGAATGCAGATTTTTTATTTTCCTGCCACGAGTTACAACCAGAAAAAGGGTGCTGGTTGTTTCAACAATAAAAACACATTTGTGTTTCCAGAACACTATGTTGTCAGTATTAGAGCTGTTATCCAGCCTGACTTGTATATGAAGTGCTGTGCTTTTCCTCAGGTTGCGCATGCTGTTCGCTGGGGTAAGGTATTCAGCGCATGTCATTTAGAAGCAAGACAGCACAGAACATGCCTAGGAAAGCATTTTTATAGTATGGAAAGAAAATATTTAATAGACATCTTCTGCCCCTTTTCACCAACCACATCCACATATGCGCTTTCTCCTTTTTCGAACTGTCCTGGCTTGGTCCGTCTTGAAGGCTGGCCTGATTTCCTCTGGTTCTGCTGAGAYGGCAGGTGGTTTATGCGTGTTTTGCGCATGCAGCTTCTTCAATGGCATGGTTGGTTGTGGTCATCTGAGGTGATAGATAAATGCAGTTCACAACTGTGGTGCGCATGTTTGATTTAGATGCTGCCCATCCTGTACCCAGCGATCAGGTTTCTAGGTAAACATAAAACTTGTGTGCGTCCAAACTGAGAGGTGGCCTTTCGAACATCGGCGCCTGAGCTCCCTGCGGTGAATCTTCTGCTGCAGGAGTGTCTTCTCACAGATCCCCCTCGAGCTCCACGTTCTCTCTAAYGCACGTTTCTGGAGCCCTTGGCCACTGCCAGTGTTTCGTCGAGAATGCTGTGTATGGCAGGGAGATGAGACTGAGCTGACCTGTGGTTCAGACGGGAGTCTGGGAAGCGAAGTCGGGCCACTTTGTGCTGTTAGTGACTTTCTGGGTGGTTGAGTTAGGGACCACTTCAGCAAAATGGACCTACGTAAGTCCATGAGACTGGCTAGGAGGCGTCCAAGGGAAGTGACCAGTGTCACTACAAGGTCACTGTATTATCTTTCAAAGGTCGCAGTGATCTAAGGAGGTCCAAAACAGACTTGAAAAATGCAAATTTTATGCCCATCTTCCAAAAAAAAAAAAAAAAAAAAAAAGGCAAGGAGATTCTGGGAACTACAGGCCAGTCGTCGTCACCTCAGTCCCTGGGAAGATCATGCAGCGTGTTCTCTTAGAAGCCATGTCCATCCACGTGAATGACCAGCAGGTGACTGGAGACAGCCAGCATGGATTTACTGGAAGCAAATTGTGCCTGACCAACCTGGTTGCCTCCAGTGATGAAAAGACGGGGAAGAGAAATGAATGCTGTTTACATATTTACGACTTTAGCAAAGCCTTCAGCACAGTCTTTTGTAGTGTCCCTACAGCCAAACCGATGGAGTATGGTTTGGGAGGGAGGTGGACTGTGAAGCGTGTGGAAAATTGGCTGGACCACTGGGCGCGAAGAGTCGTGGTCGTTGGTACGGCGTCAGACCCTGGGTGTGTATAAGTGAACGTGCAGTCAGCGTTTCTGCGGTTGTCTTTGCTGCATGTCTCACGCTGAAACATTTTGCACGCCTATGTGTGTAACACAAACCTTGAGAGACAGGAGGAAAACAGGCATTGTATTTAGTGTAGTTAGTTATTATTTACTATTTATTTTTAATTTGTCTCATTGTTCAGAGACTTTGGATAGCTTCCTTCTTTTTGCTAAATTTTACGATAAGTATCCATTAGGAGTATTTATTTTTACTGTTTGATAACTCCGAAAATGTGCACTGATGTTGCAAAATTTTGCAGGTTTTTAGTTAATTTCAAGAATACCGTGCGGGGGCAATGCAAGGAGCGCAGAGGGGTTTGCGGGGGCTTTCCCCTTGCGGCGTTACGGGCTGCGGCTGCCAGGCCGGGGAGCAGCTCTGCAGAAGGGCGCTGGGCGTCCTCGCCGACGGCCAACGGGATGGAAGCTGCAGAGCGCCCTGGCGGCAAAGGAGGCAACGGACCAGCTTTGGGTCCCCAGCGCAGGAAGGACTTCCAACAAACTGGGGCCGGTTCAGCAGAGGCCACCACGACGGCTGGGGCTGGAGCCGTGCCTTGTGAGGAGCGGCGGGCGAGCGGGGCTTGTTCGACCTGGAGAAGAGGTGGCTTCAGAGGGACCTGGCAGCAGCCGTCCCCTGTGGGATGCCCAGGAGTCATCGAGGGGACGGAGCCAAGCTCTTCGCAGAAGCACGTGGGATGAGAGAAGATGAGAGACAACCAGCATAGGCTGAAATGAGAGTTTTAGACAGCAGATAAGGAGGAACTTTTCCCCATGAGGGAAAAGCCAGGTTGCCCAGAGGCATTGTGGGGTCTCCATCCTTGGAGGTTTTTGGAGCCAGCCTGGATAACGCCTGAGCAACCTGACCTCAGAGCTGGCCCTGCTTGGAGCAGAGGTTAGCCCAGAGATCTCTTGAGCTCCCTTCCATCCTCACTTATCCTAGGAAGACTTTAGTGGTGGAAATGCTGACCTGCAGATTCATGCGCAAGGGAATAGCCCATCCCTGAGGTTTTCTCTGAAAAAAAACATGTACTTCAAGCGTATTAATGCACATCTTATGAACAGCTGAAGAACTGAGTAGCAAAGAGGTTTATCCTGTGGGAAGTGCAGAGTTCGGCATGATGGATAGTGGTCGCATGCAAACGCAACATTACCTTCTTGCTAGGGTGCAATGGACAGTGACGCGTTGGGCGCTTATGCGTTTCCCGTCTGGCAAAAAGTAACCACTATATTACCTTTACTTGCCGGGGAATCATTTGGGAAATTGATGGGATTTATTGGAAGCATCCGTTAGATGGCTGTACCTCTAAGCTTTTCGCAATTTCTGCAGGCAGTGATGAATTACGTCAGTTCTTAAGTTCACTGTCCCGTAACACTCAAGCAAAACAGAAAGGGGGGAGAAAACTCAGCATTTGGGATCAGCTTTGCTTAGCCTCTTCAAAGAAATCCTACCTATTTGTAGGACTTTGTTACCCGGTGAAGTGGAAGCTGAAATAGTTTCGGTATCCGTTTGAAGGTCATTACTGATTCATCAAGATTCATTACCGCTGTGGTAATTAYGAACATAAGGCCTAGGCACAAACACATCTTCCAAATGCCAGGACTTGTACTGATATCCTAAATATCTCACTGTGTGTCTGTTAGCTGGCTTCGGGGAGAACACTTTTTTCCTCGTGCCTACAGGATTCCTCCTGGAGTCGCAAAGCGAGCGGCAAAGGATGCGTCACTTGGAAAGGAGGGAGGGAGATGCAGGTCTCTTCTACCGGGTGTGCTCTGCAGCCGGCAGGCCGGAAAGGCATAGCCAWGGGTCCGAGGGAACACGCCAGCCTTTTGGCATGCTTCATATTCAACTTGTTCAGCAGGAATGTTTTTCCCTTGACATTTTGTGCTCTTATCAGGAAAGGCATAGATTTATGTCTCGAGTACCTTTTATAAATGGACCTGAAGTAATCCCCTGGCACTCTCCCCTCGCCGCATCTCAATAAAGTAGGTCAGTGAACAGTGGAAATGACTCAAATACTGCAACTTTGCCCTGTAAAAGCCCTGTCGTCCATAAACCAACCCTGGGCAAACATGGTGGAAAGGCCAGATGAATCTCCCGTATGCGTGCGTGTGGTAGGGACTCTGAGGGCAAGAGATGTTAAAACAGTAAAATACGCTCGTGGTAACCAGAAAAGAGAGGTGGATCGGAAAAGCATGTTAGTCTTTGCATGTGATCTTTTCCTCTGCCTTAAACATCGTATTCAAAGCTGGAAGAAATGGTGCTTCAGGTGCTGTTTGCTGTGCTGTGTTCAGCGTGGGTTCTTCTACCGTCTTCATCTCCCGAAAATTAGTGTCAGTGCAGGGCGAGGTGCAGCATCTGTCACTTCTGGCTAACTCTCTTCTCACCTTGTCCCTGGAGGCAGCGTTGTGCTGTGGAGTGATCTGTTCTTTTGGGGGGTTATTTTATGTCGCTTTGTGCAGGCACTGCTCTGACTGCGTATTAGACGGGCCTGATGGAGGAGACGGCTGATGGTCTGGGGTGGAGGTAGCAGTGACCCTTGTCTGCTCAGAGAGTCACTTCTGCTGTCCCTGCTGGCTTCTGTGCAAGCGCTGCCAGAGGTAGGCAGAGTAATTCCTAAAGAACATATATTAGGCCATGCATCCTCCCTACCGTACGATGAGAGAGCTTCTTCTGTCTTAAACTTGTCAGCTATCTATTAAATAATGAATTAATTAAAAGTCCAGGCTGATGTATTAGAGCGTGTGGCCTTGATCTGTTTATGAAGTATGTGTCCTCTGGTCATCTTGTTCTTCCTTTGATGATACATGAAAGAGATCTTCGCTTTAGTTCTACATGTTTGTTAAAATCACAGTACTGTCTCTTTGCATAATGAAAAAATGCTTTCTGTGAGATAATTAGTGGACTAATTAAGATATTTGTAAACCTTAAGCATTGTCCAGAGTGATCGTTTACAGGCAGCCTTGAGAAATTGCAGGGTACTACAAGAAAATAGACAGACATTTCATTATGGCACTAAACTGACTATTTCTGCGAGCCATTATCTATGAGTTTATCTTTGAAAGGAATAGGTGAACAGAAGGGACAGATAAACACTGTATTTCTCTAAAAAGCTTTTCCTTTATAGTTCTGTTTTAGTACTTAATGTGCAGAGATTTTTCTTTTTAATTTTATCTCTGGGAGCCACTGTCCCTCACCGTAGCGCAGCTGACAACAGTTAGCCAAGCTATTTGGCTCCCTGCTCCGGTACGGAGAGGGCAAGTGTAATCCCTGGGCTTTCCTGGGCTTGGCAGCCCGCTCCCTCCCCAGCCCTTGGCTCCTCCTGGACATTCTACTTCTCTCCGAAACGCGGTCATTCGCTGCACATCGCCTTCAGCTCCGTTTTCTGGGAGCAGACGCCTTCTTTAGGGGCCGCGTGTTGCAGAAGCTCTTTATTCTCCCCCTGAGAGCAGAAGAGATCAGCTCGTCGTCGCACATGGCTCATGCAGCTCCTCAGCACGACTCCTGAGAGATCGCTGAAAACTAATTTGGCTAATTTGCTGCTGACTGTGTACGTTCTAGATTTAAAATTTGTGCCACTTCAGAATTTAACTACAGAGTGGGGTGGTGTTTTAAGGTGTTAGAAGTACGTTGAGCTAAGTACTAATTCAGAAATTGTTCTACTGTCTAAACAGATCTCTTGTGAAAACCTCACCATGAAATCTGTGATTGCTGTTCACGTCTTTACCTGCAATTAGAAGTGGTTTGTGCCCAAGAAAACTTTGGCCGTGGTGCTTTCTTTTCTCCTTCGCATACGTGCAGGACAGTGCCCAGGCAACTGTCCCAATGACAAAGAGAGCGTCCTTACAGGTCTCTTGATTTACACTCCATATGAATAACCAGATGGTTATTCATGGTTTTGAAAGGCTAAAGTAGAAATCTGCCATTTCTTGAAATCAGTTGCTTTTCTGGCTAGGTCAGCAGTTTCTCTTGGGGTCTTTTCCGTTCTCAGCTCTAGAGTGCCTTTCAGCATGTGCTTCCTCATTTTCCCAAACACTTCTTTTAAAAGAAACAGACTGGCTAAATAATCTTGCTCAAATATATTTTGTATAGGATCTTGGCTTCCTAGGAAAGTAGCTACCAGAGCTCAGTCTTCCTGGTTACCTCTGTCTTACAAAGCCCCTCCATCACATAAGGGCTATRAATCATGAACAGGGACTGAAACCCATCTATCAGGCAGGGGATGCTTAATTTTAGAGATGCAGATCTTCATATTCATAAATATTAGAGAGAGAAGATACCCAAATGACTTAATCTCTGTCTCCTTGCCAATATAGTGTTGATTCTTCAGTATTCATTGTCCAGGATGGTTTTAAATTCCTTGAACAATGTGGCTTCCAACACTGCTTCTGGGAAATTATCTCTGAGTAATCTCCAGTATGGATTATTTCTTGATATTGCAGCTCAAACATTCCTTTGCTTAACTTTTTCCTATAATTACTAGTTATTACATTAGTCCGTTCTAAGCACTCCGATCACTCTATTGAAATGGTTGTATCATCCATCCTCCTCTCAGCATACAGCTTCCCTGTCGCTGGTTAGATTGCACAGTCGTTGGCTCAGGGCCATCATGGTCTTCCTTTCTGCCTTTTTAAAGCACCCGATAAAACACAGAAATACCAGTAACTCCTACTTCATCTTTGCCAGCTGTAATCCCCAGTATTTTCCTGAAAAGATCTCCAGAATCCAGCTGTCCTTCTCCATACCTACCTTGACCTTTTGGTCACCATTTCCAAGGTCTCTTTGTCCATCTCACCCTGGTTGCCTTCTGCCTGTTTGAATGATTTCTAAGTCGCATGCGCAGAAATATCCAGGTCCATGCCATGATGGCGCATGCTTATGTGATGCCTGAAGTTCAGGTTAGAAGCAACATGCACCATGTTCTGCTCCCATTCGTGCCCTGCTCGCAGCGCTTCACAGGCCTCCTCAAACCTTGTCATGGCCTTCTCTGGTGAGAAGCAGAGTTCAATAGTCCACGCTGAGTTCGGCAGTAAGTGAAGTACTTTCAGTATTCAAACATCTTGTTTAAACCTAGCATGGGTGTTCCTYCACTGCGCACTGCATTGAAGACATATAAAGTATTCGTTAATGGAGATGCTTAATATACCTCTAGAAACAGAAGATAAGGAAGTGCAGTCTTTTCATGAACTAATCTGAAAAGGAAGGATAGAGTTAGGATTAAGGCATAAATCTGAGAGTCTGACCTGGTTTTGTTCTTGCTTCTGCTCTTATCCCTTGTAATCACAAGCAGGCTAATGGAGCTGTCTGAGCCTTCAAAACAGCGACAGTAACTCTGCCTTCTGAGGGTTTCACAAGGAAAAACTGGTGACTAGATCGTGTCTACCCAGAATATGCAGTGAATAAATGGGTTAGGCGTGTGCATTTTGGCCTTCCCCTTTTTCCTTTCCCCCTTTTTCATTTTTGAAAAAGTATTTCGGTTCAGTCCGTATTCTCCCGTGGATGCAGTGATGGCTGGATCGAGAGTCCTGTGTAATAACATTACAAGACTGSAGGTCTGTTAAGCCTGGTTTCCTGTCTCCAGCAGCAGACAGACGTGTCTGCTTAGGAAACGGCTTCAGAAGCAGGAGGAGCGGTCGGGGCTACCTTCTTGCCATCCGACCGTCTGCGAGTCAGGGACTGCTGGGCTTCTGGAGGCAGCGGTTGTCGCAGACCAGTTTATTTAAGAGCCACAGGTGGACATATATCAACGGTAGCCCCGCTATGTGCATGCCTCTGCCAATTCCGAATCGTAATAGTATGTATTTTTAAAGTAGAACCTACTTCTGAGTGTAACTGAGGTTTTGTTTTTCAAATGATAACCCCGTGCTTTAGGAAACAGATTTTGGTGCTAAGAGTATTAACTTTTTTTTTTTTTTTAAGCTGCTTGGTGCATGAATAAGCTAATGTTTGTTGTTTCGGATATAGGTTATGGCTAATTTATTATTCTGCACAAGCGCGAACAGGCTTGACCTTTATCTGCGGCAGGCTCCGTCGCCGGTGCTGCGGGAGACGTGCTGATGCCTCAGCCAGGACGGCGGAGTCCCTCCGAGGCTCTGCTGGTGCCACAGCAGCACCTGCCGGGAGCGCGAGGCTGGGACGGCTGCCAGCACCCTGCTCGCCCGGGTGCCAGCACCCCACTCGCACACCCCTGCTCGCGCACCCCTGCTCTCTGGGCCCTCCTCCGCAGCGAGCCCGGCCGCCCCGGCATTGCTCCGTGGCCCCAGCCTCTCCTCGTGTCTTGGGTCCTCATCAGGGAAGAAGAAGTTCGAATGGGTATTTTCTCAAATTCTGTAGCTCTCTCTCTCTCTCCCCCCCTTTTTTTTCTTTTCTTCTTCCAGTAACAAGGATATTAATAAATACAACAAGCCCTAATAATGCATAGGTTGGCTTGCAACATGACAGATAGTGGTTTTGTTGCAAAATGCCACAAGAAAAAATGAGTCAGGTTATTTTAAGGTATCTTTCCATCTCGGGTACTGATACGGCCTATCTTATCGTCCTGCCTGCAGACCTCATAGTCTGTGGTACTTATCTTGGCAGCGTGTAGTTTTTGTGGTGCTTCTATCTCTGTTTTTCAGAAAGGAAACGGAGTTATAGGGAGGGTAAGTGACTTGCTCGCAGTTGCACAGGACCGTAGTTGCGTGTATCTGTTTTTCAAAGCCCTATGTCTTTTCTCCCGAAGCTACGTATGACCATGGGAACCAGCACCCAGTCTTTCCGAGTTTCTTCCTTATACGAGTCACAGTTTGCTTTGAGTGCCCTAATTTCTGAATTTGACCTGCATCTTTGAGTGCCCTAATTTCTGAATTTGACCTGCATCTAACTCTGAGTTCCTGTTCCTAGCTTTGGTGGACTTGCAGTTAGAGCTCGTGTCTGGTGCCTTTCTACAACCCCGCAGTCCGGCTGTCTCAAGCTTTCCTGAGTCTCTGGTTACACAAATGCATCTCCGCCCTCCTTCCCCTATGTATAGTTCCACCTCTCATGGATGTGCTAAACTCACCCATTTACCCCTGCTAGACCACTGTGGCAAGCTTAGTGAAGGAATTTCTTAARCCAGAGAACTTTGTAGGTATCTGGAGAAAACTAACTGTCCTCACCTCAATTTATTTGTATTCTGTCCCTGTTTCAAGCGCTGGGGGTGCTTGTTTCCTCAAGTAAGAGTGTGATCTTGCAGCAAGTGGCACTTGTARCGTGTCACGCTGGCTCATGTCAGGGTCCTTTTGTGGAGCAGGTGAAGGGCTGGATAAATGCCTCATGGATGTATATTCCTTAAAGCACTTGTTCTCCTTTCCTCTGCCCTTTTTGTACACTCTAGCTGCAAGCGGCCTTACTGGACTTGCTTGTTGATTGATTTATGAGGCTGATCATGAAACATTTCTTTTGGCTTCAAGAAGCATGGCCAATAGAAGAGCTGCTCTGGAAGTATTGCAGGGGAGATGTGTTGTTTTGGGAAAAAGGTGGAATTTTGTCAAAAGTGAAAGTTCYTCCCCTCCCTCCCTYCCTCCWTTCACACCAAATGCAYGGCTTTTCTTGGGAAAGTCTCTCAGGACTAAGGCAGAACTGGCCAAAGCAGGTAAGAAATGATGCTTCTGGGCAGCTAATGGGTGTCTGACACAGGGTGCTTGGACCACATCACCAGCGATGACTGATGCCACTCTTACTGGCAGCTCCAACACCTGCACCTCCCTCTTACCCCTGAGGAACAGCTTCCACCAGTTTGGAAAGCCTTCCTCTCGGTCTTCCCTCTGCACGTCCTCTCCTCCGCTTCCAACTTCCTCTCCTTCTGGCAAAGGCAGCATATTGCAAGAGGGGTTCAACGATGCTGCTCCTGAGATCAAATCCTCCCTCTCCAGCTGCACGAAGTGCATCACTTTCTGCCAGCAGGACCCGGGGCCTGAGGTCTGTCCCGGCAGCATCTCTCCCAGCAGCCAGCACCTCAGAACACCTGTGCCTGGCTCCTCTGCTTTTAGAAACCAATTTCTAAAGGGCAGGTTGTGTCTGCATCGGGTGGAGCAGGAAGGTTTATCTCTAAAAAAGTGGCATGAAAAGTATGGAGATAGGCAGACACACACAAGCAGGCAACATGGACCGCAGCTCACCAAAGCATATATTCAGTATTCCTATTCCTGGCAGAGATAAAAAAAAATCTCATGAAAACCTGCTAGTAACTTCAAGCAAAGCAAAACCACTCTGTATGTATCGTATGGCCTGGGAATATCTCACTGCTCCTTCTCCTCCTGAGAGACGCTTGGAGYGTGAGGACCTTCTAGTGTGAGGTCCAAGTCAGAAAGCTCCAGGCCCCGTTTCTTTTGTCTCACCCCCCTCGCTGCCTTCGGCATCCTTTTCCTCCTGCGCTTATTCAGAGAGGCAGGTAGAGCTCTGTCCTGGCTCCTTCCCCCTCCTGCCTCCCGMGAGAGGGGCTCGGTGCAGAGGCCTGGACGTCGGCTCTCCAGCTCTGAAGGGGCATCTCCCTGCACCTCCCACAGGTCAAGCAAAGACACCATTTGCGTTTGGTGGTGGGGAGCCCTGCTGTTGTCCCTGCAGGCAGCTGCCTCCTTTCTGCCCAGTTTCCTTGTTCCCAGCCACATGCTGCGACTCTGCCTCGCTCCCCGGGATGGCTCCAGTTTGGTCTCCTGTAGCCTGATCCAGGTAGCAGGAGCTGTTGGTGTCCAGCCCTCTAGGTGTTGTGTGCCAGGGCTTGGGCAGAGCCACAGGGAAGCCAGAGTTGGACGTGGCATGGTTCCCCACCAGCCTGTTCCTGCARTGACCATCACACATCCTTCTGCAGTCTCCTTTGCTGCCTAGTACACCCCTCACTTCTCCTGTCTTCTACAGACAAGGAGGAGAGTTTATTCCCTTCCTTTCCTACGCGACAAGACTGCTGTTGTGTCTTTGCACCACCTTCCCTTGCGTAGGGTGGACGATCTTCTCCCACAGCCTGTCCTCGCTGGGTGCTTTCTGGCAGCTTTGCAGTTGTTCTCCCTGGAATCGATCCCAGTGAGCCACTTCTCCTTGCGCCGTCCTGTGCTCGGCACCTCCTTGGAGCRCACAAGCATGGGTGAAAAATAAAAGTGGATCTGGGGAATGTTTTGTTAGGTAGTCTTTTCTTTCTTTTTTTTTCTTTCTTTTTTTTTTTTTAACTACAAGAATATTTTTCCTTGACTCTCCTATATAAAAAAATATATACATATATATATTTCCACTAGTGTGCATCCCACCAGATTCAGCGGGAACTATTAAAACCTTCAAAACATCTAAAAAGAGCATTTTGATCAGATTTAAAATCCAATTCCTAATGGGTTTTTAAGGTCCATAGCCAAGTGGTAGATCCTGTGGGACAGCTGGAGCTCCCGGCTTCTCACAGACACAAGCCTGCAAACAGGCTTCAAGTGTTTTTCCTGTGGACATAAGTTACGGTGCAGGCTGTGTTGTCTCAGTCCTGGCGTTTAAGCAAAGTAGTCCAAGGTGGGGCAGTGCAGGAAGGTAATACCCCTAAAGCAGACTGTTTTTAAAACAGAACGGTGGCCCTCCAGGTGACTTAGGACAGAAGACCCATATTTTTCAGAAGGCACAATAGCAGATAGAGGGGAGGCASTGTTTAGCATGTGGCTGTATGTCTGTCCGTGTCAGCCTGACCTCCGTGTAGAGCTCAGACGTGTGTAGATCAGCCCGTTCCACGTCTGCACCCTCCGCGTTACAGCGAAGCAAGCGCTCGCGGAGCAAAGGCAGCGTTTGCGGCCTAGAGGTCACGAACAACTTCRGAGATGGTGCTTTCATTTGTGTCATGCTAAGGGAGAAGTAAAAAAAAAAGATTGGCCGTAAAACCAATATAGGTACGACGAGAAGGGAACAATAATYGAACATGGCAAAAATGTTCCCGTCGGGGCCGCGGAGCTTGCGGTGCTTTGCACTTGTCAGATGTTCTGGTCTGGTCAAGCCCCCTGCACGGGGACGAGTTCCTCTCCTCACTGCCTGGGGCTGGTGACGCAAAGAGTCAGCGGTGTCAGCGGGAAGGTCTCCTTCTTGCGAGGCRGCAGGAGGGACGGGGCACCGTGCGTGGTGACCGCCCCTGCGTGCACGATTGCAGGAGTTCCTGCTCAAAGGGGTCGTCCAGCTCTTGTTGGAAACAGTCGTTCACATGCTCCTTCCAGATTCAATCGCCTACGTTTCTAGAAAAAAAATACCGTTTTCATAGACCTCCTGTGATAGAAACACGGTAACTGCGCTTTGGTTTCAGTTTATGAATTTTGAGCTGATTTGTGAATCGGTGTAATTCTTCCTTGGTGCGCGGCTCTTGCGAGCTTGATAAAATTGACAGCCAGTCTGTTATAAAAAATGGACTTTAGTGCCAAATGCACATAAAAAGGAAAGGCATAACTTGTGGTGATAAAGCGCTAGCCGTGACCGGTGGTCAAATGAGCTGCTGTGCAACGGGGTACCACATCAGCCCTCCAAACACCCACAGGGAGGCAAGCGAGTTGCATAGCTGGGGCTATTAAATCTTATTTTAACCGCTTCGAGCAGCCGAGCGCTTTATCTGATAAATATAGTGGCGTTGCATAGTTTCCTGATACGTGTAATCCATGTGCGTTGCTCTACAGATGTAAATTATTTCTTGATATATAATTACGACTTAACCAGCAAGAAAGCCACCGGACGTTTCCTTAACACTAATCATTGAACTGTCTCTCTTTTCTCCTTCGCAATGGGAAGTGCCGCCCAATTTGACTGTTCCTCAGGAAAAGTCGCCGCTGGTCACCCGGGAGGGAGACACGATCGAGCTGCAGTGCCAGGTGACGGGGAAGCCCAAGCCCATCATCCTGTGGTCCCGAGCCGACAAGGAGGTGGCGATGCCGGATGGGGCGATGCAGACGGAGAGCTACGACGGGATCCTGAGGATAGTGAACGTGTCCAGGGAGATGACGGGAACGTACAGGTGCCAGACCAGCCAGTACAACGGTTTTAACGTGAAGCCCAGAGACGCTTTGGTGCAGCTCATTGTACAGTGTAAGTAGTCCCTGGTTTTCTTTCCATGTGATTTTGCTGAGAAAAAGCAGCTGATTTATTTCCCTCCTAAATACACAGTAGCAAGAGTCTTACGGTTGTTGCATTTTTGATGCTGTGTTGTTTGGCTCCCTGAATTCCCTGAATTCATGATTTTAATGTAAATATAGAAGTAAAAATGACGTAGGGGTCTCATTTATATTAAAAAAGTATGAGGCAATCGTTATTTTCGCAGTGCCTAGCTCTAAATTTTTAGACACAGGAACAAGTACACGAGGTAGGAGGACATACCTCTATAAATACGGATCCGATACTGATCTCATTTGTTGATACTGTGTAAACAAAATGAAAAAAACGAGAGCAAGTCCCGCTCCATCTTAGCTGAGCTGTATACAGATCTGCAAAGAGGTCCGTTCTGGTTCTGAATACGAACCGTCAACCTCAGGAGCGGGAAGGAAAAAATAAAGGAAACTCAATTATTTTGGAAGTGCTCAGCTGTTAGGATGGGAAAATGAAGTCTGGTTTGCTGTGGTTTTGGGGGGAGCGAGGAGCCATTCTTTGTTGCTGTGCAGCTGGGAAAGATGCTCACGAAGCAACTTGGATTTGCCCGTTAGAGTGTCGGTAGTTATTTTCACTTTTAAAAAAGTGACTTACGCAGCCTCATTTTATTGCGGTTTCAGATGCCCAATCAGCTTGTTGTGGGCAATTTGCTTTTTAAGCGTTCTGTGTTCAACCCAGCTGACCTCTTTGGAGGCCTCCAGGGATGAGATACTGCGATATACGCAGCTGTTATTAATAATCAGCTGGTTTGGCTTTTTCTGAGGTGCGTTGGATAACGAATTATTTATGCACTTGATTACGTGGTGCGGCAGCACTTTCATCAGAGCTGCTTACGGCCTGTTTCATTAGCAAAGATATGTGGTAATGCTCCGGCGCTGCTTTTTAGCAGTGCGTGCGTGTGTCGCGGGCGAGCAGTTGCACGCACTGACGACACCCCGAGGCTCCTGGACGTTCCCAAGCTCGCAGGAGAGCCTTGAGGTGAGCTGAAGCCTCTTGCGTGGTCATTTCCCAGAGCCGTCAGGGTTCATCCATGGTAGGTCTGGCTTCATCCCTCCCAGCTTCTAGGTGCTTCACGGACGTATGGAAATGAGGAGCAGAGATGTCCTTGGCTCCCTCGATAGAGATCCTGGCGGTGGGTTGGATCCTGCCCTCTGGAGGTGTCTCCTCCTCTGCTGATCATAGGAGGACTGCAGGGTGCCTAGGCTCCTAATGTGGACATACACCTGGGTAGGGAAAACTGGCTCTGGTACAAATGGGCTGGACCAGCCTGCACAAGAGCAGCACAAGTTCTCCCTTAACTCGGAGTTGTAGCAGCACTGCGGAGTCCTGTTTTTCTTTGCTGCAATAACTACAGAACGTAACTGTTGACAGAAGAATTTTCCCTCATGTCAGGATTGCTGGGGTCAGGGTTATTTTGACGATTCCTATTGCAGTTGTCATTGCTAGGACTACTTCTATGGTACACGGTTTCTCCCCTCCTATAACAAGCAGTCGTAATTACAGGTGTTTAATTTTAGCCACACAGGAAGGGTCATCTACACAAGGTAAATTTAAGGGGAAGGTAGCTAGTAAAAGCACGTAGAGGACGCAGAGGACAGCAGCGCAGCCACGCTGCAGGGTTTCGGTCACCACGGCTTAGCACGGGTGTGCACGGGGACCGGACGGGCGGTATTGATGTCTACCGCCGCCTTGCTGCGACGCTTCCTTGCCATTCATCGCAAGCATTAAAAACACAAGGAAAGACTACCAAATGCACTCCGTACGGTTGTAAATCGAAGAAGATCGGGTTGGGAAAGCTTTGTGTGACACTTGCCACCCTGTTGCTCTTTGGGCCGCTGGGTTCTTGCACCGCGGTGGCGCAGCAGCCGCGTGTCGTGCAGAAATCGTCTTTGTTTGAAGGCTGTAGGTCCTCGGAGAGCAACAGCGATGGGTGAGAAAGGTGATAACGCACAAGRCTGTCGGAGCGCTTGGGCTGAAGTTTGGCCTCTGTAGTGACTGCAGGCCACGACAATCTTGAGTGGCAGAGGGGAAAAACAAATAATAAACTCAGGAACAGCAGGTTCACCGAGTCCCCTGTAAGACTGTGAACAAGAACCGATATGGAAACAGTGCGGCAGTGGTTCTCGTGAGTAAGGAGGAAAGAAGAAAGTGGCTTCTTTTCCCTTTTCTGGCACTGATTTGCTGTGAGAACTGTCAGAGTCTTTTTTTGTTTTCCAGCCACTTGGATCTTCCATCTTAGCCGTTTAGTTTATATTGTCTTTTTGTCAGAATACGTAATCTTTCCCATATGTCGTGCAGAATCCAACATGATTGCCAATAGCGTCCTGGTTGTGGTTGCTTGTGATGATGCGTGGATGATGAAAACGTGGATGACGGAGCGTTCTTCAAGTAATTTGGCTCATGTACAAATATGCTTGCGGAAGGCGGTCTAGATAAAGTGAGAGCTCCACTAGGAATCCTCTGAAGGCAAGTCCACTCCAGCAGGTACAAGGAACAAGGACAAGCAGGCTGTCCTATTCCCACTGCCTCCCTTCTTCTCCCTCTTTGACAGATCGATTTTAAGATTTCTTGTCTTGTTTCTTGGGAGCATTCCAAACCCAGGCGAGCCCTGTTTCACACGTTTTCAGACAATAAAATAAATTTTAACCTTGCTTTTCCTTCTGAAGTCCTCAGAAGCTGGGAGATACTGGAAGCACAAGTGCTCAGAAGCACTCCTAACATTGCTCTATGTAATATCTGTGGCGTCCCCCATGCTTTGCCCTGGAAGGCTTAATTTCAAGTGCCTGGCAGTCACAGAAACTCTTCCATTTATCCAGTGAGCTCTGCATCATTTATTCCCGTCTCCTTTTCAGTGCTTTTAAACAGGTGATGTTATTTTCTTCACTTAGGTGGTAAATGTTTTGGAAATAGCCGAGTCTGGGGCTTGGAGGTTGTTAGGAGGTTGTGTAGACATCCCACAAACCCTTCTTGGTCTCTGAACCCGGTGGATTAACTCCTACTGCCTCCCACGGATATTGTTGGCTGAAAGCATCAGGTAGCTGGGAGGTGGATTGCTTGGATTGCTGTTATTTTACTGTAATATCGGAGGGAAAAGCTGTGGATGTATGTATAGATATTTTAAGCACTGCATTGTACGCAGCAGTTCATTTGTTCTGAAAGGGATCGGAGACATGACTCGAAAATGGTTATAATAAGCAGGAATATAATGGGTATTTACAGGAGCTTTTTCTTTAATCTGTCCTTGTTCAGATTTCTACTCGCTTTATTCAGACACTAGCAAGTGACAATTTGAAGATAAACGGACAAAGCAGGCAGGTATTATGTAACGCTTTGATTATTTTTCTTTCGGGAGAAGAGCATGTGCGCTCCCATCGACATCCGTGGTGTTTTGTGACTGGCATAGCATTTATTTAGTTGCTATAAAAATCACTTCTTTTGAGTAACTTTGTAATATTTACTTTAGATGCTTCTGCAAGTCATAAACAGGGGATAGATATTTAATGAAACACTTTGATTTATATAATAGCTCATTGATTTCACTTTTGATATGGTGCGTGGGTGGGCGAGCAGATGTTGYGTTAGCTGTGTGCAATCTCGTTTTGTAGGGTGTAGGAAGAATTTCTGCTTAGGGGAGGACTTTCCGTCTCGCCAGAGCGGCGTATTACCCCCCTCTGCTTCACGGCGCGAATCTTGCTGCGGAGCTAATGCCGTAGGTCCCATCCTTCCGTTCAAACTGACAAAAAATTGCTAAGGATAGAGGCAAAGACGAAGACGTTTTTGATTTGACCCACCCTTGGTTCACCTTGCTGGTTTTAACGCGCTGCTTTTCCTCTCCTCTCGCGTCCCCTGCCTTCCCTTTCCTCCCACGCTCGGCGGCATCGGGAGCCCAGATTGTGGATCCTCTCGGAGGTTGCCCATTTTCTGGGCTTTTTTGCGGTTTGGCCTTGAGCCACGGTCAAGACTTTCGATGTTGCCTATTTGCCGTCCAATTCTAAGGGTTGGGGGGATGCTGTGGTAACGCACGCCGTGAAATACCCGATTTGCTCGATAAGTCTCATATCCTTCAGGTCTTTGTCTTGTCTTCCCGGACTGTTTTCCCGCGGGTGTATCGGAGCAGCCGGGGCCGAGGGGCGCCGGGGAGCGGGCGTCCGCGCGGGGACGGCGCTCGCAGCCCTGCCGCCCTTCGCGCCTTTGGCCGCTCTCCCGCGCGCAAAGTTTGATCGATAGGAGGTAAAATAAATAAAGGGAAAAGGCTGCCGTTGGCGCGCAGGTTGGAACCCAGCGACAGCTTCAACGCCCCGCTCGCGCTCCGGCTCGACAGATAAAAACGCCGGCAGGTACAACATCATCGCAGGTTTGCGTCGTGTCCCTGAGCGAGCGGCGAGAGCCGCAAGGGCACAGCCGCTTCTCACGGCAGACATTGCCGCGTCCCGCGCTCGCGGTTTGTACGCCGGGATCTGACTCTGGTGCTCCGTAAAATATTGCTCATGATATAAGCTGCTTTCCAAATGCATTGGTCTCCAAGTCCTTGTAAAGCCTCTTAAAACTTCCGATAYATTTTGCGGCAACCTGGTTGGCGGAACAATCGACCGGATTGCGATACTTTGAATTTTCCTTTCAGGTTGAGTTCGAGCTTATGTATGTCTTTCTTATTCTGTAATAAATTATAAACAACTAATGAAATTTTACTGAACTGGAGCATTCTTTAGGGATTATGTTTGAAATAAAACAGAGCTAATTAGTAAGAAATATGAGGCTGAATTATGATCTCAGGTGCATCACTGCGAATCTGGAGTGCATCAGTGGGGCCTAAATTAGTTGTTCCGGTTTCACATCAGCATGAGAGAGTTCACAACTGGGTCCTCTCCGTTTGCATTCTGGACAATATTTGCAGCTGAAGATGGGAAAAAAATGTTCCTTTACGCTTTAGGCAGGCAATTTGGCAACTCAGACACGTTACCGTATCTATTCTGTGACTGCCTAAATATGTGCCTAATGAAATATTCTTGCATCAATATTATATATTATATTAATAATGAAATAAAAAGCTGCCGCAAAAGCAGAAAGGAATGAAGTGTTCTCCACCCATTGGAAACAGAACAAGAAATAATGAGCTTAAACCTCRTGGAGAGTTAGGAAAGACGTTATGAGAATCTTTATCGCAGGTAGGTTAGTTAATCACCGCGATAAATTGCCAGGAGACTTATGGAGTCAGAGTCCCTGGATTTTTTTGGAAACCGGATGGAGAAGGCGCTGCCAGGAGCGGGGATGCGCAGGACGGAGCAAACCCTCTGCTTCGGGGGCGTTTGCAGCGAGTTGCACCTCCCGAGAAGCGTGTTCGCAAGGGCTGCGACGCAGCTCGCTGCTTGGCAGGCGTTTTGCMCTGAAATGCGGCGGTTTTGCTGGTTGCGCCGGATGAGTTAACCACCGTTTCGTGAACTGGAATTAGGATTGCAAGCAAAAACTCTCAGAGAGTGCAAACCTTGGATTTTCAGGTCWGCTTATAAAATTTTAACTATGAAAATGCATTAAAAAAGGTGTTGTCAGAGAATCCCTGTAGGTGAGAAAAGTAACAGAACGGGGGAAATGTTGCCTTCCTTTTTAAATAACCMTTGAAGTCTAGTTTTTAAGCAGGTYGAAAYGATAAAGGAGATCAGTATCTTCCATTTYATATTCATATTATGTACCTGACATAATCACACAATTTTTTTTTCTGATGTTATGGTTGAAGATTTGGGCGGAAGAACCTGATTAATATTCAGGACAGCTGTTAAATAACCCAGTCCCTTCCCAGACTGTTTGCCTGATTACTTTCTGAACTCTTCCTTTGGAGGTTACTGGCTAATAGTTTTTCTCCGTACACAGCACTTGGKTTTTGATTTGGTTTTGATTTAGGCCGTTCGTAGTGGGAGAGAAGACAGGGTAAAAGAAGGGCAGAATGGAGCTATGCTTTGTTTACATTTCTGTGCCATTTTTCTTTTCTTTTTTGAGTATAGAAATTAATAAATGACCTTAGCAACATTAAAACTTTAAAATACGTGTTGCTCCCATTTGTCTTTATCACATCAGTTTGCTTTCGGCAGTTGCTTTCTCCATCCTGGTATGCGAATGCGTGTTGGAGAAACTCTGAACCACTCAGCTGCAATTTTTCCCCATATTTTCCAGTTTTTATTTTCTGATATGGCACAGATAGAGTTAACGGCCACATGCTGCCTGTGTGAGCTTTAAAGATTCAGCCTTGCCCGTGGCGATATATATTTAGGCAATCCCGACGGTGTTACCCACTGTCCTTGGATTTAACCTCTGGGTAGAGTTTCCAGATCTTTGGTTCCTAGATGGGGAATTTCCCATAATGCTCTCTCCGTGCTGCTACTTAAAACAACAGTTCAAAAAAATCTTCTCAAAAATCCTCAGAGAAAGATCCTTGTGAACAGTTTCAGCATGGTAAATAAACAATTATGACTTTGTATGTAATTTGTCTGAGCATAACAAGGGAGGAAAAATATATGGAAATAATTGATGGCTTGATCAGCAAAGCAAAATGCTAGGAGCTTTCTGACATTTAGCAAGGTCAAAAGCAATGTGTGTCTAGTGACCCGTAGAGATAATGAATATGCAAACATTGGCAACATGGAAAATTGTAAATGCGAATGAGACCATTTGAATTTTTTCTTGTTTAGTTTTAAAACTATGGTCACTGAGAGAACCTCCTGAGACGTATCTTTTTCTTGTTAGAAATTCCACAAGACAGCGCAGCAGCGAGCAGCTAGAACCTGAAGCTATACACTGATGTTATTGGAAAAAACTAAATTATTTATGCTGGTTGCTTTTTGACAATTGATCTATAGAAGATATTCTTATATGACATAGCTGTTTACACCAGTGTCTGAGGAACAAAACAACAAAAACCCTACAGAAAAAAAGTTGTGGGTTTGAGGGGGGGTTGTTTATTTTTTTGTTTTGTTTTTAAGAAATGAGAATGAGAAGAGAAATGGAAGTAGATGTAAATGTTGCGTATATGTATTTGAAGTATGTAGACTCAGAATAGGGTGTCTTTGAATGCTATACATCTGGATATATCAGGCTTTCCAAAAAGGATCTGAGTGATAGCATCGATAGTCTTGGGCGAATGGCACCTTTTAAGCCATTGGTATGCAGTATTTCRTTCATGTTTCCTTGCAGAAACATATTCTCCCTTAACCGTGGTCATTTTTTCGCACGTTAGCGCTGCCCAGGTSTTCTCAGCGAATGCCACGAAGCTGGGATAGCCCCGAAAGCTCAGGAGAGGCGTGAGCGGTCTGAAGCAACCACCGCTGATCTCCATTAAAACCCTTCGGCGGGTGGAAACGGTGGGTGGAAACGTGGTGGGGTTGTGGTTTGTTTTACGCTGCTGCGGAGGGAAGATTGGCCCCAGCTCCAGTACCTGGGAGCTCTCGTCCTMGATGTGACCAGGCAGGGCAGGATTCATCCAGTTTAACTTTAATCCTCTAAAAGTTAGGCAACTCGTCACTCTCCTGTAACTTGTCTCGCTCTGTTGTACGCCACGTGAGATGGGCCCCTTTCTATCATGTTTCACCCTACGTCTTTCATGCATCTGTTTCAAGATTGGATAAAGCATCTTTGGGTGATGCCTTCTGTAATATTTTGATGACTAACGTGAGGTGAGATGAATCCCACAGTGGGGTGGGAAMGGCTGTGGAAATTCAGGGGGAATAGGATGGAGCCAGCTTTGGGTAGGCTCCATGGGAGCGTGTCTGTAAATAAGGCTTTACGTAGGTTTTGAAGGTCTGGGCTGCCCAGGAGCACCCGGCTGCTGTCCGAGTCGCACACGGGGCTTGTTTGGTGTGAGGRTGAAGAGTTCAGAGGGTCCCACTGATGCTCCCTCCCACTTGGTGACAGTCCTAAAGGGCTACAGGACAGTGACAGTGACAGCTCACAGCTCCGGTTTATGGGGTACTGGTTTCATAGTGCCCATGAAGACACACCAAAGCTGGAGCTTCCTCCCTAATCCTGCAGTAGTAAGGAGAGTGGAGATCCTGGKTTTTTCCGCAAAGCAGAAGGGAGAAATGAGTCAATCCAAAGGCTGGGGATRTCCAGGGAGTGCTCCTGGGGATGCCAACTGAAATGCAAGTCCTGGGAAATAAAGTCTGGGGGCATATTCAATGGTTTGGGAAGACCAGAGCTCAGGACCAAGGGCAATAATCTGGATTTCAGACTTGAGTAAAGTCCGCATCATGGACACCTTAATTAGTGTTTGCAAACGTGGGCCAGCACGCACGGCTCGCAGAGAAGCGAGCACCTTGCAAGCACCCGAAGCTGAGCCCGGGTAGAGACAGTGAAGTCCAGCCAGACCGTTCGAAGCAGGAGGGCTTGCTCTGCAGCAGGAGACAGGAACCAAGGGGCGGACGTGCGCAGGAGCGAGGGAGATCCAAGGTGTCTGTGCTAGGGCCTGTGGCATTCAGCGAAATCCCCCAAAACGATCATGAGAAGGATCATTATGCCTCGTGAGAAGCGATTAAACACTGTGATGGTGATGCACGTGCAACCTCTGCCTCGGGAGCCTTCACTCCACGGGCTGGGGGACGCTGGGCAGGTCTCAGGGACCCGGCGCTCGCTGCTCGTCTTATTTTTCCATTCTTCCCTAAATGTTTGCTGCTGACCAGCAACGGAGGAGAAAAGCAACCCAAGGGCATTTCTGCTTTAATCTCGCCTCAGGCTTTATCCCGGCTTTGCATTCGGAGCTCCGTGCCCTCGCCCCCCCCCCCCGGTACTTTCTTAATAATTTAAGATACTCTGCGGTAGTGTTCTTGTTTTCGCTGTAAAAAGTGTACACAACGTTCAGGCCCAAATGTGTGCTTTGGCCAGTGCCATTTCATAAGAAAGTTAAACCGACTAATGGAAAGGTAAATCAGAACAATTAGGGCGGCCATTTAGCTAATTTTTTGCTTTCAGTAGTTTTAACTGAGGAAGATATTAAGTCAATATATTTACCTTTTTCGTCCCATACTACTGAGAGGACTTTTTCCCATAATTAAAAAATACACATTTTTAACTAACGCTATGATTACAAAATGAAGTATTGAAAAGTTAGGATTACGTGGATTGACGTGCACATGTAACTGATTTTGTCTGCGAATGGTGGCGTGTTGCAGTGCGGTTTTTTGTTACATAATCATTTATTTTGTTCCGTAAATGATCACAGTCTGGAATTGTCTGAGTGTTTGGCTTTGTGACCGCAGCAGCCTTGCAAAGTAGAGTTTTAAGGGTAATATACATATCTAAAGAAAGGTTAGCACTCTCTGTGCATGCCCTCATGGCAGGTGTGTATATATATATATATATATATATATATATTTAATTCAGACATTTTGTCCATTGCTGCTGATCTGAAGTTTTGCAAATCATTTTGCCTGCTGTCAGCGGGCCCATTCTTCCCACTCATCAGCGGGACTGAGATTAGGTCTTGATCGTGCCAGTCCGTAATCAGCCTTTCCGATGGCGCGAGTGCAACGGATGCTGCATTCATTAGCACGACGCCCGCAGTACGGTGAAAGCCCAGAGGACCGGGGCAGCGGTGCTCCCGCGGAGGGCTCCCGCGGCCGGCTCGCTTCCCGCAGCTGTGAATCCCAGATTTTTTCACAGCGATTTGGTGCTCACGCTGTTGCACACTAGCCGCACCGGTGGGTGGCTGCACAACCATGAGGACCTCTGCACCCAGCTCGAGGCCGGCAACCTCTCGCTGCTCCCCTCATCCGTGCGGGATTTGCGCCATCAGGTTCCCGTTTCCTTGCCGGCTGCTGAAAGCGTTAGTAAGCTGGGCAAGTCCCTTCCGTGGAGAAAGTCAATAATASAATATTCCCAGTCACGGGATTTCTCATGCTCTGCTTCGTCTAGTCAGAAGCCTTCTGCATAGCAAAAGGGAAATTTCACACTTTTCATTTATCACTAGGTTGGTAAATAAGAAGTCTGGAGAGTAAACAAAGAGGAGACTTATCCTACCTTTTTTTAGAAGAATTTCTATTTCTAGGTGGACCGGGCCCTTGAAAACGTATCCTAATCACTCACAACTGGTACRTATTTTCTCACTTTTCCAGGGTACTTTGTAGCTGTACTGCTCATTGATATGTTTTCTTATCAATAAAGCCATTTTTATCCTCTCCTCTTTTAATCTATTGTTTCCCTGAAGGCATAGCAGCTTGTTCAGATTTATTTTATCATTCATATTTATTATTTGCACAGCTTCTCCTTTTTACTCTGTTTGTAGCAACTCATAAAATATATCTATCCTCATTTCCTTGTTTTCAGCAAGAAGGACTTCCCCGTGGAGGAGCAGAGGCAAGAGCAAGGCCTGCTCTTACTTGGAATGAGATGACAGAGGACTGAACTCTGAAACTAGGGACAGTTGTTTCTCCTCTTGGAGGTCCTGATTAGCACCGGAAAGGTCAACAGATGCAGTTTCTTTTATAATATGCTTTGTAATGATAATTATGATGWGTTTAGGCTTACAGAGCAAAATCATGCCGAGCACTTTCATCTGTGAAGAAGCCTTTTATTTATTGAATGATCTCATTAGATGCGTTTTCCCTGTATTGTCTCTGGTGCCCTCAACACATGCCATTGTATTTTGAGAGCCACAGAGGGAAAACACATGCATCGTATATGTCATCACTATTGAAATCTTTTCGGATGGAATGAAAAGGCAGATTATTAGTTTTTGTCATCTTTTCTGAGCTAAGTTCTATAACTCTGAATACAGAAAACCAAACATTTCGCTCTGTTGGAAGGAGTCAACTGTGTAAGATAATATTAGGGAAAGGGATATTCTCTGCAGCGTGTATGTACATGGGTTTTTCTGACAATAGCAGGATGTCATTGGCTCTCGTGCCCTGGTGAGAAGGTGCTCCATCCTAAACCAGCCCCACCTGGTTCCTGAGAGGGGGTTGCCAAAACCAGTCAAGTTCTTCAGCGTCTGAGACCTCACAGGCTCCACGTGCCGTCTGTTCCATCTCTAGCCTCCAGTTCTCTCTAATTCACACCTCTTTTGTTATAGTTTAAGCCCATTAGTCTTTGTCCAGTCTGCAGTGGACATGGAGAGTGTTTTATCCTCTTTCAGTTGCTTCTTACATAGCATGTTCTCATGTCTACCTTCAGGCTTCTCTAAACTCAGTGGACCCATCTCCTACAGATTTTCTTCATATGCTGTGCTTTCTAGATGTGATTCCTGTTACTATTTTCACTTTCTCTTAAGTTAGTCTGCATCTTTCTTGAAGTGCAGCTCCCAAGCCTGGACACAGCTATGTCTCTTCCTGTCTACTGTTTCCATGTTTAAATTAGGAAAGATGGGGGAAGGGGAGAGTTATAGAGACAGTGTAGCCAGCAAAACACGACTTAAGTTGGGATGCCTCCAGTGAGTGCATGCAAGATGGGGAAGTGCATACGGGACATGGCTATGGAGGATCCTCTTGCAYCCCTCCTGGGAAACCKGCATGCTCGATCACCTCTCTGAAATGCCTGTACACCAATGCACGCAGCTTGGGGAACAAACAGGAAGAACTAGAGATGTGTGTGCGGTCGCAGGGCCATGATCTCATTGCCATTACAGAGACATGGTGGGATAGGTCGCATGACTGGAGTGCTGTCATGGATGGCTACGTGCTTTTTAGGAAAGACAGGCCAGGAAAGCGAGGTGGTGGGGTTGTTCTTTATGTGAGAGAGCAACTGGAATGTATTGAGCTGTGCCTAGGGGTGGATGAAGAGCGAGTCGAGAGCTTGTGGGTAAGGATTAAAGGGCAGACTAGCATGGGTGACACTGTTGTGGGTGCTTACTACAGGCCACCTGATCAGGAAGAGGAGGTTGATGAGGCCTTTTACAGACAGCTGGAAGTAGCCTCATGATCCGAGGCCCTGGTTCTCCTGGGGGACTTCAACCACCCCGATATCTGCTGGAGAGACAACACAGCTAGGCACAAACGGTCCAGGAGGTTCCTGCAGAGCATTGGTGACAACTTCTTGACACAGGTGGTGGAGGAGCCAATGAGGAGCTCCCCACTACAAGAGAGATATGGCACTGCTGGAGCACGTCCAGCGTAGGGCTACAAAGATGATTAGGGGACTGGAGCATCTCCCTTGCGGGGAAAGGCTGAGAGAGCTGGGCCTGTTCAGCCTGGAGAAGAGAAGGCTAAGGGGGACCTTATCAATGTATGCAAATATCTAAAGGGAGGGTGTCAAGAGGATGGGGCCAGACTCTCTTCAGTGGTGCAGGACACTGTTGATTCAAGCTCCACTGGTGGTCTGCTGGAAAGCCAGGGGGTTATTTTGCAGGACTGCTAGCCACCCGTCAGTCTTCCGTGCTTTCTTTGTGCAGTTCATTATCCTTTTCTGAGTATCCAGCCTGGGAAGGACCAGGTCCTGCGCTACAGCCACCACTGGCGAGGACTCTGTGAGCATGGCTATCTGACCATTTTTATGCCACCCTGTACTCATGTCTCCCCCCACACAGAGTTGTGCTTCTCAGGCTGGCTCATGACGGTGCTGTGGGAAACATCAGATGGGTGGCGTAGGCCAAGATGCAGGACATCAGCTATTTTTCCCCAACCGCCCGTCCCTTACGCTGTTGGAGAAGGAGATTAGATTATTTTGACATGATTTGCTGTTGACAAATCTCTGGTGACAGTTACTCATCTCAGTGTTATCTTTCAAGTGCTTACAAATTATTTGATTGTTTGTTTCAGAATGTTTCTGGGAATTAAAATTAAGCTGTCTAGGCAATAACTCTCCAGCCTCTCCTCCTCCCACCCTGGTTTTAAAGGTAGATATTGTATTTGTCAATGGAGAGTTTTCTCGTACCTGCCCGGTTCACCACCAGTTTTCTCTAAAGGTTTTGGTGGTTCTTTTGGGCTGATGTTTGTTCGCGCCCCTCCTGTGTGAAAAAATACGTTATGCTTTATATTTTTCTGAGCTGAGTTCTTCCCACTGGTTTGAATTATGTTTGACATTTGAGAAGGGTCAGCCCTTCTAGAAAATCATTCAAGCGCTTGGCTCTTCTGCATCGAATATTGTTCATATGATGCGGTTCTTAAACTCAGTCAAAATAAATCCATCTTTCTAATTAAGTGCAGAGAAAATGCTGGTATGACATAATACTGTCAGGAAAATGAAAGCAACCGAAGGATCAGGTTCACACATGCTCCTGTTCATATCTTTCATGCAACCCTAGGCTGGCCTTTCGCTCTCCAGATGCAGGTGATTAGCCTTGTTACGCTCTGCCCTTGCAAAGTTGTCTGGCTCAAAGTGACATCAGCGGCACAGGATTGCCACAGTTACTATACACAACCTCCCTGCAAATGTGTTTCTTTGCAAATCATTCCCAGAATGACCGTTGGCCTAATCAGGCTCTCAGAGAAGAGATGTCTCCAACGCTGGCCTCTCAAAAGAGGCCGTTAATTGCAATGTCAAGGTCAGTTCGCTTACAAGTCTTCTCTGTCTTATTTATCACTTCTGATTTGAGGCAGTCCTAGCCTTTTCTCTTAAATCACGTACAGATTAAAATTCACTCCCTTCTTTCACAACGCCTGGAAGGCCCCAAGTTTGTGACTTCTCAGACACTGGTTGTTAAACCACCAAATCATCAGTACTTGACTTTCCGRTTCCTGGAGATGCTAATCAAAGAAGTTCCCACCATCTCCCTCCTTGCTCTTACCCATCCTGTTTCTTTAGTCTCTTCACAACRTTGAAGAGTGTTTCCTGAGAGTGAGGTTCAGGCTGAGGATGTGTCCAATTAATTGTGCTTTCCTTCATTTTAGTCCTTAGTGTGTGACTGTCTGAGCTGGAAATTCTTCAGCCAAGTGGCGTGTTACCGCTTACAACCCACACAACAATTAGCCAACCAATTTCCTCTCCTAATTACTCTTGTAACAGGCCTTTGAGAAGAAAGACACTGATTTTGTTCACAAGTATTTGGATGCTGGTGCTGTATTTTAAGTACCAAAGTTCAACATGAATGAGGCCACTCTGGTGTGAGTTTTATTTATTGTRTAGTTACTGTTTGCAGCTTTGTTAGGAAAGCAAACTATGTCCTGTTTGTAATGGATTAGAGGGGAGAGAAGACAAAAGTACTTTATAATAAGCTCAGATATTCCCAGAGGCCTCTTAAGTTCTGAACTTATCTGGTTTTAATTTTGTTCCTGAAGTTTTTTTGTGTGCCCATTATTTAGTGCATCCACAATTGTACCCACTTTTTTGCTTTGGACCAGAATATTTATGTCTGAAAAGAAGAAAACYATACAAATCTTGGATGGAAAAAGCATCCTATTTAATTTAATATCATCATTTAAAATTTAATCATTTTAATTTAATGTCAACCTAGAATGAGTATTTTCAGCTGCTTGCTGCTGCAGTGGTGCATGCTTTTAAGATACAAAAGCTATATTTCCTAGTGATGAACACAGAGTCAGCTCCATTGATTTTGGTGTTTTGCCCATTTAAGCCAGAAGGGAATTTGGTTCTGTGTCAAAAGTTGAATTAATATTTGTCTTATAAAAGTTAATTTGAATCCTAGCTAGTCTTCTGCCTTGGATGTAAATTAGGCCAGGTATTACCAGACCTGTGATTGTTTAAAATATTACTTGATTTCTTAATTTCTGATCTCATTAATTTGGGTGTGATAGCCAGTTTGCTGTCATACTTAAATATAACCAGACTGAGTTTGTTGGTCAAAAAAATAAAGACGTAGAAGCAGAAACAAAAGCAGTCTGATCATCTCTTGCCTATGCTCCTCACGAGCAGGACACATCAGTTATGAGGAGTTTTTGGGAAGCTYGTTGACCCTGTCCTTTGCAGTGACTCCCTTCCCTACACCTAGTGTTACTGAACCCCGTGGAGCCAGGAGCAGACAGTGACTTACGGAGTATAATGCATTCACATGTCTACTCTCATTTAAGCAAGACTAAGACCCTTTAACTGCTAATATTCATCTCATCTCTTTGAGGCACTCCACCTAACCCATGAAGATTTGGTCTGGGATCACGACATGAATGTGCTGGAGTATGTTGGTAGCATGTTGACATCCTGACACTGCAAAGGCAGATTAGAAAAGAAACATTCATTTTAAATGAATTGGAGAAAAGAATAAGAAACCTCTTCCCTGGGTTATGTCATCCATGCCACAGTGGACAGTCACACAGAACAAATCTGTACATATCCAGCACTTCTCACTATTCCTCTGTTCCTGCCCCTTCCTATGAGCTCAGACCTCTTTGTTTCTGAAAATGGGTGATTAGTGGCTTATCTCCTTTTAGACAAATTATGCAGGATGGTTGCTGTGACACATCTCATAATGTTGTGTCCCTTGGGATTTTACTTAGTCTGGGACCGGTCCTTCATAATGCCTCCTTGAAAAGAAATTTTGATAGTTGTATGGTTTTTTTTCTTTTTCTAAAGGAGGAAATTAGCAGCTTATGGCTACTCTAAGGGCTTTCTTGATTTTCTTTTCAAGTCCAGAAGGATTTCTCAGAAAAAAATTATCTGTGTCTGATATGTAATCAGTTCCTGTCAAACAGAAATTCAGCAATGTATGCTTGCTGCTTGCATATCACTAAAAATATGAGTTKTTCCTGGCCACCTCATATAGCTCGATCTGTGTGCTGACGCTTGTGTGTTCTTATAGCACATGTATGGAAGGCAGCAGCTCCTTTATCCCATCTGGCCTTGGCTGCGTGCGCTCCCCTGGGTGTCATGGCATGTTCCTGGCCAGTTGTGTCTGCAGCTCCAGGCGTGAACCTCCACCTGAACCTCCATGCTGCTCTGGGCTGATCCGTAGAAGCATCATGTGCTTTGAGGTCTTTCCAAAGACAGTATTTTCCCGTTCACTGCAGCTAAATTAGAGTTTTTCCAAGTCCGATGTCACTGACATCATTGGAGAGAGGAAAATGCCTGACTACTTCTCTCAGTTTGCATTTTGAAGAAGCGCTTCGAGTAATTCGCTTATAATCAGACCACTCCCCGGCCAATCTAATGTCTTCTTATTCCATCAAAAAAAAAAAAAAAAAGGTGTGAAACTGCTCCGTGTCTGGATGATGTTGTTCTTGTGTTCCTCTCCATATAAAACCTTTCTAACTCTGGTGGGCAATTTTAACTAACTATTTGCTAGCGATAGAGAGAAACTGTATACATTTATTTAAAATAGCAATATAGGACACAGAGATTTTTATCTGTTTCCCCACTGCAGAAACGGCAAAGAAGCTGTGTTAGGTATCAGAGAATCCATATAGAGAAGAGGAAAAGAAAGGGCAAGAGAAACAGGATGTTTAGTTCTGCTACTCAAGGACTGACAGGCTCAGTCAGTGGTTTATTTTTGGAGTAAAGTCAAAATCCCGCAAGGTGCCGAGGAGCGCGGCCCTTGTGTTATAATGCAAATGCGCTGAGCGCATGCTAGCGGTGCTGGGCCACCGGGTCTCCGCTGTGTAGTCTCAGATAATTGTGCAACCTGAAAGTCCTGAGAATTTTAGTTATGAGGTTTCTTAGGTTGGCTACTGCCGATCCCATAATGGGACTTCAAGCACGGTTGGAAGGGATTCCCGATGCAAACGGGCRAACAGCCGCTTTGGAAGGATACTGGGCTCATGGAAGCAGTTTATAGGGGAGGTTCAAGGATAGATCATGCGGTATATCCATTTGTGTTAACTCTAAAACACTGTGTTTTACATAGAAAAACGAGTTAGAAAAATGAGTTCAGGTGCATCTAATGGAGAAGTGACAAGTGAATAAAGGCTTTGGCTCGGAGCGGGGCAGCACCAGATAGTGTTTAAAATAGGAATATTACTCGGAAGGGAAGAGTTGCTCAAAAAGCAGTCTTGGAGACAGCTACGTTGCCTGTGATGTTGCGTGCATGCTTGTGACGGCCGGACTCAAAACGCAACGTGCAAAGGAGGGCTTGATGTTGCAGGAGGAGACTGAAATAACTCGTCTTGTTTCGTCTTCCTGAGGAAAGCCCAAGAGAGGCAGCTGCGCTCCGAATGTGCCCTGTGGGCTCGACAGCAGGGGAAAACGGTGACTTCAAGCTCTGATGGCCAACATTGGTACAAGAATATGAAGATACAAGTTGGCCATAAATGCATGTGGGTTGGCAATTAAAGGGAGGTTTTTAATGATGACATCAGTGAGATTTATCAGCCAGATTTTACAGCCTAATTGACTCCAATGGCTGGGCAGAGGACTCAGTCACCCGGGACGTTCTTCCAGGCTCACGTCCTTGCGTTCCTGGGTGAAGCATCTGCTTTAGAAGAGAAGATTGTGAAACACACAGGTAAGTAAGACAAGTTGTTGCAATCAGCCAGGACTGCTGGTGATGAGCTGGAACACCGCAAGAGCCCAGGGAGCTTTCTACAGAAATGATAAAAAATACGAGAGACCTGGTTCCTTCCCGGTTCGGCAGCTGTGCAACACTTCTGCTAAGCACAAAATTCTGGCCTCTTCTCAGGAACCTGCTACGCTTCCATTCCCAGTGCAGGGGAATCAAATACTGTGGGCAAACCTAATGTGTCTTGATTTATTAGTAAAGCTTGTTCATATTATTTAAACGAGATAAAGACCTTTGATAAAAGCCCATTCTCATCTTATGATCAAGAAAGGTGACTTTTGCCCAGATTTTTTTTTTAGAAAGGTATCGTAAGGCACACGTAATGATTAAATTAATTAGCATCTGCTCTACTTTCAAATTTACCAAACTTGTGCAGTACCTAATCTTTCAAAATGAGGTAATGCGTCTCAGCTGGGTGCAATGGCATAGACTGAAGTGAGCATGCTCAGCAATGAACGCYGTGATTTGTTTTCCCCGCYAGTTGCAAATCATGGAAGATGGTAYCTACGTAATGCTCTTGCCGTCCGACTAATGCATCTCCAGCGGAAGAGAGAGACGAGCTTTGTTGAGCAGAGTAGCGGAAAAAGGAAAGGAAACCCAGGGCATTCTGGCAGGATATRCTACGAGATTTTTCATCGCAATGAGGTGGAATAAACCCAAGCAACAGTGCTAACTATGCAGAGCTCCCAAACACATATAGCCCGAGCCCTGGCGGAGTTTGGAAAGGAAATGAAAATAGAGAAAAAACATATTTCTTCRATAACCTTGAACATTCAATTTTGGAGATAAAGCAGAGCTTGATAAAATTGGTTGAGAAMACAGATGAAGTAGAAGAGGAGAAGGAACAGCTGGAAGAAAGAGAATAGCAATATATAGATTTACCGAAAACAAAAAGGCAATTAGGTGTAAAACATTGAAAAAAACAGACTTGGAAGAAATAACATAAAATTTTATGGAATCCTAGGGGAGGAAGATAACAATTAAATGTCGGGATTTATTCCTTTCTGCATAAAATTGCTGGACACAGAAGATAAATCTGGCTGCCCGTAACAACCTCAGAAACAGAGGCTCTATTCTTTATGTATGCATTTATTTATTTATGCATTTATTTATTTATTGGCAATTGAATCTGAATACAGATCCAGGTCCACATTTCACAAATAGAGCCCATTTCACTTGACAGGCAATGTCTTATTAGCAGTCTTCCCTATGGGGATTGAGTTATCCAGAGTGATCAACGCTGGGAAGATAAGAACGAACCCTTAAAAACGGGTTCTCGTGCTGCTGTGTTATTGCAGATCTTCTCGCAGCACGTTCATTGCAGAGCAAGCGGCTGTTTTAACGCTGGCCATTAAAGTGCAGGGTCGTTTGGCCTCTGCCGCGTTTAAGGCTCTCTGATACGGGGTGGTTATTGCTTTTTAGGAGGCAGCGAGGTTTTTCTCTCCGCTCTGCCGTCGACACTTGCTTTGCTGCCCCGTGGCGGCGGCGTTCGGCTCCCTGGCTCGCGCAGAGCTTTCTCTGGTGTCTCCATCAGGTAGAGAGAGGTCCGAGCCCTCCTTGTACCTGCTATGTTAGTAGCATGGTTTTGGGGTGATATTGCCCTGCTTTGGCAGCATCATGGCAACCATACGCTTTTTAGGGCTTTTGCCTCCTTTAAGGCTGTGAGAAATAATATAAAAATTAAGATAAGATTTTTAAAGCTTAAAAAATTTCATAAAATTAAGACCTTTCATCAGGTGCTTCGTTTTGCTGAATGGCTAATTGCCCAGGGTGGGTTAATGCTCTTTAAAAACAGGTGACTCCTCCAGCATCCCTCCTGGCCTTGATTTGGGAGCCGGCATCGCTGCCGGAAACTCTGCGCGAATATGCAGCGTGTGGCTTGTTGCGCTGCCGGGAGCTTTTGTTTTTCGGTGGTGGTTTTGCTGTTGTTTCTACTGGCAAAAAATGCTGTGTCTCTTTTTAAGCTTGAGAAAGTCGGGTTCCTATCAGAAGATAGAAATCAGGCAGGTGGTTCTGGAGGGCTCGGGAGAGGCTTCGCTCCCCCCCGGGGGYGGCAGTTTGCTTCGTGTGCCGTCCCAAATCGAGGCAGCTCTTCTCTGCTGGAGCTGTTATATCGCATTTCTGTCGCCAGTTTGATTTCCTGGCTTCTCTGCCAGCGTTCCTTCTTTTGAAATAGCTCTGTCCCCTTTGAATAATTCTGTTTTGGGTGCTTTTCCTCCGCTGGCGCTAGAGCAATCGCCACAAGGAAATAAGCTGCTTGCTGCAGGTAGGATTTCCCTTAGCGGAGTTAATGGAAGGAATCGGTCTGGGGGGTTTCGTTACGGTTGTATCGCTGATCTTCCCGCTGTTTGCCCCTTCCAAAACACGCAGGCGGGTCAGCAAGACGAGGCCGGTGCAGCGAGCGGTCCTGCGTCGGGCCCCCCCGTTGCGCGCGTCCCGCAGGAGCGACGCGATTTCCTCGCTAACGGGGGCCGCAGGTCTTAGYGCCGTCCGGCGTGTGCTGCGATTGCGTCTGCTTTGCTTTACTTTCAGGGAGCCTCGCGTTTTCGTTAGAGAGGGCAGCAAATGCGTTTTCTGCAGTGCATGTTTTGTTTTTAAATTAAATTATGACACGTTCAAGCTCACAAGTGGAGCTGCCGTAGCCCCCAGCTCATTAGGTGATCTCATAGGCTGTTTCCAGAGAGCTGGCTTGTCAAAGCAAAGCCTGTCAGTGGATTAAAGCGTCATGAAAGCTTTAGAATCTGATTTCTCTGGGTTTGGTTTGGTTTTGCTTTTCTTTCTTTTCCCCCCGGTTCTGTCCGGGAAAGGCCCACTCCAAACCATGAGCTAATAATTAGGACGCTTACCTGCGATGTCAAAGACTAATTTTAAGGTCCGTGCTTYCCTCGGTTTAGAGGGAGGATTTAATCCCATGCAAACATCCTCATCACTGGGCACCYTTCCCGAGTGGTGTAATTAATAAGTGTTTATACAAGCTAGAACAACTGCTTCTCGTTTGGTATCTAAATCCAGCAGCCTGATGAGCCTGGGCTTTAGCAATCCTGGTGCAGCCTAAAAGCAGCGCCTCTTCCAAAAGGGGTCTTCTGATWAGATCCCTTCGAACAAGGAAAGGGCTATTCAAACCTTAATTACTGAGGGTGGAAACAAGTGAATGAAGTCTTCTAAGCCAAAATTTTCGGGAATGGTTGCCTAGATTTAACTCTAAGTCAACGTATAGATACGAACCCTCACAGGTTAAGGGGTAGAAGTTGTTTTATTTGCTTGTTCCCATGAGTATTGAAAACGTTATAATCTTAAAAATGTTAAAAGGCCGCTTTTTTCCATCTTTTTTTCATTCTGATATATAGAACAAAGAGCAAGCTCAAACCACAAGCATTTTTTTCTGGAAATGGAGTTGTCTTCTAGGCAGGCCCATTAATTAGGTGCTATCTGTGCCTCGCAGAAGCCTTTAACACATAGTGTTGGAAAGGCGGCTGAGTGGCATCCCAAAGTTTTCTTTATCCTGAAGAAAACACAGTTACATTAAGAAATTGCTTGGAGGAGTTAAACGGCAGTGAAATCTCGAGGTGACGATTCCCTCCCTTTCAGCAAATGCCCCGACGGTAAGAATTAATTAGCAGGGACGTCGTTGCAAGAGCGTAGAGCTGCTCAAGCTGAACGGCGTAGGACGGGGCGCTCCRGGCGGGATGCGGAGGCTCAGGACCACCAAAGGGATGCAAGCTGCGTTTTGGGGGAAATCGGGAGCCGTGAGCGTGCGCGATACTGGCTGGCGAATTCGAAGCTTTTGGCTGGGCCTGGGTCTCTCTCGCTTACGCACTCCCAGAATCGCCTATTTTTTGCACTTTTTGATTGCAGTCCATCCTGGAACAGTTCTGGTTTGCCAGAACGTTTATGCACATGCTTTAAAAGAAATGCACAGGTTAGTCTCATTAGCAGCATTTGCTTGTAAGAGCTGAGGAAGCCCAGAAGTTGTTTTAAAGGAAGTTCTTTCTTGCACGTTGCCCGAAAGGAAAGCGTTTCTTGTTCGTCGTGGTGTCGTCCCCTGCGCTGGTGGCTTGGCGGGATGAGGAAGGACGCTGCAGTTCAGAAGATAACTTGCTGCACCGATGCGTGAGCTTACGACCAGGAGCCACTGCCGTGCCGCGATCGCGCTCGCTGCAGGAGGTCTCCCCCGTCTCTGCCCGCGCCGAGCTCCCCGTCGTGCCCTGACGGTGCCACCGCGGGAGCAGCTCGCGCCCTGCGCAGAGCCTGCTGCACCGGGCTCGCTCCGAGACCCCGTCCTGAGACACGGATCTCTGCTTCGCGCCCTGCAAATCCCTGTCGCAGACACYGTGCTGCCCTTTGCCTTCTCCGAGCTGTTTATTTTTCAGCCACTTGTCTGGAAAATTCAACTCGTGATGCTGGAGCAGCCGGGGCAAGTTATCCAGACGTTACCGAGCTAAAGGTTGCAGTGGGTTCGGCAGAGGTTTTGCTGCATCTGGCAAAAAATCCTAAATAGTGGTGCTCCCTTGAGGCTGGAACTGGAAATGAAAGACTCCTAAATTTCCTCACCTGGGTTGTGCCTAAGTAAAATAAATAAATAGAAATTTAGACTAAATCTGCATGCCTGCGAGAGGAAGTGATTTTCCCTTTGCTCCTATAATAACGCGTTTGAAGCCTCCATTTGCGATCACATTCCTTCCTCTGGCCACGGATTTACACCCTTTCGTCTCACCCCCAAGAACAAGTACGGTCGATAAAGCAGAAGGGTTCTGGGGTGTTTTGGCAGGAGTAAAAGGGTTTTTCTCTCTCTTCTTCTGAAGGTGTTTGACCATGACGACTGAAAGTCAGGTATCGTAGATCTTGGGCAGCTACCCTAAATACCCTAAATACCAAGAAACAACGTGTGTTTCTGTAGCACAGACTATTTTATTATTTTATGCAAAGTGAAGTAGCGCAAAGGGTAGAGACGGAGAGCGTCAGCAGAGCCGGCTCCGAACATGCGAGGAGGCGCAGGCGCAACCGAAGGGTAACGTGTCCCGGGACGGTCAAATCAAGATAGATGCTAGTATTTCCTGAGGGAAACGTGGTGGCATGAGTGATGCACCCTTGCCCCGCTCGCTGCTTGGCATGCGCTGTCCTCTCTCGTTTGTTCATAACACGTTGGCGTGATAAAACATAGATGAGCCTCAGGTTGTTGTTTTCATCTATTTTAAATGAACCAGGTACAAATAGCTGACTCTGAAAGTCACAGGTGCAAAGTAGGTCTGCTGTGGGAAGAGGGGACGGGTACTGGGCTATTTCAAGGGAGACACAGAGGGAGGCCAGGGTGGCTTTTGGAGCGTTCTCACAGTATTTGTTAACTAGAACGGGAAAGTAGCTCCTTCGCCCCGTTCCTAAGATGTTTGGCTGTGGTTGTGCATCTTCAGCGCCCGGCAGCGTAATTCGTGCGGGAGCAGATTCAAGCTCCTCTCCCGTGTGCTGAGCTGTAGGCGCTGAAGGCACCACCGTTTCAGGCTTGCTGAACGTAGCGCAGCTGTTTCGAACGGAATAAAACCTCAGAAAACGGTCGCTCTGCCTCGACTGAGGGCACCTTGTCCTGCTCTCGCTCCTGGGGAGCATCCTGTCTCTGGCCCTGAAGAGCGGCGCCAGGGCTGGTTGGAGCAAGCCTATTCCCTTCGCGAAACGGCACGCTCGGCTGCGAACAGACTCTCTGATGAGACTCTTCTCTCATAAATTCTCGCTTTGCTGCTGTTCCTGCGAGTGGGTCTCTGAGCTGCTCCCTTCTAATTTCTTGCCTCGTTATTTTCTTACCTTTTTTTCTAGCTTGCCAGAAGTTCAGGCTTTGTAACCTGCAAGACAGTTTGCCTGCCAGCTCAGGGACCATCCGTCCCCTCTCATTTTCGGTAGCTCTAACAGTGTCCCAGGCTGAGCTGTCACCGGGGTTTAAATCCCTGCCCTCTCAATTTAAAAGCATTGACCTTTGGCTGCTTAAGAGATAGGGCCAGTTCAGTTAGCTTCAGCGCTGCTCTAGTCTCTGACGTCTGTTATACGTTGCAGCCGCTAAAGGAGATGAAAGCCTGGCCTGGCCCAAAGGTGTCAGCGTCATATGGCTTAATGCTCCAGCATTCACACCCGAAATGGCCCAAAGGCTCCCAAGGACAGCGCTTGCCTTGACACAGAAATAAATACGTTTGGTTTTTTTATTGGTGACTCTTTGCTACAGATCAACAAACAAAAACCCATTTAGTTCTAAAGCAGCCTTGTTCACTAGAGAAATAAAATACATAGGCAAGAAAACTGATACCTGGTTCAAACCAAATAAAGGTTGCTGCAAACACTGTCCAGAGCAGCAGTAAAAAAATGTTGTTTTAAGYCCATGCGCTTGTTTTATGTTCATACTTCTACATTTTCTGCTCTCCCCAGAACACCTATTCCTCCCCTGCCCAGGTAAAAAACACTTTTTATTGCAAAGCACTGTGCAGAAATCTTCCCCCAGGTGGTTACGGATGTTCTCTGCTCCTCACTCGGCTTGTCCATCCTCCACCTCCTCTCCCTGCTGGGTCTCTGAGATTCATTGCTGGTATGTGTTGGGTTTCTCTGACCCTTCATGGGGGGTCCTGCAAGCCGGGGAGATGTGGTGGGGGGCAGCCCCGGCATGGCGGTGGCATTGGTGTCACAGTGGGCAACATAGCGATCAGCAGCTCTTTGGGCGATGCTGTTGGCCAAGGTGATTGAGGCCATGCTGCGATGTCCAAGCTGCGTTGGACATAGTGCAGGCGGGCGGCATTTCTTTAGGCTCAAGCATTACTGGGGCTCTTGCTGGATGGCTCTATCAGGTGCTGGTTCCCACGCCTCAAGCTGGAGAACTGCAAAGAGCCTGGGGAGCAGCTCGGAAAGTGAACCACAGTGCTTAAATGARCAGTTAAATCATGTAGTCAGAGTTCCCGTACGCTGCTGACCTGTATGTCACGGACTATTTGTATCGATGACTTCGTCAATAACGCGATCTGATGATAACAAGAAACAGCGAATTCRTGACTTCCTTTCATTAGTGCACATTCGTGTCTTCGTTTAATGGTCAGGCTTAATGTTAAAATCTGCATCTTCTATCTCGAATTTGCYTATATAGCACATCTCACCTCTCCTTTCCTCTTCCACCTTTCTTTCCTCTGTGTCCCGTGCCCTTGTAGCATTTGCACAGCGTGCACGTGTGTRTGCCGAGGGTAATCAAGTCCCTTTTTCATCTTTGCTTTGAGAACTTAACCAACTGTCTCCTTCTGTCTCTGGCGAGCCCTTTCCTCCAGCCATCAGATGATGTCCCTGTTCTTTCCCAGCCTCCGYGGCTCGTCCCTGGCCAGGCTTGCGTTGCCGCAGAGGTGTGCTCACCTCCTCTCCGCCGCTCCAGTGCTCCTCGGGAATTGCTTGTGTGCTACCCAATGCCTCTCCCACCCTGTAACAGACCCTTGGCCGGCAGCAACGTGCCCTCAGCCCTTGCTGGCCCTCGCCCAGCCCTGTGTCGCCCTCCCAGCCGGCGCCCGGGGGAGAATTTTGCAATTCTTTTTTTGTACAGAAGCTTGCGGTTTGGTTGAGCAAGCCCAGYTTGCCAATTAACCCGGCGTCAGCTGCGACTGCGTCGTCTGCTTTGCTGTTTAGCATTTATTTAATCCTTGTGTCACATGTCCTTTTTATCAGTGTGAGGTTCACGTGTCCTTCCTGGTCATTGATTAAACCGTTCAGGCTCTAGTAGTACTATCCATGGACTTAGCTGTAATCAACCTGTGTAATGTTTCCCCAGTTCCAGCCCTTCTCAGCCCTCGTAGTACTCGTACCAGCTGCGTGGTGCCACGTAAGGGTTTTAACTACAGCGTAACGCAGCGTTGAGGCATACGTCCTACAAGAAATGTGCGTGTTCTTTGTTCGCAATCCGGAAAAACGGCCCAGCAGTGGGAGACTTGAAAAGCTCATTCTACTGAATTTAGTCAAGAAGCGTTTCAGTGTATGAGTTTGTTGTACTCTGTAGGTAACTTTTTGAGTATGCAGTTTCTGAAAGCAGGTAGAGGAAGATGATCTAGAAATGAAATTATTATTTGAATCACTCACGTGTCTTAACTGTGGTTGCAGACTCTTGTTTGTTGCTGGAAATATTTAAATTGAGCTGGGATGTCTTCCTTAAAAAGTCTGCATCTCACAGCCCAAAGTCAAGCTACGGGCCTGACGTGAGATGCTGGAGCTAAGTTCTGGGSCCTGATTTAAGGATGGGGTCACATTAGCTAGTTGTGCTGTCCCTTCTCTTCTCAACCTCCACGTGTCTTGCAACACATCCAGACAGTCCAGAAGATCTCTCAGATACTGGAAGAGTCTCAAGGGCTCCCAGCATATTTCATGCCTGTAAATATTTCAGCTGCACACAAACAAAAAAATGGGAGAAATTCAGGGTTGCTTCCTACAGGATTTGTTAGCAAACAGGATGGCCAGTGGCTTGCAAGGGACATGCCTTGTGGCCTGCAGTTCAGCAGGTCTCCGGAGCCGTTGTGTAGGTGAGCTGGATCCGGCACTGTGCGACCTATCAGCTTTACCTKTGCTGAGCCTCACAACATAGTTAATATTCACTCCTTTCTGGTGGCTCTGGGTGTAGATGCCTCTGTACCATTCATTTCCTCTTTGTCAATATTAACTGATGTATTAGTGATTAAGTTCAGCCAAGGCTTTATTGCATCGTCATTAATCATGCCTACATCTGTCATAGAAGTCATTAGAAAGAAAACCCGTCGCAGCTATTTTTAAACCCCATTTAATTTTCATCCAGGCATTGCATTTTAATTCTTGTAATGTATCTTCACAATGATAAAAATTTGCATATCTTCATTCACTGAAGAGGATCTATTAGCCAAAGCACAAATAAAAACCCTGCGGCTGCCGCTTGGGTTTCTGGGGGAATCGGATTCCAAAGACCATGTATTTATGGCTTCATACATGTACTACRTTGAAAGGAATCACTTCACAGGTAGAATTACTACCCTGGGCAATTCTAATTTGTTGGAAATTAAACATAAGTGGTTGATTCTGGCTGGTACATGACATAAATTACTAGTAAATTGCTCTGTAAGATTTCATTATAAAGTACATGCTGTTGTGAATGATTTGCTGCTTTAGTCTTGAACTTCGTGTGCCGGCGCTTGAAGGACAATGATAGAACTTAACTTTTGTTTAAAGTTGCAAAAATGTAAAATTGATGCTATTTACTTGTCTTATTTGGCCTTTCAAATCTTCWTTCGTTTACTTTTATCCAAAAGCTGAGCACAAGGCACTTTCCAAATTGTAGYTGTTGAAATGTATTAAAATCCTGCCTTAATGCTGCACAGTATTTTTAGTAAATGCAAATCCAAATTACAGATTCGTGGTGCTTTCCCTCAACTGGTGTAAAGCGCTGTAGTGCTGCTGGCTTTTTCTAAGCAAAAGCAATGCTCACATGCAGTTCCTGTGAGAATAATAGCTCTGAAAAGTGATGATGTTTCCAACRGGAAGAATTTATATTCATAGGTTGTTAAGGCTGGGAAAAAGCCTTATCACCATCTGCATAAAATTTCACTTGGCAAATCTTGTTTTAAACGCTATTCCGCTGTGCGCCATCAAATAATTCTGTGGCTCATGTGGGGCACTAAAATTTGGAGGCCTTGACCATCATCTTAACGTCAGCGAGCCTCAACCATCCTTCTGGTGTCTGAGTGCAGAAAAACTCAGGTGCCTCTCACAGGCAATTTTCTATTTTTGGGACTTATCCAAATTACAGGAATTATTTTTCCTAATCCATGGCCTATTCTTTTGCTATTTCTTTTTTGGCCCAGGGTGGTAGGGAGGAACTCGATGGTGAAACAGAGCCACAGTTGTTTGTCTGTTCAGATGGYGAGAAATACAGATGTAATAGATGTAGTGTTGTTTTTCTGCTCTGTGCTGTAGGACATATTTAATCACAGAGGCAAATATATAAAAAACCCAGTGCTACACTGGGTGCTGCACTGTCCCTTGCTTGGGACGGTGCCCCGCATTGCACCCTTGAGACTGTGTTGGCCTCAAAGCCCAACCCCGTCACTTCTGCAGCAGTTTCCCTAGATGTTTCCCCACTGTAGGCACCCAAAATAATCTTGCGCYGTTGGTCAGGGCTGGAGTTGGTTGTTGCTTGCTGCTCCGAGGGTCCCCCTTGATTTCAGACCTGCAGCGTATCCAGTCCAGCCAGGTCAAGGTCTCGCTGGGCACGTAGCAAGCTGGCAAGATTGCAAAGTGAACGTGCCTTTTTGGGAGCATGTGCAAGAGAGAAAAGGAAGCAGGGGAACCCACGGGGAGCCCACGGGGGACTCCTGGCCACTCAGCCCACCCTGCCATTGACCTGTGCTGCRGCAGCACGGAGGACCTCTGAGCACTGACCAGCGCTGAGGATCGATGTGCCACGCAGAGACAGAACGGAAAGAGGACTCGTGTCGCTAAGAGGTGAGCTAAATGTAAAATAAGAGAAGAGAGAGGGTTACAGAGAGAGGGAAGCAAYGAAACATATAGTCACACAGTAAGGGCGTGCGTCGGGACCGCCCTCGAAGCTGTGTCACGTTGGGGATTTTTGGAGAATCTGCTGGTGTTTCCTGGGTTGCACCACGAGCTCTACCTGCTAAAGGCAGTCCCTTCTGTTGGGAGAACGGCTTTTACTTGCATGGATTCGCTGGCTTTTGCCTGTATAATGGAGCGAATAAAGAAGCCCTAACTGGTTTGCCATCTGAGAGGCGTGCATTCGGTGGCGCTCGGAGTGGAAAGGGCATGGACTAGCTAAACAAGCAGAAATTCCCTTAAATTTGTCACTTAAAGGGGATGCGTTTGGCTAGGCTGTCTTTGCTGAGGGTGCCGGTCACGCAGTGCATGTAGCAGTCAAGAATCTTCATAGTTTTAATTAAATGCTGGAAAAAGTGTTTCCAATGACTGCAGGCTCTGATGGAAGAGCGTGGTTAGAAGAGCACAGTTAGAAGTACTAGAAGATCTTTCTTCTTTCATGAAAGACTTAAATTGTCGGGAGATGGCCTGAAAAGAGGGTGACTTCCTCCTTGTTGTTTTGTGTCTTGAGATTTCTAGTGAAGCATCTGAAGTTTCCAAAGAACCCGAACTACAAGTATGAAAGCAGGGAGCAGGCAGTCTTTTAATAACCAAAATACGCTTGTGATTCTCTGGCCTAAAGGAAGGCAAATATATTGACAGTGCTTCCTTTTCATTGAAGAACCAGATGGTGAGCAGAAAAATAATTTAGTAAAAAGATTGATTCAATGTGTGTATTGATGGKGGCAGCTTTAAAGCCTGTCTTTTGCAACAGAGAGTCCTAAATTGCTTTGTTTCTTTGCTGAACCCAGCACGCAGGAGTGGGGGCCCGGCGAAAGGACCGTGTGATGCCACACGTGGCATCCCTGCTTTGTGTTAATATGTTCGTTTTTGCACTGTGCATACTTGCGATGCATGCCCTAACTTCACTGATTCGTATTTTTTCTCAATGCTTGCTTTTCAAATGGATGGTTTCTGTCTCAGAGCGTTGCTCCTCTCTGCATACAAGGCGTGTAATATTCTAGGGTCCAGTCCTGCAARTTATTAAGTGCTTGTGTAACTGGGTGGTCGAAAAAAAATGATTCTGTTGTTAAATATTTCAAGGCAAGTGGTATTAGTCTCTTCAAGAAAGTTGGAGGGTGTGGTGTACGTATCTGGATCACCGTGGGAAAGAGCTCAGCTSCCTGGTCCAGAGGCAGAGATAGGTCTCTTTCAGTATTGAGAATTAGGATTTTAAGGCGGTGGTGGAAGTTTGGTGCAGCAGACACCAAATGCTACGTGCTAATATTTTCAGTTCCTACAAGTCATCACTCCTGCAAGAGCCGYCCATTGAAAGGCAGTGGGATAATCCAGGAGTTCTGGCTTGTCCTCGGCCAGGGCAGGTGCCTGGCATCCTCAGGCCACCTCGCTAGCCACGCCRGAATTAGGAAGAATCTCGTCTTGCACTTACGGCATTCTCCCGCCCCCCTCGTTAAATGTTGATAGGTAGGTATTAGATGTTATCTGTGTGCTATTTTGTAGTAGTGCACTTTACTCTCCACTTTACTGCATGAAGTCTAAATCATACTCACATGTGTTAAAGTTTTCTTTAACCGAGGTGGAAACCCTTCATTGCAATTAAAGACTAGGAATTTTCGATTAAAGCAGTAACTCCTGGAAGCACCATAATATTTAACAGTGAAATATTTAAATGTTGTAGTTATTTTCCAGATGACTGTTGAGGAGACAAATATTATATGTGAATTAATGGTCTCTGTTCAGTCTAGAATTAACATTTTTACATGGACTACTTGAATGATGTTTTACCTTCTCTCTTAGAAAGGCATACAGAAATTAGGAGGATTTAAGCCAATATATTTTAGTAAACATCACCTGCTATTTCCTTTAGTTCTTTTATATTTGTGTGCATTTAGTTTATTTCCTTTTCAGTTTTGATCTTAAATAATTCTGGAAGAGAGAAAATACATTATATTATGTTCAGAAGCTAAAAAAAAACATAAAAAAAGAAAACCACACATTTACATCACTTTATAGGGTTTTCCTGCAAGGATCTGGATCCTATTCAGGCTTCTGAAATGTTATGAGGAACTGGCCTGGGAAGGAAACTCAGGGGACTTTCTGGCCTTTGGAGGAAGACAAGGCCAACGACTTCCTTTCGTACTTCATGTRGGTAGAAGGATAGTCCGATGAGCGACTCGCCTTTGGACTAGGGTGGTCTCACGGTTTGCCCGAGCATGCTTCAGCAAAGTGGGAGTTGTATTTCCAGAAGGAGAAGGGCAGGTCTCAGAGGGTCGTGTCGCTGTGTCCACAGCTGCAGGAGCGACCCGGCAAGCTGCACTCGTCCTTTGGCCCTCACATGTTCTCACTGAGAGCTGATGACCGGCCAACTTCTTACACACAACAAATACTCCCTTTTTCTTCCCTCGCCCCCCTTCCTTTTTTTCTTTTTTCTCTTAGATAAGGTGACCAAAAATGATGCAATGAGCATTYGTGTTTCATGCACAAGGCATGCTTGTTCCAGTGGTCAGGCTTTTCTCACTGGTGCCACCCATTTTCTGCAAGTCTGAGCAGAAGATCGGTGCCAGTGGTTTCTCACAGGCCAGGGAAAATAAATAGAAGAAAGCGCAGGAAATCGAGAGAGGCAGTGAATCTGGTTCTAAAATAATAATAACAATTCCCATGTCTAATCAGGTAGTTCTGTTGCCTTTTTATTTAAAGTTGCATTGACTCTCACATTTCTCCCCAACGAAGGAGCTTGTATTCACTGATGAAACATCCAGGAAGCCTGTGAAGAGCTTTGAATGGGAGAAACAGTATAGTTTTAGCATCAGGGAAGGGGATGATTTATCAGCAGCAGTTTGGTTAGGTCTGGTCTGGAGGACTAAGATGATGAGACTGCAGTGAAATGCAATAGGAGGTCAGTTTTGACTGGATTTCGTTTAGACTTTATTTTGAGGTGATCTCTGAGTAGGTCAGACCTCTGGTAACTGTTGGAAGCCAGCTCCAGGGAGAATAAGACGACATGTGTTTGAGAACCTTTCYACCACAGCAGAATTTAAAACAAGTTTCCTGGGGTTTGACGTATCTCCAGCGCAATTCTTTTTTCCTAACCTGTGCGTCTACTTCTAAAACGGGTGGCCTGATTTATGACCTCTAGCAGCCGGTGGGTAGCAGATCCAAGCACGGTTGGCCTGTGTGACTTGCAGCCGTACGCAGCGCGATGATTACACGATACTGTGGCAGAGAGGCTTTGTTTTGCATCACGGCGTTGTTGTGGGATTGCAGTATCTTTTATGGATCCATAAAACACTTTGAGACCAAGTGCATGGCTAGCAAAAACTAAACACAACTTAGACCTACCTGCAAAGCTGGCGGATTTTGTGTGTGCAATAAATTCCCAGCTTAGAAATGCTTTAGAGCAGGTGCAGAGTTTTCCCCTCCACATCTCACATCACCAGCTGTGTCTCTGGGAAGCGTGCAAGCTGCAGAGTGGGGTCCGTTTGGGGGCCAACTTCTCCGGACATGGTCCTTGCTGTCGGCCATGGGGCTATGAGCTGCACGGACTCCTCACTCGTGCCAGGAGCTCTGCAGCACAGGGGTTTTAAGGCAGATTTTTATTTAAATTTTGAGCCGACTTGCCGTAAGAAATCACTTCCTTCCGTGACGTAACCATACCCGCGTGCAGAAGCAAGCGCTGCCCCAGATACCCCTTGGCCGTGTCTGGGGGTGGTGGCTGCACTGCAGCCCATCAAATGTCATCRGCAGAGTAGACAGTACTAAAAGATCATGGGTTATAGCAGCTTCATGGCTTTGTAAAGAAACTCATCGTTATTCAACAGTCACATTCTAGCTAGAGGTAGTCACATAAAGCAAATAATGATTCGGAGATACGTGGGTAGATTAATATTGCAGCTTAACTCCTTTTTTAAGGCTTTTTAACTCCAAGTTTTTTTCTTGTTGGTTCATTCGAATATTTTTTCACTTGCAAAAGTTTCATGCATTTCATCACAAATATTGAATCTTGTAAAACTCAGAGCTTCATGATACTTGCTGCTTGTTCGGCATTTTCAGAAAAATTATTCTCTTGTCAAGGAGCCAAAACAAGACAGAGTCATCAGCCAGGAAGATCCCAGCAAATGTCTGTAATGAGAAGATGCAATTTGATTCCAGAAATTCAAATTTATCAAATGCTTGAGAATAACGACTGGGCTCCCATGACTCTTAAGTCCTTCTGCAAACCACACACAGACACACCGACTCTTGGAGCCAATGCAAAAAAAACGTTTGCGCTGAAAGCCACCTAACGCAAAATCTATCTAACTTGACCGTACTAGGCCTGAGGTTTAGATTAGCTGGAAAACTTCAGAACCCATCCTGARCGAAGTCCAACGTGTGTTGTCCCCTGTGTAGATGTTAGAGTCAATCTCATTCCTGCCGATAGGGCAAAGTGCAAACTCCTGTGTGCATGGAGTAAAAAACCAAAGAGCGTCATGCTTGCTGGCTTCTTTCCCGGTGTGTCCAGGAGAAGAGATCACCTTTTCCCAGTGCTAAATGGGATGACCGAGGTCGTCTGCCAGCATGTTTCTGCAACGGTTACCCTTAATGGTAATCCATGCTCTTAGCTCCCACCTCTGCCGAGACCCAAAAGCAGAGCTCTGCCTTCCTTTGGTTTTTCCACCCTGTATTGCTACGAAGTCTCCATCTCCCCGTTGGCATGAAGAGCCATAACAGCCTCACTTTCCATCCAAATATCTGCTTGCAAGTTGGGAAATCTCATCTCACTCATATTTGCAGCAGAGTTATGCCGGAGGCCCACCGCTCGGATGCCTCCTCCAGGACCGTGGCTGGAAGTGGGGATAAGCACGTGAAGGTTAGGATGCCCCTTTGCTGGCTGATTTTACCCTGTTGCATCCTCTGGGACGTGAACCTGGTTCTGCGGGACGTGCCGGTGTCAGCCCAGTGACGCGCAGCAGTGACGGCCCGGCGGCAGCCCCCGGCACTGCCCTCRTGTCCTGGGTGCTCGGTTCTCCCCTCTCCCTGGTGGCTCTCCGCTCCTCCCGGGGTTTTCAAACCGACCCTTGCTTCGGTTTGCTTCTGCTTCCCACAAATTCCCCTTTGCCTCCTATTCACATGCAAGCAGCCATGATAAGAAGCTAGAGAATAAAAGTCGATTTTTATTTGCCTGACCCTTTGTACACAGGTAGGGCTGAGATATTTACCGTTATAACCTCAGATAAATAGATCCAATTACCTTCRTGGCCGCAGTGTAACCGTCAGCGTCCTCCTCCTGCTTGCGTTAGGTGTGGATTTTCAAGAACGAGCCAGTAGGGTATTTTTCAGCRGTATATTGTAAAAGAAATGAGAGGTAAAGCCTGCAAATAGAATTGCTCAGGTTGGTCGGTGGGGGGAAAAGTGCTGCCTGGCCTCATCGCCTCTGGTTACTGAAGGTGCGATTCAAGAAGACATCTCGTTTGCCACCGATCTGCGCAAACGTGACGGTCCCGAGATAAAATACCTTGTCTCCAGCTGATCCCAGTGAACGGGTCCCATCAGGACACCTTTCTCGTACGCTGGGCCCTCACCCTTGGTCCAGGCGGCTCGGGAAGCTTTGCGAGCGTYGCGGCTGGAAAGCCACCTCCTGTCCAAACGCTAACGCGCCTGGGAAGGACACGGGGCGTCTTGGGTTTGCAGGGCCGGTTTGTGAAGGCACCGGTACAGCGGCGTTTGCTTTCTATTTCAATTTACTCCTAGCGGTGTGAATAATTTTTGCCTATTTCTAGACATAACATTTTCATTTCGCTGAAATAAATCCATTACCTGAGGTTGTAACATCCATCTCCTAGCTTTGGCTGGAAAATTACTGCTGTCATTTTCCTGGAGATACCCAATATCGTATGGACGTTTCCTAAAGCGCTCTGACCACCGCGTCCGATCTTCGTATCCTGGGCATCGGCGAACCAACAGCTAAGTAAAACCAAAAGTTTCACTAGATGTTCTGTTCCAGAAGTACAGAAATTCTGAAGAATACTGCTGGGCTCTGCTCAAATTCCTTGAATTTTCTGTCTGATTCATAGACGCAACAGGATCTTTGAGGCCAGCACTGTGGGAAACGGGTTTCCCATGTGCTCAGAGGGGCATTTTCCTTTCTCTCTTTTGCCCAACTCTGCAGCATTTTTAAGATCTCATCTTCTGGAGAAAATGGAGCCCATGCTTTATTTCTTCGTTTATTCAAGTGGGTATGTACTTGCTTTCCATTGGTCCGTGTGGGAACCAAGGGAACATATCTATATATGTGTTTTTCAATATAATCTCTATTCTGACACTAAACCCCACACTAGTTAGCTTTAAATGGTAAAGCTATTTATTGTTTACTGGGATTATTTTTTTTTCCCAAATGTGTGCGTGTTTGATTTGGATTTATCTAGAAGAAGGCGGTGTTCGTTTGGCTTAAAAAAGCCGTAAACAGGATTGGGCTTGAGGTGCTCCATTATTCAGCTGCTTCTGGAAGTTATTGGAGGCRTTTTCATGGCGATCGGGCCCTGCCTATATAAAAGGGATAATGGCAGCTGTAAATCACTGAAGAGCTAGAAAGGCTAAATCAGCTGCCTGTGCAGATGTGCGCGGTCCCCACACCATCCCGATACCTGGGAGCGTCCCCGAGCGCTGCCGYGCCGCCGTCCCTCCTGCCGCTGGAGGCCGCCGTCCCACCGCCCGCTGCAGCAGCCGCTCGGAGACTCAGCGCCCCGGCCGGGTCTGCATCCGTTCATGCCTTTAATCTCCGGGAAGATACTGGCAATGAGTTGCCCAGATGGCTGCAGCACTTTGTCTACAGGAAAAATTCCTTCCTGTTGCTCCTAACGTTGCTGGCCGTTTCGACTGTTAATGAACACTGAGCTCTTTTCCAAGAAATATCCGCATTTAGCTCCAAGATCTCCTGCCTCAGTGGTGCTGCTTGATTAGACTCCGTTAGATTAGGCTTCATTAGCAACCAGGTTCTCGTCTTCTCCTTTGCAACTGATGAAGCGTGTGGCTTTTATTCCTGATTTACGCGATATTGCAGTATTCTTCTGCAGCTCTCCAGCGGCGCGGTCCGCCTTACCGCACCCGCAGCTGAGCCGCGGGCGCCTTTGGGAGCCCACACAAACCACCGCCGGCATTGTGCCAGACATATTKTGCCAGACAGCCTGCCTTCAAAAATAGTAATTGCATGGGTGAAGATAGCCTATAGGAAACGGTACGCTGCAGGCAGGGAGACCGAGGCAGCGCAGGAAGGACCCGACGGCTTTGGGCGAGAGCATCTCTGGCCACGGCACCACCATGAGCCGTGCACGCTTCCRGTGGAAAGCTATAATTCTTAATCGAAATGCGTCTGCTCTTTCTTTCCGGTAGGATGCCTACTTTTTACACCTTTCCAAATAAATACCCATAAAGCTGCTGGCCCGGGCTATCAGAAATGGTTATTGCATGAGAAGGAGCGGGGTAACCTGGTGCTGCCACTGCTCGTGACGCGAGGGCGCTCGGCGCRACCGGTCCTCGGGCTGCGGTAAGACGGTGTTACCTGACCTCACTTCTTATTTGCTGGCTTTATTTCCTACRGTGGAAATTCTGCCCCAGAAGCATTTTTTCCGGTATTAAGGTTACTCCTTCTCGGTAGCTGACCTGCACTGCTGCTAGAGCAACGTTGCGCCTAGGTGAATCAAATAAAACCTGGCCACCGATACGACGGAGACTGAAACGGGGGCATCGCTTTTTGTTATTTATTCCTGTTGAGAGAGAAAAACAAATTAATTTGCTTTGGCTAGAAAATAAATTGGAAAAACCAAACAGCAGGTGAAGGCTCTGCTCAAGGCCGCGTAGTCCAAGTAGACGCGCCGCGTGGTATGTTTTCTCCTTAACTAATCTTACCATAAAGACCCTGATGTGATCCACACCACGAAAAGTAGCTGTCGGGTTTAAAGCGAACAAACATACTTGCTGTCATTTTTCTGGATAGCTAGGGAGCCTTCATTTTCCTTTTTATAATCCTTAAGACAGGGAGGTACTTAGGCTAAAAAATTCATTAAACATTAACATAAAGCCCGTTTTAACTTCAGACTGTTTGCTTTCCAAAGATAATTGTTTAAGAGAATGAAGTGTACTCCCTTTGCGGCTTTTCCATATATTTTGCGAAAACTAATACTGGAATTATGAAAGATAGGAATAGCTACAGCAAAGTAAATTGAATCAAATTGCTAAAGCCTTTGGGAAGAGCTAATGCAAATGAATCAAGCACATATAAGCGCTAAACAGCTACAGAGCAAGGCGGCTTCTGAGCATCATTGCTTTCAGAAGGTGCCTGAGATGCCACCACCTTCTGTAGCTCTGAGGTCACTCTCTGGTAAAAACATAAAATGTAAAAATAAACTGTTAGCTCTGGCTACTGCCATATATTGTAGTTTTTGATCATTCCTTTCCTTTTCTGTTAAAGTTCTTACCTCTAAAAGTGTAATTGATAAATGAGCAACCAAACTTAATTTTCCTTTTCTGTCACTGGGTATCATCTGTTCATGCACGAATGGAGATTCCGTGTTTTAAAAACTCTTTTGACCTTAAAGGCAGAGGCAACTGTCATTTCAAAAATGTTAACGATGCTAAATTCTCTTATAAATAAATAAAGCAGGGAAAAAAGAAATGACGCTTTTATACAGAARATAAACTTAAACTTTTAGTCCTGGAGAGCTCTGAGTGCCAATATGATAAAGGTCTTYAAAAACATAGCTGACATGRAGAGGTGAGCAGAAAATTAGTGTTYGCTCTTTCTYCCAAGGCTAAATATGGTGTATCGATGGAAACAGCAGGACAAACCGAAGAAGATAACATCATTGCAAAACATAGACGACTTTTGGATAGTCAAACATTAAATAGGTTTCCAWAATGGTAGGACAAAATGATCTAATAATGCAAATCTGAGCCTGGCTCAAAATTGTGCCCGATTTTAAAGAATATAATGGTGTTGACTGTGGGGGGTAAAGGCATGAAGCAAATGTGGGTGCAGAAAGGAATGTTATTACCGCTGGAGTGAAAAGAAAACCTGGGAAGCTTAATTCTCGTGGAGGAGAAATGACTGGAAAATAGCAAATATTAGCAAATTTGATGAGTAAATTGCTCTGACATCAGTAATATGTCATGCTTTAGAAGAGATTCTGAAAGAAGGACTAATTGTAAGACGGCGCTTGGAGGAAAATACAGCAAGCACCTGTGAAAGGCAGATCAGGCTTGACTACCTAAATAGCTCTCCCTCGTAAGAAAGCTGAGATCTGGCACATTTTCTTTGCCTAGAAAAGCTCGTATCTTTAAGCCAAAAATTGCCTGCAAGACACTGCCTTGGGAAACTACTAGTGAAGCTGGATAAGGTGGAGAAATTTTGCAGCGAGAACAGATGAAGACCCTGTTGGGTTGTGCTGAAAGGGAACAGATCAGGCTGAAGAGAGAGACTGGTGGAATTTCGGAAGCATTGATCCTATTTCATGGTTTTTATTCAATACCGTGGCACAGAGCATAGTCACGCTCCGATGAAATTTTCTGATAGCACAAAATTGGGGGATATTATCAACAGAGAAAAGGTTTGCAGTATTGAGGATTTAGGATTTCAGGTCTTTTATTTGCAGCTATTGCAGCTGTACRGGAGTCAATGAACCGGTGAAGGATCTGGCCTGGGAATTACACCAGGCCATGGGATGTTTGATCTGCGAAGAGGAAGGGTCAGGCTGGGATCGGTGAGCTTTGGCCCCCGGGTTTGCATATCGCCTTGGCCCCCGCGGTGGTGTCCGGCTGCGCTGTCCTGCCCCGGGCAGCACCCGGGACCCCATCGCCGCTGCGTCCACCTCTCCGGTCACCTTCCTGCCCGATCACGGGTGGGCCGCTTCCAGTGCTTCCCAACGCGGCTTGGATCGCGGTACAACATAACTGATGGCGACGACTGCAATAAGCTATGGTACAGCAGCTGACCGTCACGAGCTCTAAGAAATGTTGTCTAAAATGTCACTTTACCTTAATTTCGAGTATTTTGTCTTTAGCCGTATGCCTTCTCTAAGCAAGAGATGACTAATGCCTAATTTGCGGGAGGTAAGGGAGTCCGTATCCAGCTTCCACTTTGTAGGGGATTAAATATCGCGGGTGCAAAGGCTGTTGGTATCGCTGATCGAGGCACCGATCAGTGGGGAACCTAAGGACCAGATGCTCTTGGGTGGGTAATGCCAAGAGAGAGTTCCCGTTCAAAGAAGCACAACATGGGCTCTGTGAAGGCTGCTCTCCKGTAGAGCTCCTTGGGGATTTTATATTTTTCTGTTTTATACCTGCAAAACAGCCCTTTTAATATGGATGCAAAGATTTCACATCYTCTTCTTCTGGCATAGGAGGCTCTCAGAATTTCTTCTTTCTAGTGGTCTTAAAAAGAGATGAGTTTTTTAAAGAGCCGGAATGTCTTGTCGCTGTTTTGCAYCAAGCTGCAAGCATCTCCTCATTTCTTATTGATGTTATCTGATTTAAATAGCAAGAAAAGAGCTGGGCGCCAGCGTCTCTTTGTCCAGGTTGCCCTTCTCTTTTGCAATGATTAAGTTACCAAAAGGCAAACAGAAGGGTGAAGTTAGGCTTTTGCATATGCTGTATGTGGGCTATAATTTATTCATTTTGTATTTTGCTAGAATCAAAAGTCTGCTGGAGGTTCTTGTTGCGAATCTGAATTATTTAAGACGCTGTTTAACTCAGSTTATGGGAAGACGACCCACTGTGTGCCCTTTTCTGCTCCCTGCAGACCCCCCGGCCGTGGAGCCGACCTTCCTGGAGATCAGGCAGGGCCAAGGCCGGAGCATCACCATGAGCTGCCGGGTCCTGCGAGCGTATCCCACCCGGGTGCTGACCTACGAGTGGCGCCTGGGCGGCAAGCTGCTGCGGACGGGCCAGTTCGACGTGCAGGATTCGACGGAGTACACCGTGAGCAGCCTCTCGCGCGACAGCTACGGCGTTTACAACTGCAACATCATCAACGAAGCGGGGGCCGGCCGCTGCAGCTTCCTGGTGACAGGTAGGCTCCGCGGCGGGCGCGCGGGCTCCGGCTTCTCTCGGCATTGGCTGCCGCTCCGCCGGCTCCTTAGCCAAGAGCCGTGTCCTTCGCTGCACACCCGGCACTTGAGGCGACGTGTTTGGGTTGCAGCAAGGCTGGTAGCAAGGTAGGAGGTTGCTCTCCGTTCAGTGATTCAAGGGTAAAGATTTTTACAGGCTAAATGCAAATATCCCTCGCCCGCAGGCTCCGTCGCTGTTCGTTTGAGAGAGGCCGGAGAGAGTTGTCAGGTAACAGATTGCGTCTGTTTGAAGTTTGCAGTAAGGCTTGAATTTCCTCTTCTCCAAGTCCTGCGAGCTGGGGACTGGGGGGTTCGAAGCACAACATCAAGCGACGCCGAGCAACCCATGGGTAACGGCGGGGTTGAAATTTGCTTCTTTGCTTGAAAAGCAAAGGAATTTGTGATCCTAATGCACAAGATCACAGACTCGGGGAGGGTGTACCAGCCCTGCCGTGATCTACCCGTGTGGCGTAATTAATGTCCTGGATTCAGACGTACTTCACAGCACGTCTTTTATCTTCAGTATCCCCTCTTGGATCTGAGTGTTAAAGTGGGTTGTTAGAGATGCAAGTCTTGATTCTTTTTCTGTCGGACATTAGCGACCACGGCTTGCAGAATCAGTAGCCGAGCGGTGGAAACGCTCCCTGCCTGCCGCAGGCATCGCCAGGGCCGCGGCAGCGYGGCAGACCGCGCCGGTTGAGGTCACGTCAACGGCACGTGTCTGAGGAGCAGAGCCTTCCTCCAGGCTTGGTGTCCAGCCTTGGTGAGGGTCGGTGGAGGGAGGAAAGCCTCCTCCCGGCAGCTCTAGCAACCCGTCTCTGCCCRAGGCAGATGTCTGAAGCATATGGAAATATGTAAAAGAGAGCTGTCCGAAAGGAACGATTTCCCAGGTCAGCTGGGATTTTATTTACTACTTGTTTACTTGCTTGGCCCTGGCTATGGTCAGATCTAAGTGCTATTTTGCTTTTGAGGTTCTGGCAACCTGGCAGCTCCCTGGACCCTGCCTTTGTCTTGGAAAATGGGCATCATTATTGGCTTCACTGCTACCGGCAGCAAGGACATTGATGAATCGATCAGCTGCAGAGCTTTTGCGCTCCAAGCCCCTTGGATGAAACTGTTGAGCGCCTCTGTCAGCGATCCTGCAGGTCCTGGATGTCCGGGCAGAGCCTCCGTGGGCACCTGTCCTGGAGCAGGGCGTCCTGCAGCGCTCAGGCTCCCCGACCCACCAGGGCAGAAGATAAAACCAAGCGGGTTCCTGCCTTGGCTTTATCAAAAACATTTTTGGACCTTAGGTGTAACAAACAAAACGTTTTGACTCATCTCCCCAGCGTTTTTCGGCAGAACTTGGCTTTATCAGAAAAATTTTGGCCTGCCCGAATGTGGATACCTTTTTTTCCTCTTTTAGAATATGTCGATTGGCGTCTGGTTCTCAGCGGCCGCATCGGGGATGGCAGCGTGCCGTGCTCACGCGGGGAGAGTGGGTGAAGGTGAATGCCCCGATAAGCAATGGCTCTGGTCCCTTTGAAATGTAATTAAGCCGTGGGATGACTTATCATTCCGATCTAAGTGCAGGTATTTTCACAGCCACCAGCTTCTCAAACTCTTCGGAGTTTAATCCAAAAYGTGGCTCTGAAGGAAACAAGAGAAAAAGCCTTTTTTTCCTCAAATGAGTAAATGCAGTTCAATTTACTGTTCATCACTCTTTGGACCCAAGACTGTGGAAAGCTGTTCTAAGGCAATTATTTTGCCAAGATTGGGACAATCTGAGTGGGTTGCTGTGATTTATCGCCATGCCAAAGCAAGGCACATAACTGAAAATTAGTACTAAAATGGTTTTATGATGTGCTCTGTCTCTCATCTCTCTGCGTGCCAYGCTCATTTTTAGTCTGTGCCGTTATGCGAGTTCGTGCCGTATGGTTGCATAAAGACGCTGAAAGTAACACTTTTGGTTACGACTTCAGTACTTCCCTTAGTCCTTTAAGGTTGAAACCATTATCCCCATATTTCATAAATACGTGCTGTGACACATGCAGCTGAAACTGCTCCCAGCAAAGAACCRCCAAAGGGATGCGTTTGTCCCCGAGCTTCATCGGGACAGATGAAGTTAAAGCACTGGGGAACCGAAAAAATTATGACTTGATAAAAAGGAGACTTTCATTTCACCAGGAACGTGAATGCAAAAAATAGGTCGCTTCTTGCACAAAGACACACACACGGGGGGAAAAAAACCCAACTCTGCGGCAGGAATCCGGCAATAGTTGAGTGCTCTTCCCTCGGCTGGAACAGTGGAAATCACAGTAGTCCGTTTGCACTCCGTTTTCTTTCCAGGTTTTCACGTAGTAGCGGAGTGCTGCAATGCTTACGTTGCAAGGTCTGCAGAGAAACATTTGTATGCTGAGAGAAAGCTTTTTAGTACAGAACTAAAAGCAGCCGGTATGAAAAGATTTATACTGGTCCTAGAATTTGCAAAATCTGGTTTTATTGCGCTTATATTTTGAGCCCAATTTGAGAAGGCACCAGCAAAATAAATCACATGGGGAAAAGCGGATTGATTTRTATCAGGTGTACCAATCGGAGGCAAATTTAACCTGCTAGCGTCTTAAAAATAAAGAAGAACATGTAAGCAAAATCGTGGGAAAGCGCGTGTCRTTCATCACGGCTTCTAAATCTGTATGTTTTTATCCAGCGGTTGACAGTGCACGTCACAGGCAAGGACTGACGGGAAGTAAATCTCAGGCAGCGTGTCACTAAAACCCTGCCAAGATGGGAGGAAGATTGGGAAAAAACAAACCCTCAAATGCGGAAAATGTGTGTAACACCGGGGACATCGGAGTCGTGTTGCGTGGGGAGGACMGGGAGCGTGGGCAGAGGTGCGTTTTTTGATTTAAAGACATGGTCTCTCTCCCTTGGGCAATTCCCGCCGAGTCTAGGCTTTTCGGTGAGAGCAGGACGTTCTTTCCTATTTTTTTCTTCTTCCTCTTCTTCTTTTTTTTACCATTTTCTTCTCCATGCCACTCTATTGAGGCTGCCATGTCTAATATCTCTTAAAAATGGATTYATTATTTTCTCCCATTTTACCCTTGCTGGTATGCTAGGAGCTGGGGCTCTTTCTGCTTTTTTTGTTGTTGTTGTTTTTGCATTTTCCTAGTTTGTGAACGATAATTTTGCAGCTCTAATGAACGTCTTTAAAGAAAGATTTTTCTGTATAATGTATTATCAAATGTCAGTTCAGATCTCCCATATGCTGTGATCGCAAAGTGTTTTCCTTTTTCTGAGTGCAGAAATTCCTGGAACAGCRAATAGACACTTTTAAAAATAAATGTGAGGGCTAGCTGATTTATTTCTTTTGAAATAATTTTATGGAACTTTAGAAGTTCAGATGGAGTAAAATATTCAGAGCAAAAAATCTTTTTGCTTTGGTCAAGAAAAATCAGAATGAAAGCTGAGTATTTTCAGGTGGGAAGGCGGAAGGAAGAGCTGGAATTATCAGACTCTCTTTTTTTCTGCAAAACTTATCCGTGGGTATTTTGTTGCCTTTTTACCATGTTATAGAGTGGGAGCCTGCATCGTTTCTGGGCAGACGTGCATCCTTGCGTGGTCTCCCTGCGGTGGGAATTAAGGAGCTGCCTTTGCTTTGGTCTTTTCAATTTGTGTTATTATTATTATTATTATTAGGTTTTCCATATGTGGCATTTTTTTCAGCTATAGACCCTTTGGCTTAAGCCAAATTTAATATCAGAGCAATCAGGAGCACGGAATTATAGAAGCCAGCAGCGAGGGGCTGAGGGGGGTCGTCTGCTTTGGCTCCCTGCTCCAGCCTGGTCCTCTCCGGTCTCCTCTCACCTCTCTCCCCGTGGCCCGCACTGGTTTCGGAGCAAAGAAGAAAAAGTCGCCTGAGAGCAGGGGATGTCAGTAAAAATATTCCAACAGCAGGCTCAAAACTCGCTTTTAAAATAGCCTCCTTGCACTGTAAGTCACCTGATTGGTCCCGTCCCTCCTGCGCTGCATTATAAGCTGCTACAAGCATCTCCTCCAGCCCGCTGTTTTGTCCTGAGTTTGAGACAAATCCCTTAAAACTTATTGGAACTTGCTATTATTTTATTATAACTTAGAACTTGCTGCTTATAATTCATTATAACTTCGTAAAGATGAATCACAGTGAAGCCGTTTTGTGCCACCGCTCTTCCACGTCTGAATTCTCTTGCARCTCGTCCTCCCGGGGTGTTTTCCCGGGAGCGGAGAGGTCCTTCGGCTGCCGCCCCGCTTGCCGCTCGGAGATAGCTCGCGTTCGCCCCGGCGCTTCCCCGACCTGCTCGGATGCTCCGGGTAGCTCGGCGCCGGGACGCGCTGCAGGAACCTGCTCTCAGGGGCAATTTGTCCGCTGGTTATCCTGGGAGCTGCCGGAGCGGGTGGGCACGGCGGGCCGGTCCGGCTCCCTTCGCGCTTTGTCGTCTTTTGGGTAGCGCTGTCGAGAGCCTTGTGCTGAGTTGTCRTCTCCTTGCTGCCGAGCTACAGCTCGAGGAAAGATGCTCCCTCTGCGACGTCTGGTTTTTGAAAACTGCTTTTAAAGCGTGCAAAAGCAGAGAGCAGTGCTTTTTTTTCCCCCCTTTTTTAAATCCTTCTTCCTTTTTTATTTTATTTTATTTTTTACAACTCCATGCCAGCAAGCCCAGCTGTCTTGTTTTCCAAGCTGTCAGCAAGCGCGGCGGCGCCTGTCGAGCCCGTGGGAGCCGTGCTGTGCCGGAGAGGAGAGTCCTGGCCGCGGAGGAAGGGTGTCGCTTTGGTGGCTGCCTGCCCTGCGAGCGGGCGCTATTGCTATAGCATTTATAGCAATCCTATATGGCATATAGGGTTTCTTTAACGTAGCCAGCTTAGCTAACGTTAACGGCACTGAAGGCAGGACCTCGTCGCGGCGCAAAGGGAAGGACGTCCTGGAGCGCACCGGCCTCTGCCGTGCTGAGCTTCCGGAACGGGGCAGATTCAGGAATAGGCTTTCCGTAAAAGTTCAGGGTCGGGTACTCAGTTATTCCCCATCCCCTAACAGAGGTGCCCACTGCTCCGTTTCTCGAGGGGCTTCAGCTGGATTTCCAAGCACAAAAAGGGCCCGGACGTTCTTCGCCCTTTCCTTATAGTGACACATGGTTGTGCTTCCAAAAAGGTTAAGTAGCCAATGCTATTTTGTTTCGATGTTTTAGTGTGTGGTCAGAATTCACCTGCACTTAGTGGTGCCWATTCTTTCAGAAAATTGAATTAAAAAAATCAAATCTAATTAAAAAACATCAAAACCATCTAGCGGTTTTCTGGAGAAAACCTTGTGCTAGCGTAGCTGGCGGATGCATTTTCTTTTTCTTTGAGGAGTGAATGGGAGTGACCTTGTTTTCGGGAACAGACCTGATGGATGGTCTGTYGGAGCCGGGAATGGGGTCGGGAATTTCGGGTCCCCAGCCCCGGGGTGCCCTGGCGTCCCTGGCGGGTGCAGAGCATGGTCCTTCTCCCCAGGAGCTCGCTCCTCAGCCCACCGGCTTCCAGGCATGGTGTATTAGAAAGGGTATAGCTTGTCTAGAAGGCGGTTTTAATGGGTGAAGCTGCAGGAATGTTTTTTGCCATGAATATTTAGTTATCAGAGCCTGCACATTTTACCGGAGGAAAAAAGTTTCGGTTTTTACAGCTGAAAAGAACTACCACCTTTGGTCATGATACAATTCACGCCTTAAACAAAATCCACTGTTGTTTTTCCATTTCGTTATTTGCTTTGGGGTAGTATCTATTATCTGCTAGGCATTTCGCACTGGTGCAAGAAGGAATATTCTTTGTCCTGAAAAACTTAAGACACTAAAAAAAGAAAAACAAATATCCTTTTTTTTTTTTTGTAAAAAACAACTAAATCTCTATATGGCACACAGCTGGAATGCCTTTTTAACAGAATTAGGAAGAAACAGGGGCTTTTACAGATTAAGTCAGAGAGGTTAAACCGTGTAAAACGTAATGCGTTTTTTGAAAAATTGCCTAGTTCAAAGAAAACCTAATCAAACATCAAAACAGCTCCTTTACTGCAGTAAAACATAAAGGTTTTTCCCTAAACTGCAGAATTCATGTTTACACGGATCTAAATAATTAATATGAATCCAGAAATGAGGCCCCATTAAATCTTGTACAACAGGATTATTTCTTCCCTCCATCAATTCGGTGCCGGAGAAAACCTCCGTGTATTCGGGGCAGGGCCGCGACGCCGTGCTCGGGCGGGYGCTGAGCTGGGTGGCCGGCGTTGGTCTCGTTGCGGGCAGACCCAGGGTCCCTCCAGCCTCCTCCGTCCTTCTCCCCAAAGCCAAATAGCCACGCGTCAAATCACGGCAGTAAGAGCCCTCGTCGAAGGCTCCAGGTGAAGAGAGAATTAACTTGGCTGCGTTCTGCTGGGAAACGGGGAGGAAGAGCGTCTTTTCCCTTCATCAGCACTTCTGCCTTGTACCGGTTGGGGGTTTGGGACCAAAGGGATGTTTTCTCCAACGCTGAATTAGTTGTTTCAGCGTTGGGTTTTGCAAGAGTAAAAGCTGCGGGAAAAATCAGTTCGCGTTTAATTTCAATCAAAATTTGCTTTTAATTTTCAGTTAAAAGTAGAATCAATGAGTTATTCGCAGATCCTGAGGATTAACTACGCGCATCTCTTTGTAGGACGCCGGTTTTTGTGTCGCAGCCTTTCTTGTGGTTTCGCTGCTCTCCTGCCTTTCGGTTGATGCCGTCCTGAAGGACGCATTAACCTCTTTAACCGGTTAATAGAACAGTTTAGTTCTGTGGCTAATCCAACCTTTCCTGTCCAGAGGCAGCTCGTCGCACGGCAGAAATCTGGTGTTTTTGCACTACGGTAAAGGCAGGCAAGCAAGGCCATGCCGTGCCCCGTGCCGACACGCATGGGACAAGGTGACCACCGGGAACCGTGTCTGCCACCGGGAGCCTGGACACGTCTGGCAGCTGTGGGCAGTGGAAGGTCTCCCATACTCTCGGCAATGGGGAGTTTTCACACCACCATCTAGGCGAGCCGAAAGACATGGAGACGCCCCAAGAAAACAGCATTTATTTTTCCGCAGCTGTGTGTGACCACTGCCACGCAATATGAGAGGATGCTTTATTAAGTGACATTTGTCTCTCTGCAAGGTAATTCCCGATTCTTTTTGAAGAGCATCTTTGACTCTCAGGTCTTCACGTTCAGGGAACTCCCAAAGATGGACTTTATTCCGCCTTTTGCATGCCGGCAGCTTCGAACACCCCGCGCGCAGCCGTGAGCAATCGCTTCCAGGCGGCTCCGGTGTTGCTGGGAGAGCTCGGTGCTGCCTCTTCAGCAGCTTCTACCTCCTGGCAACTTCATCAGCCAGAAGAGCTGAGGATCAAAGTCGCTGAGGGCAGCAGGATCCTGAATAAGTGCAGGGGCTCAGCGCTACCGTAACGCTGTAACCTTTCAGCAGAGCGGCAAAGCAGGCTGCTAGATCTTACTGTCTCCAAAGCCCTGCCCAGCGCAGAGGGCATCTGCTTTTCTACTTTTTTTCCTCTATTTTTCCTTTCTCTTATAAGATGGACATCACGGCGTGCAGATTTCTAAAGGAAGCTTCCAGTGCTGCTCAGATGAACAAATGAGGGTATTTCGGATTTATCAAAATTTGTTCAAACTGTTAACAGTTGCATCTAGGCAAGATATGGGGGACTTCTGTATTCTGGCTGAAGATGAGTCTGAGCAGCCTTTAAATCTGTTCGGTTTTGGTCCCAGCCCAATTCATTACAGAAGTGTGCCAAAAAGGAAACGAAATTTTTTAAAAGGTCTAAGCTAAGCATTTTTGTTTGGAAGACCAAAAATGGTGGTAAAGATATGAAGACACTAGGTATATGCTGAAGACTTTTTTCTTTTTTTTCCCGTTCCAAACCTGCTGACAGATAGTAATCAAGCAGCGTAAGAGATTAGCTCGGTAGAGGGGAACTTTGGGGGCATTAAGAAAGTACTGATAAAGCATCTTCAGACCTGAGTGCGTACCAATTAAGCGAGTCCTATGACCTCCTCTCCCTCTCTGCCATACCATCCTTAAAAAAAGGCCTTTGGCCGTGATAATTTCTATATGGAGAGAGTCCTCTTGCTCTGCGGGGGAGTTAAGGAGTTGCCACCTGGCAGTGTGACGGGATTGAGCACAGCGATGGACCTGTTTGATGTGGCACCATGCGCCACGGCTCTGGCTGGGCTGTTGACTTGGGTTCGGGCTTATCTGTCTGGCCAGACTCAATATTTATTTTTTAATACTGGAAGTGAGTGTTGGACCATACAAATGCTCCGCTGGGCAGGAATGAGCACCAAGGATCGGACCAGAGTCCTACATGCTTCATTATCCCATTTTCCATACCAGCCAGGGCCAGATACCTCAGAGACCGCTGGGCCTAATTCTTACCTCTGAGCAAGCTATGACAGGCAGCAGTGTCGCTATTCCCGTCTGTACAGATGGGGAAACTGAGGAACAGAACACGGAATGTCCGCTCTGAGGATACAGAGCCGGCGGGTGCCAAACCCGGGAATGTAATCCAGGTCTCCTAGCATGCTAATGCGCTAGGATTTACCGATGCTGCCCGCCTGCAGGGCAATTTCTGCCTGTGCACCATCAATGAGAGGGTTTAGTGCCCAAAGAAAAGGATTTACTTCCTTTCCTAAACCTTCTTCACCCTCATTTTTGCAGTTAGATGTTGAGAATATTACTTTTTATGTATGAATGCGCAACGGGGTCAACTAGAGGAGAAGTGCTGTTTTCCGAGGCACTTCCACCCCAAAATGACCTGATCCCTTCAGGTTCTGAGCGATTCGAACACAGTTCTGCGCACCGGGTACGGGAGCGGCCCGGAGCAGCACAGCAAGGCGGCGAGGAGGGAGGGAGTTGGAGATTCCTGACCTAAAATCCCGTTGGAAACCACGCGCCGCCTTTGGTTCATGTACTTCGCTCCTCTTGAATAGCGCAGTCAAACTCGTGGGCATGGCTGCAGCTCAGATGTTTCCGTGGAATAATAGTTTAAATTAACTCAGCTCCTCTGAGACCTTTTATCCACGCTATCGCCGGCTTCGTTGCTGTTGCAGGACGTAGGATTGCTTTGAGAGTCGTGTGTTTTATTAAACCATGAGCTCTGATCTCGGGGCTGTGCTCCTGCCCGTCAGCTGGAGCACGAAGCGGCCCTTCCCCTTCTCTTGCTGCCCATGTTTGACAAGTCAAATAATCTGTGCAAATTATCCCGTGAGCTTAGGCGTTAGCCAGAATCATAAAAGATTGAAGCCATTTTTTCGGTGATGTGATTTCTGTCTTGTACACTGTGTTTTCAGTAATTACTGGATAAAGTGGTCTCACTGGCAGATATTCCTTGAGCATAGCTGAACCTCAGTAGAGTCAGAAGCAAAGGCAGAAGCAAGTAATATTCACATTTAAATTATCYGTGCATACAGAAATTTTTAAGTAGCATATCTGTTTTGCCGAGTTCTTAAGGTACATACCTGTTTTGAGAAAACGTCAGCTTGGGATGGATGATAGCAGGTTATCCTCGACTTCGAGCATAAACTGCCTTTTGTGGAGCACCACTGCCCACTCCTTGAGTGCAGGACTTCCTGATACCAAGCCTGTGCTTTCACTTGTTCGTAGGYGAGATCCTCATGCACTAATTTTTCTTCACCCAAGTCCTTGGTTTGCTGCCCTCCAAAGCCAGGCACGTGCAAGAGCTTCCTTCTCGTTGCCTATTTAGAGACACACAAGCAACATGGTTAAATTAATTAATAATCATTAATTATACGGTATAGTATGTCTAATATAGTAATCATGTATAGTCAGGGAACACTCTGGGTCTCAGCAKGTCCCACTGAATAGATTGAAAATTTTGGGGACGAAACACTGTTACGTGTTTCATTTGCAACCTTTTTTTTTCCTGCAGAGCACCAAATACAACGCCTGTGCGTTTGACTAATTCCCRCTCGGGTTCATCTGGTATTACTTTCCTCTGTTTTAATCTTCAGGTTGAGCTGTACCTTATAATTCACTTTCTAGCCGGCTGGTCCTACCATTTTTCAACAGTACAGTGAAATCCAATTTTTGCCAAGACTTTCTTTAAAGCTATTTGAAAACGGTGCCATGTTTAAACATGGAGAAAACTTGTTGAAATTGCATATTTTAAAGATGTCTCGCAGTGAAGCAGCTTGCATCCTCGTTTCTGAAATCAGCTTTATTAATATCCAGTCCGTAAGTAAGTTGCATCCGCCCTGCAGATGTGCCAGCACAGCTGGAACGGCAGCTTTTCTCCTTCCCACCATCCTTTTGTCTCCGACCGTGTCAAACCCGGAGTTGGCCRCTGGTTTTTTGGCCGGGCGCTGCAGCAGGTTGCCAGCACTGAGCAGGGCTGCGGAGGGGGAAGCGGCRTGTCCGCGCCGGGCTCCGGGTAGCGCTGCACGACGGATCACGCGCAAGCCGGTGCGGAGACGTCCAACCCACTGCCGGAGCGGGATGCTGCCCCTCGGCTCTGCGGGAGACGCCAAGGTTGTGGTGTGGGTGCGCAGGACGGATTGCACCTGGAAGTAGCTCTGACGTCTTTTCTCTTTTAACCCWGCTCAGTTTTGTGTGGTTTTTATCCACCTCAAAGTTTCCCGGCTCTGGTTTGAAGCTGCATGCTGCGGTAAACCTGCTTTTCAGGGACTGCGTTTTCTGAGGGGCCCTTGAGAAGGTCCCAGCAAGTGTCGAGACCAGCAGCAGCTGCAGAGGTTGAGTCGTTTTAGGTGAAACCTGTGGTTTTGCTTCCCTTTCCCTGTATCTCACCACCGGGAATTTGGGGGAAGAAGCGGCCAGGTGTTCACCGTCGCTGGTATGGCACCTGTTAAACGCATGGTGTAAAGGGTCCCTCTTAAAGGCTTTGCAGCTCTGTGGTGAGGCCCTGAGAGCCTGGATGGAGCTGGGGCTTCTTTAGCGCCTCTGAACTCCGAGGCTTAAGTTTGGAGAAAGCTTWTAGAGTGAGTGATTTGAATTATTGCTAGAATGAATTTATTTTTTTAYGAAGACACGCATGCAAGCTGCCTGTAAATCCTCGCTGTCCGTAGCGCTGTTTCTCTGGGGAAGATTTGATTACAAGCTGACTGTAAGTTATTAGCTTTCCAGTAAGTCTAAATGAATGTTACAGGCTATAAACTGACTATATAAGTTACAATCTCTCATGCGACGCTTAATGATGGTTGCGGTGATGTTTATATCTTTCCCAAGGACGGGAGAAAATTTCTTATGTGTCACTGGTTGCAATAGTCCGATATCCCAGTTTCGTGTCGGGAGTCAAACCGGCAGTGGGTGTGGTGTGGTTTGKTTTTTTTCCTCCCCTCCTCTTCCTTTTTCTTTCTATATGTGGTGTTTTGGTACAGTTTTGGTACCTGTTTTGGCACTATGCAGTGTCGTGTTTGCATCTGCCGTCCCCCTGTTTTGCAGTAGCAGCCTTCAGTAGTTCAACTGCGACGTCCCTGGCTGCCTCGGGAACGCGGATGTATTCCCAGACCCTAGAAATAAGCATTTAGGCTCCAGCTTAGTTGAGCGTGTGCTTACCTGTATTCAGAAGCGCATGTGAGAATGTCAAAACAAATAATTATTGTTCTTGCTTTTTTAGCATATTCCTCCTGAGTTTTCCAACCTAGGGACAGTCATGGTTAGCTGGGAACTTCAGGAGGTAAAAAATAGTCTAAGACCTTGTTTGACCTCTAGGCTTGCTTGTGTGGTCCTAAAATTCCTCCTGAAGTATCACTGTAATTTAAAAAATTATTTTTCATTCGTCTGTTAGACGCAGCAGGTATTTGCTTTTAATTAAAGACCTTGGAGACCGTGGAGACTATAACAGTGCTGGTGAGCCCAGAACATCTCCTGAAAACGTACAGGCGGAAAGGCAGTGTCCAAAGCGTGCCGAGTACTGACGGTGCCGTGTTTCCTGCTGAACCCGCTCCTGCCAGTGGAGAACCGGAGTTGAGAACAGCCGTGGCAGCCCCCCACGCGCCTGACCCGAGCGGGTGCGACRGACGGGTCGTACCATCTCAGCAGGCTTCTCCACCGAGCTCCTGCTCCGCAGCCCGTTGGCGGAAGCTAACGATGAGCTTCCAAGCCCGGCCGGAGCGTGGGTTGGAAATCTGGCGTGTTCATCGCGGGCCGTCGATGCGGAGCCCGGTGCCACACGCGACCTTTCCATCGGCGGGCGCGAGGCGTCATCGCCCCGTCTCGGCCGTCCCCTCGTTGTCCCTTCTTGAGGAGAGAAGAGTGAAGTTAGCTAATTGCATGCTGAGGTTGAGGTGCCTAATTTGAGGAGGGGATGCAGGGAGGGAGGGAAGGGTCATCTGAGGCTTTCACCGTGGTTCAGATTAACTTGTTTCTAATCCAAGTTTGTCCTGGGGAAAAAGAAGAAAAAAAAAATTAATTGAAAAAAAATTAATTGAAAAATTAATTAAAAAAGAAAAAAAGGGAAGGAAAGGGAGGGGGAGCACTTGCGTGCTTCCCAGGAGCTGGAAATCTGCGTGTTTGTGAATGGGAGGGTGATAAGCGAGGCGAGACGCAGCCCTCCTTGTTGACCGCGGGATGCTTGGTGCAACTGGAATACCGAAAAGGGAACACCGGTGCGGCTCCGACAGCGCAGAGCCGCCGCCGCCGGCCGAGCGGGAGGGCGCGGGAGCCCCGTGCCCACGGAGCAGCCRGCGAGCCAGGTGCCGTGCCGGGCTCGGGCGGCCGTTTCCCATCCCGTAAACGGGATGACGGGTTATCCAGATGAACATCCCGGGAGGGGGAGGACGCTCCGCGTTCGCTGCCGCTTGGGTTCGCTTCCTTCCCGCCGAGCGCCCCGTCGCCGCTGCGACGCCGGAGGATTGCCCGCGGCTCGGCAGAACTGGAGCGGCCGTCGGCCAGGATGTTTCCCGGGAGCCAGCAAGAGGGAAGAGCCGGGGAAGGCGGCTCTGAGGCTCTGGGCGGTGCGGGGAGCCCCGGGAAGCGGCCGTCTCGCGTTGCGAATGCCACGACGCTGCCAAAGCTGCTCTGCTTCGCCCCGCTCTTAGGTGCCGCGTTCCGCTTTGCGTGCATTCGGTGACAAGCTGTCGTTCCAGTGGCACGACGACATCCTGCTCTCTGCGTGACGGCACGGCCTTTTTTTTTTTTTTTTAAATCAGTCCTTCATTTATCAGGTCTTTAGCGCTTGCTGCCCAGTGGCCTTGCCTCCCCGCTCCGTGCGTGCAATCCCCAGTGCACTACTTTAAAGTGTTTGCACAGGTGACAGGTAAATTGCCACTTCCGAAAAAGTTTCTTTCTTTTTTCTACTTTCTTTTTTTTTTATTTTTTGAAATGCATTAGTAACCAACTTCTGCTTGGGCACAGACAGGCTTATGGGTACGTATGTACAGCATGCATATGTGTATATATATAAAAATATATATATTACATGCAAAGGTGTCATGCCAGTAGGTGTGCGAGTGAGCTCGCGGAAAGCTCTCCAGGAAGGCGGCGGGGAGATCAGYGAGCCTGAGACCACTCCGAACTGCTTTTCTATTTATTTAGCCCTCAAAACGTCATCACACGGGTCACGTTTTAACATGAGCAGTTTGAAAGAAAATCCAAATGCAGCTCCATAAACCCGGCTTTAAATTCTCTTGAAGCTTTTGTCGAGAGACAGACGTGTTAGGCCAAAGTGAATTGAGGTGAACCTCAGCGACGTGCCGTGTTTGGCGCTGCCTGGGATCGGGTCTGGATGGAAGAAGGAACAACTGCTTATCGCACGCGCTGTGTTGGGAGGAGGCGGAATTGCAGGGGGAGCAGCAGCGCGGGTTCTTCCTCTCTTCAGCCAGTAGATGTCACATTTGGTTACGGCTGGCAGCGCGTTTGGTGCCAGCGCTGCAGCCCTCGCGCTGCAGGCGGGCGCCTGGAGACCGGACCTGAGAGGCGGCGAGGGAGAGGGGAAGAAGTAACTAAAGGCCGCGCGGGGAAGGCATCCCTCGGATGAAACGAGTAGTATCTTCTGCGGCATAATCCTGCATTAGTTTAAGTGTTGGCTCAGATGTTGGTTTGCTGGCTCAAAGCAAGCCTTTCTGCACCTGGAACAGAGACCTATTAAATCCTTTGAGATGAGGAGGGAACTTTTATAATTTATATATTTAAACTGTGCTCAAATTAGGCGTTGGCATTCGGAAGCTCAGAGGTTCCCCTCTCGTCCCTTCTGCGCGAGCTGCAGCGTGGTATTTGGTCGTCTGCTTGTGTGGTGTCCCTGTGAAGCCAGAGCCGTGCGCAGAAATAAAATAAAAAGGAAACCTCTTCCCAAAGGGCTCGTTATCTAAGTGTAAAGCTGATCTACAAACAGGGGGAGCCCAAAGAAATAGTGAAAGGATGTGAGTCCGCTTGCTGGGCAGCACTGCCGGTGCATCCAGTTCTTAAGTGCTGGCAACTTTCTGCAGCCCTTGTGAAGACAGAGCTTTACGGGAGAGGTTGGGAAAGCCTCGTCCCCAGGTTCACTGCCTTGGGAATAGCGGTTCCAGCAGTAAAATTCCCTAAAACAGTGTCCTCATCAGCCTACCTTGTGGGGTTTTTTTATTATGGATGTTCATTCTTTATTAGCCTCAGTACTACTCTGCACTTAAGCTCCTCTTCAGCTGCAGAGCCCAGCCGTTGTGTTATAGTTTAAGCTAGCCTTCTTTCCTGAAAACCAGAGTCCCAGGATTTTCCCTCTGGCAACCTCACGTTTGTCACTGCTTGGGGCCCTGACCTTGGTTCTGGAGCTCCAGGTTCCAACCGGGCTTTGCTTTGCAGTCCTGGCTGCCTCTTTCTCAACTGATCAGTAGTTATCCCAGCTGATTTGCTCATATGAGGATAAACTACCATTTCAAAATTCACCTCGGTCTCGCAGGTGGGGCCACAGATTATAATGCTGTGATTTTCAGGTTTTGTACTGGGAGGAATTTGTGTCTGCATAGCCAGAGGGAGATATCAAAGAAATAAGCCAAGCTTTTATTTCGGTTAGAGGAAGGCCATGTGAAGAAAGAGACTTCTGTTAGGTCTTGATATGAAGCTGGTAGCAAATGAAATGCAGAATGGTAGAAGGGAACATCAGTAGCATCTCTTGGAGCCTTAAGTTGTCTAAAAGAGCAAAGGACCCTCAGAAAGCCAAGGGAGACTTGACTTGAGAAGCAGAACAAGCTCTCAAGAAGAAGAGAGGAAACTTATTTTATTAAAGTTATGAAAGTCAGGGAGAACAGGGGTGGAGGTCTGGTTCTGGTACTTTAATAGGAAGAATTTTCAATGGAACCAAGGCTATAAGAAAATATTCACCTCTAAAAGCATTTTTGGCCAAAAAATCTTAGGGAAGGACTTTTCTAGATGTTGAAATGCATTCCTTGTACCCCCTGGAATGCTATGAATCAGTCACCTACCCGTGTATGCTCGAAAATGGCACTTCTAAAAAATCTTTTCATTTTGAAGCTTTGTGCAAAGAACTTTGTTTTGCTTTTAACCAAACTTTGAACTTCTGTTTCCATTAGAACAGTATTRCAAGGTCACCAGGGCTCATGCATGTCGGGAGCTGGAGGGACTGAGACGGGAAAGGCTGGTGGAGGGTCACGAGCTTTCTTCATGTGGAGGCAGGTAGTCCAGAGACCGCAACGCGAGTGGAGGCTGGCGGTGGGCTGGAGACCGATGGGCACCAGCCGACGGGAGCTGTTAGATTGAGAGGAAGGTTGTGGTGGGTGTCACCGGAGGCGAGGGGGAGACTCAGTGGCAGGACTGAGTTTGGGTTGGTAGGAAGACCAGGAGGGAGTGGAAAGACATATGTTTCCTTTCACATATGCAAATAAGGAATAAAAAGTGCTTTCTCTTTCTGAAAGTCATTTGGTAAAATATATATCCTGTAATAAAATAGAGCACAGTACCAGGTAGCATTTTTCATAAATTCTGTATCTCCCAGTATTTTACACAGTTAAATATATTGTTATGTTTATGTTTTATACCTGTCATGCATTTTAAAGATAGAAAAGTCTGGAGCTGAATTTGCCAGAACAGGAAGCATTTGTAAATCTCTGATTTTATTTTATTTTTTYCCTAAACGTTGATAGCTGCTATTATAAAGTGCAAGGCACCCTGATCATCGCTTATACCCAACTCCTTGTCACGTTAAGCTAAAGTGCATATGCGCTGCCAATATGGAATGGAGACGGTAAAGATGCTGCATTTGCAAACCATCTAATGCCAAGCAAATTAGCAGAAATAGATATGAAGATGGGGGGGACGTAAACAGACCACACAAGGAAATGATTCCTTAAGTGCTCTGTCTGCACGTCTCCTAAAGCTGTCACCATTGCTGGTGCTATGCCTGCACCGTTCCTACTGTTCGTTTCTGCATGACAAGGCAGCGCAWACACTAACCCAGGACTCCGAAACTCCATCTGTGGTTCGTAGTCAGCTGGTATCATTAGGGAGAGAGTGTAGTTGTTCACTTTATTGCCGTTGCTCAAAAGCAGTGGGTTGTGTTTGCACTCATTATAATTTAAATTTGCGATGCATGTTCCTGATTTYTTATGTTACTTTGGAAACCGTGGGTCGGCAAGTGGATTGAAACAATTCTTTTAGATTTTCTTTTTCTTTTTCCAAGTTTCTAAGGGATAAATGACTGAGTAATCTATAAAGAACCATGGAAAGATCTTCTGTGAACGGTAGACGTGTCTCTCTAATAGGTACCAATTCAAGAACTGTTTTAGCAATGTTTCAGTGCGTTTCTGCTCGGGACAGTACTTTAGCATTTGCTGAAATCCCACCGACTGCAGTGGGATGTAGCATGAATTTAACAGTAAGCGTTAGAGTGGGGTTTTTTTCCCCCCCCTGTTTGCTTGTTTGTTTTCTATGAATCAGTTCCATACTGTCTTTCATATCATTTTTGACCTTACGCTAGCAGAGAGTCAGTAGCTAATATTTTTGAATGTGCTGCCTGGAGGAATTCAAATGGCGCCTGCAAATAGCTGCGCAAGAGATGTTAACGATGGCCAAAGGGCTCTTCGACTGCTAGGGGCTGTCGCTGTAGGAGAGTGGTGCGTTTGTTCTCCAACAGTCAGGACCTGCAACAGTGACAGATGATGTTTATTTCTCTTCCTGATCCGGTCTTGTATTCATTACGAAACAAGTAATTACCAGAATTAGGCTTGTAACTTGATGATTCTTATCTATCAGGAAATAACAACTTTTTAACACCATCTGCTGTAGTATCTTCTTTAATACTGTTGGGCTGCGATCCCCTCATTTGTAGATCAGAAAAACATGATGTCTGCTTATGGTTTGGTCAGTATGTATTAGTGGAGCCCTTGCCAATTAAATTAAAAACTAGTTCTCGTTTAGCAACATAGGTGAAGGCATCAGTGCCGTTATATACAGAAATGCAGTACCTCCTCGTGCATCAGGAAGCTCCTGGGGAGCTGTAATCCAGGCCATGCTGCTCAGCGTTTCCATAAATCCAGAGCAAAAGCCTTTAGGGCTCAGCAGTCATGATGGTGGCCAGAGTTGAGATGGTTTTGCAAACTGCTGTGTACACTGTGCTCCTGCTGATATTCAGGGTTATTCCTGTTTGTCCTGGTTAGGCTTTACACTTGGAAAGGAGGAGAGAAACAGTGTGTATTCTGTATTCTGTACGTCTTGGCCGTGTAGTTTATGAGCATGTCTGAGATGCCTCAGCTGTGCTGGAGTCTTCCCCCATCCCTAGGGAAATGCCCTGCCAGCACTGGACCTGCCCAAACCAGTCCCGAGTTGCTTCAGCAAGTGCTGTCTGCGGGCAGGCTTGGGTCTGGAGATGCTTTCGGTGAGGAGGGAAGCATGTTCCCATCACCCCTCAGGGAACCCACATACTACTTCTCATATACAGAGTGTATCGTGTTCTGGTTTCTCCCACTTTTTCCGTGAAACATTCAACCATGGAGTATTTCTTTCCTGGTCAGGTCTTTCGGTGGGGTTTGGGGCGAGTAAAGCAGCCAGTCCCCATGGCGAGTCTTGTTCTGTGAAAGTCTCCGCTTGTGGAGTGGGAAGCACCGCCAGAAACAACCAGGAGTGAAGGAAGTCCACCTAGAACAACATCCAACCAAATGCAGGAAAAAACAAACCAAAACATCGACCAAGATAGAATTCTGTTGTGTGGAAGTATTTTTCAATTAACAATTCAGCATTTTTAATTAAACTTTTCTGTGGGCTCTTCCCACTTTCTCCTATAGCATGAATAGTTTCCTCCTCAAGTAAGAAGCTATAGAAGCTAGCCCTCACCAGCAGGATGCCCAACATGCTGCTTGGCTGAAGATGTGAAATGCAAAATTGTGGAGCTGTGCTGGCGTGGCCGTGTTAGTATTTATTCCCGGGATCCCGAGACCTGACGGTGAGAGTAGGGGAAATGCTCCAACAGACAGCAACAGCCTTCACATTCTGCCAGAGTTTGAAAGTGCTTTGCCATATCTTGTCCCACCCAAAAGACGCGCTGGGAAAGGTGTTTGGAGCTGCTACTCGCAGAGGACCTTGAAAAATGCAGTCTGCTCTTCACTAATTAATMACAGTCAAATCCTCAGATCAACATTGCCTGAGATCTAGTATCGCATCTCCCTGAGTTCCTGTTCCAGGCTTTCATAGGAGTTAGCATGTCACAAATTTTAACTACGGATGTTCAGCAGTGATAGGGGACAGAGTGGGGCTCTTTCTTAAAAAGCCTGCCAAGATAATAAATGCTTCCCTGGAGAAGAGCTCGCATTGTGYGTGTAGGATGGTCCACTGGCTGCTGATCTGCTTGAGATTAAGAAGAGATGCAGCAAATACACGGAAAAAGCTCAATTTGGGTGGGGGGGAATGTTTCTTGAAATTAAAAACACAAGAATGAAAAACTGCTATTCGCCAGCAATAATCGGAGACTTCTGCAGTATCTCTACCTTTCGGAAGAGCTTCTGATTTCAGATTAAAACAACAGTTCAGCATGGTCTGGTAGGACTGGGACATCCCAATATTCAGCATTACTTATAAATCTAGATGAACTCGGGCAGAGAATTGGGTGCTGATTTTCTTTTTCCTGTGAGGAGTGAGTTAGATAAAATCCCAAACAACTGCTTTGTGCCTGAGAGCACAGCTATCCATAACTCTTGTCCGCACGCTGAGACCCATTTGGGTTGATGGAGCGGCACTAGCAAACGCAGCAGGATGTGGAATTGCTCTCCTAGTGCTGGGCAGCCCCCACGTGCCGGCGGTGGGAGAATACACCGTTTCTTAGCAGTGTAGCCTTCAAACACAAATACTTGGTCTGTCTATTTATGCCTCTTTCTCATGCATTGGCCATCACGGAGGAGCAAAACTGCATTTTGTATTCCTCTCCTTACCCTGTCCCCACCCTCCCTCCACACGCAGCCACAGACTTCCGTCCTTTGCACATGCCCCATATTCAGAATGTTAAAAAAAAATTAATGTTTCATTAGAGATAAAAAGGAAAACAAACAATGTACTCCACATTAAGCTGTGTCATGTATCCTTTCCCTGGCAGAGCCCCAAGCATCGCAGTTACTCGGAATCCAGCAGTGCAAGCACAGAGGGAGGGATTAATTAAAACTGGTACACGTTAATGGAGCTCTGAACCTGACTTCAGATTGCCGTAAAAGACACAAAAAATATCCTGGCATTAAACTCTCCTCCCTCGGGACCTGCTGGAGCCATGTCTCTTGGCGAGGTTGCCCTTTCCAGGGCTGCGCCGCTTGAGTTTGTGCCTGCACGAGCCACCTGCCCCGAACAGAGCGACCAGCCTGCGGGGACACAGAGCACCCATGCGCCAGCGTGCAAATCGGGAGGGTCCCTCGCAGCGTCGCGGATCTCGGTCCCCTTAAACGGGCAATATCGGAGCGGTCGGTTTGTCATGGCTACGTCCAGTGAGCAAGGAAGACTAGCGAGGCTTGATCCCAGAGGCAACAGAAGGACGAGGTATGTCTGTTTGTCCTGAAATGTCTCCATAAACCTTTGAACGCCGCGAAAGCTGAGGAGTCGGAGAGGAAGGTCACTTCTGCTGCCTGTGCTTTTAAAGGGCAAGTGGTATGAGCAGGCAAATGTTTCCCGTATGAAGAACAACACAAGGGGATTTCATTTTGAAGGAAGGTCAGGTTGAAGCGACTGCAGGAAGAAAACTATATAGAAGATGGAGTTTGAGCTGGTAGCTCCAGCAGATGCCCAATGCACTGTGTGGCTGAGGAGTCTCTATAACCTTTTCCAAGCAAGACCAGTGCTGGGAGCTGGCTGCAGAACTAACCCTTAATAGTACAGGTGGTTAACTCCAAGCCAGCTGCTGCATCCCCCTTTTCAGGTCACACTAGGCCAAGGACTACTGCAAAGTCTCTTGTTCATCATCTCTTTCTTATTATGAGGGAGAGTCTTTGCTGAACAGCRTCTCCCGCTAGCAACGGCGTAGCTGGATGGTGGCACACCTGCATTCTTCAGGCACTTGTCTTCAGTCAGGCTCTTGGAGACAGGTGAGGTCTGCAAGCCCAAGTAAACTGTCCACGTGTCTAATCGTTCTCATTCCTTCAAAGGTAACATATACTTCTTGCGTACTCTAAAACRCTACTCAGCTTTCTTGGTATTCTAAAGTTCTCAAGTTAAGGACTTAATGTTGTGTTGTTAAATTTTCAGCATTTCCATTCACRCCAGAAAGCTCTTCTGTTAGTATGGATTTAGAATAATGCAGCACTTCATGAGATCTCATTATTTCACGAAAGGTGACTGTGTTGTTCAAGTGCCCGTATTGTGGCAAGCATCTAATTATGGATCCTTTCTGCAGACCCCCAGAGATGCCATTATGTCCATCTGCAGTAGCACAAGGAGGATTATCATTTGCATTCAGCATGAGCTCTTCTCCGTTGTTTCCACTGCACCTAAACAAGAGAAACAAATCTTATCAACCACTGATTCTTTTTTTTTATTTATCTTGCATTTCAGTTTTCAGAACAGCAGTTTTGCTTTGCTTTATTTCCTCTTGAGTATTGTTGTTTGCTGCTCCAGCACCAAGATATCTGCTCTGATCTAGCCTAATTGCATGTGCGGCTTTGTTGGTCATCCTGGCAAAGCTGTCCTCGCTAAAAGGGCTTTTCATCCTTTCCAAAGAAAAGCATGGCCTGAAGGGGTGGCACACCCAAAGGTGAAAGCTGTGTCAATAACCCCCACAAAATTGGCATATGTTCAAAGCAGGGCACCCAAAACTGCCTTTGCATTCTGCCTTTATGAAAATCTGTGCTCCATCTACGACTTTACAAAGCAAACACCGTTATTTATTTCTGAGCCCCAAACTTCACGCCTGGGTCCCAGCTGGTAGTCTGAGATGGGTGAATCTTGTGGCTGGCCTGGATCCAAGAAAATTCTTCTAGGCAAACCAGCTTTGGTTCTTCTCCAATCAAAGGTTATTCCCTTTGCCACATACAAGCAAAAAATACTTCACACTGCAAGGGAAAAACAATTCGGAAGATAGTTTGACCTGTGAAGTATTCAAAATTACTTCCATGTTATTTACCTGAAAGAAGATGAGCCAGGAATGGAAAAACCACGCACGTAAGAGTGGTCTTACGCCGATGTGCGCGCCGGGTGCGGTGACGGTGTCGGCCAGCCGTGGGCACTGTGTGCATGCAGGGCTTCCCCGAGGAGATGGCCTCTGGTAACATCTTCCAGCTTTGCCTCAGCCTAGGAGCATCCCAGGCCACCACTGTGAGCCGGGGGCCACTTTGTGTCCCGCACCATTAGCCCTCAGGCCGTCATCGTCCTTGTCCTGCAAATTAACATTACTGTTCTAAAAACCTCCCGCATTCTCCTTTTTATTATTTTTCCTTTCTCCCTTTTCACTCTTTCCCTCTTTTCCCCTCTTCTCGTTACCTTTCCAATGAGTGAAGTTCTCAGATTTCTAGAGCAACATGTATCCCCACGCCATCTCTGTTTACACCTGTAGATAGGAATAGTTTTAAGGAGAAAATACTTAAATACAGTGTGCGTTTCAGCACAGACTCCCTGTACCTGAAGGGAAGTGATGAACGGGTACCACTACGATGGGGCAGCAATGAGGGGAAACGCAAGCAGGTGGACCAGGTCTTCCCATGAGGCTGTCCTAGTTTTTTCTTTGCATTTCATAATTATTTCCACTGGCAAAATCCCCGCAGAGGGTGAAGAGGAAGAAGGGCAGAGCTGTGAGTCTGGGGAGCTGGAAAAGCCTCTACCTTAGTGAATTCAGTTAAGCTTTTGTCTTATGTTAGGGAAATCCTGCTTAGGTTTTTCATATTTATAGAGAATGAAGAATATAATAACAGGGAAATGCTCCTATACCCAAAATGCAATGTCAGATGTTGCTTCTTCCTCTGTAGCTGTTATACATATTTGTACATATATATGTTCAGCTAAATAATGTGCCTAAAGCTGTAAAAGTCTGCGCAGCTGCAGTGCTGCCAAAGACAGGCTATATTCATCTTCCTTTGGGAAGTGGGAGAAGAGAAGATGTGGTGAAGGCAGCAGCCGTTGGAAATACCCCTTCTGCATTTCCAGCGAGGGGATGCCGTTTCGCGTCAGCTGTGCTAGGCACGGCGGTCATCACCACGTCCTTCTGCGCGGCTTTTTCATCTCCGTTTTAGTCAGCTGGGCCACCAAAAAGTAGTGCAGAGAGATGTTACGTTCCTCCAGGCTGGCTCTGCCAGCGGCTCCCCGCACGTGGGCCAGGGATTTCCCGAAACGCCAGTTAATGATACAGGCAAAGCGTTGGTCAGGAGTCCTTCAAAAACGCGGATGGGTGAATAATTCCAAAATGCGCTTTTTGGAAGAAGTTGTATGACCAGATGACTCAAAGCGAAGGAGGGAGAGAGAGAGAGACTGCAAATTAAAACCAAAATTTAGTTCCAAAACTCACTGTCTGATCATTCTGTGGTTTCTTTGTTTTTCCTTTTTTTTTTCTTTTTTTTTTGGTTTGGTTTTGTTTTCGTGTTTCCTGCAGGCAAGGCGTACGCTCCGGAGTTTTACTACGACACTTACAACCCGCTGTGGCAGAACAGGCCCCGCGTTTACTCCTACAGCCTCCAGTGGACGCAGATGAACCCCGACGCTGTGGACCGCATCCTCGCGTACCGCTTAGGGATTCGGCAGGTGAGGAGGGCGGTCGGCGCGGACAAGGAGCGCTCCGGCCTCTGCGAGGGCGCCCGGCCTTCTGCCTTCCGCTTTTTCCCTTTCTCGTCCTGCGCGGCTGCTCCTCCGCGCTGCGGGTTTGCTGCCGCGTGGCGGGGAGAGTCCGCTGCCGCTCGCGGATCGCAAATGCACGATTTGAAAAAGTGACGTTTTACCACTCCGGGCTCTCGCCGTTGCTGCCGGCGTTGTCCCTTGCGCGCCCTGACTCCCCGCTGCCCCTCCGGTCCCCCACCCGGAGCGAAAAACGAGCACGCTTTTGCTGCTTTACTCGCGAGAAGCTGTTGGGTGGTGTTTTGGTGGTGTTTTACACCCTCCTGTTGAGTTTGCCTTGCTTAAAAAAAAAAAAATCCACTAATTACTTGGTTTAGAAATTAAAAAAAAAAAMCATGAATATATTTAGGAGAATAACAATAGGAGAAATAATAGTTTGCCTGAAATAATAGTTTGTGCAGAGCAAATACGGATCAGGGACAAGGCTGATTCTTGAAGTCATATCTATATATATATATATWTTTTTTTAATCTTAGAGTGCAGAAAGTACTTTGTCCCACAGATCTCCTGTCGGGGTGAGCTTTGCAAGCTGAAGAACAAATGCACAGTTTGAGCGTGGTTTTGTGCTCCTTCATGAACGTTTTTTTTTGCTGCTGTAGCTTTGGGGGTAGCTGTAGATCAGGACGTCGACGGGAATATTTCCAGGGAAAGGCCGTGATACCCACACACCTGGTAGGCTGACAGCGAGGGTGCTGCTCCGAAACACGGATAGCCTGTGGTTGAGTCTTGTCTCTGCCTGAATCCAGCTAATCTGAAATGAAAATTAGGGACTTTTAATAAATGTTTATGCAACGGTTTGCATCATTAGGGACAAATCAGCCCTGTTATCCTCTAGTACCCAAGAGGAATTATTAAATTAAAAAAAAATTACTAAGTAAAAGAATATATAATGAAATTATTTGTATTTGCATTAGGATTTTTAGCTTCTTTTTCCATTTCATTTTAATTTACTTTTAATTATCTATTTTGGGTGCTTAAAATTAGTAGCTCCTTTTCTCTAATGTCATTAACAGCACTCCGTCAGTGCCTGTTCCTTTAGTCTGTCTGATGCTACATTTAAAACTTGGGTGATTTGGAAGCTGGTGAGCCATCCGGACACGTTCTTTCATTATGGCAGTAATTCCCCCTGAAACAAGGGTGATAATTAAAATTCTTATTTTCTTTGACACCCGCTGGTACTTGTTACCAGCAGATTGCCCTTTGAAATGTTTGTGTTTAGATAATTTATTTGACTTGGCAATGTATTTTTTGTTGTTGCTTTTCTTGTTTTTTTTTTTTCCCCGCCGCTAAGATGGTTTGGGGAGAAACAATACAAAATGAATTCCCTTATCTTTGTCTGGGTTGCAAACTCTGATTCTCATAATCTCATACAAGGGAAGCCGCCTTTCCTGGCACTGAACTGATTTTATTTATTTTTTCCCCCCACCACTCCCTGGGGTTGCTGTAGATTGACCAAATTTGGAATTTTAAATAATACAATAAAGTCTACACGTGGGGTTTTTTTCAGTTTGCTGTTACAAAAGGTTAAAAAAAATGAGAAAATTTTGAGAAAACGGTGCCGGGAGGTGACGCAGAGGCAAAGGGCGTCAGGAGAGCAGCGCCGGCCGCGTTGGCGGTAGGTGATGGTGGTGGTGGCACCATGAGCTCCTCCGGGAGCAGAAGGGGAGGACGGGCAGCCCCGGGTAAGCGCTGGCGGACGAGGCAGCCGGTCGGCGCGGTGGTATATGCCTGGGGCTGGGTGATAGCGTGTTCAGGCTTGCCGAATTTTCCGAGAGATTTTTAAAATCCACGGCAGCGCGAGATGAGATATTGGCAGTCTTGGAAGAGGTTTTGTAAGAGGTTCGCTGCCTCCGCTCGGCGTCTGCCTTTGCCAGGTGGCTGGAGGAAACCGCGCAGAGGATGTGCTTAATAACGCGACTGCTAAAAGCCGAAGGAGCCTGGTAAGGAAATGCAGCAGACTACGKGGGGTTTTTTATTACAGACAAATTGTGCTGCTGGGAATTATTAGATTGCACAGCATTATAATGACGGGCAAATATCTCAGGTGGCTGAAACGCCGTGAGGTTGTAGGGTTAAAGATGGGCTCTCCACCGTGACCGGCTCAGAGTTTGGGAAAGTTTTGCTGGCAACAGAGTCCTGGAGAGAAGTAGAGATGTAATGCACTGAGAAAAAGGATGGTGGAGAAAGGGCTGCTGGAGCAGAGGACGTGGCGCTGGGCAATGCTGAGGGGGGACCTGTGCGAACGAAGATGATGATGTGCCGTTGGGGCGCCTGCAGCAGGATGGGGAAAAGCCACGGAGGTTGAAGCCGTGCTTGGACCGCGTCGCGGCTGCCGGCATTTCACAGGTAGCCCTGTGGGTCTGGCTAAACCGTAGCAACTTTCTTTCTTTCTAAAGCTACAGACTGCCCATATGAGACATGGCTGGTGAGCGGAAGGCTATTCAGCGAGCGTGTCCTGGTTACGTGCCGGGGTGTGAAGGCTTCTTCCTTCTGGGAGAGTCAGGAAGGGGCTGGAATTATTTAGAGCGCTTTGCTTTTTGCTTAAGCCCAAACGTTTCCCACGTTGTCTTTTGAGGATTCATTCTGGGCTTAACGTTATTTTTTAACAAGCACAGACTCTTGTCCGAGTTTCTAGCCGACACAGCATGCGGGCAGTGGCTTCCTCCTGCTGGGTTTTAATTGGCTTTGAGGGTTTTGAGACGTGGGATCTGTCAAGCCACRCTGTGACGGAGCGCTCTCTATTGCTGTGCTCCTCTTCAGTTGAGCAGCACCACGTAACTAGGTTAAGAAATGAGGAGCTAACTCCATGACCGGAGAGCTCCCTTGGTGAGTCGGCGTACGAGCTGTTGTTGCTGTTCATTTTCTCTGACAGCGCATGGAGGACTCGGGCAGGTCTGGCTCCGTTGACCAGGAGAAGGCACAACTCTACAGTATGCACTTAGCTGCCACCCCCTCCGAAGGGTTGTTAAGGTTTTGGTCTTCTCTTCGTGGAAATTCATGGCTGGTTTGCGTAGATAAGAATGCGTTTAGCTGATGAGAGACTAAAAAAAACAAGGGATCTGGTCTCATTCGTCGTTCTTGTAAGACGAGATTAGATCATTTTGGCAAGATAAAGGGGACCTGAAGTGCTTGGTTGCTTCCCCGAAAGGAAGAAGGTCCTTGAGAACCGTGGAGCTGGTCTAAGGCCAGTCCTGCTGCCAACGTTTGGCAGACGGAGCAACTCAGAGGTTGGCTGAGAAATACTGCACTGGGTGAAATAGCTGCTTCTCCAGAGCCACCAGAGCCAAAGTAAGCAAAGATTAAAGCATTTCTTTCGCTACCATAAGTTCTCCTGTATGTTCTCCAAATTTAGGGAGCATATAGGAGGTGAACAGCTATCCTTGTATATCTGGGCATGTGTAAGCATGTCTGCTATCCTAGATCCATGTGCCAAAGAAGTGAAAGAAAGAATTGGGACCATCCATTTTCCCCCCATTTTTCATGAGCTTTTTCCAGGCTGGTAATGAGAGGAAAATATATTCCTGAGCCAAGAGTAGCAAATCATTCTAGTACTGTAAGAACCTCGGGAACAGCGTTTCCACTGATGAAAGGGGAATTGAAATAAAAATTTGAGCAGAAAAATAAAAAAGAGGTACAAGGTGAGGAGATGCTCATTTATGTGATTGCCACAGTCTTGTGTGACACAGTAAGTTGGAACTCAGGGATAGAGTCAGAGAAGGGCAAGATCAAGAGGAATAGTCACTTGTCAGCAAAGAGGTGGGACAACACATTTCATGTCTAAAGGTACAGATCTGAGCAAAGAGGAAGAGGAAATGAAGTGAATTCATCTCAGCAACCCAGACCTAGTCATGGAGGWGTTTGAAGGTGGCAGAGATAAAAATAAATAAATAAATAAGCCACATGATTAATTAAAAATCTTGGGATTACCATTTAACTGGAAGAAAGTTGAAGTCAAGAGACAGAGGTTGGGAAAATGGTCTCATTTTACTGTTTTGAAAAATATTTGAAGAAAGCAAACCTCTAGTCGCATGTTAGCATGAAGCAACGTAGGTTTCCCTCTTTATTTTCAAGCCAGGAAAACTAAGAATCACAGAACTGGCTTTAATTTAAGTGAATTGCAATAGAAAAGGATTGATGACATAAACCARCCATCTCCCCTTCATCAAAAATTCAAAGCAGGTGAGTTTTCCACATACCTTTTTTTGGTTTGGGGAGATTACTTCTTGTTAAGAAGTCTCCAGTCTCTCTTTTCATTTTATTTTTTCCTGACAACTTCTCTACAGCTTCTTCTGCAGGACCATGTCCATGCAGTGGGCTGCTTTAATTTTCTTAATATTCCTGGAATAGTGCTACCAGAATCCACCTAATATATGAAGGTGAATCAGTTCTATAGGTTTCTGATGGATCCTAGCATCTTGTCACATACCTCTTCTCACTGGAGTTAAAATAAAGACATATCATACTTTAACTCCAGGATGATTTAATGGTAGGAAAGCATGACACAGAAGAAACTTGTTCAGCATTTTCAACAGTGGTTAAAGAAACATCGAGAGAAACAGGTACTGCAAACACTAGAAAAGTTCTCTGAGAAAAATACTGAGTGTGGTTTCATGACATACTTGGGAAGCCAAGAAAGTCAAAGTGGGAGAGGGAAAATGCTGTCGGGTGAAAGGAGAGGAATCACATAAAGGACAGAAAAGTGTGTCCGTTTTTCTGCCTATAGAGTGAAAATGGAAACAGGCGAATGGAAATGATACATTTACTGTTTTTAAAATGAAAATCACATATGAGAAGTTCACTTACTTTAACACACTCAAGGCCCCCAGCTGACTGGTAATAATTTTGCAGATGTCCCTTCTGTGAGGATCATGGTGCTATCACACGAGTCGAGCTCCTGTGAGCTGGGTGTTTTCTTTTGTTTTGCTATAGAAAAATATACAATAGGTATACCTCAAACATACATATTAAATTGCATTCACAGCCATTCAAAAATGAGGACTTGTAACCGTAGCAATTAGTTTTCAGGGAGAAAAAAGTGAAAGAACTGGAAAGGCTAATTCGAATGTACCTTGGAATATTTCGAATATTGTTGTTTTCATGAAAAATTTTAAGCATTCTTCAACAGCAGTCCTAAAGACTTCTTCACAGCATGGATGTCCTTTTGGAAGTCTAAATAAGGCATTGTTTTTCTCCTGTTACATCTGCACTTGTGAAACAATGGAAATAGATAGTTTGGCAAAAAAAAGTGAGTACAACATGCAAAGTCACATGTCTTACCGATTTTTATCGGGTGTGATAACTTGAAGTAGGGAAGCAATGGCTCTGTTTTACAATTTGCAGCTTGTAATATTGATACCTGTTATGGTTATTCCTCGTGAGACGGAGGCTTGAATTTTAAACTAGCAAGCTGAGGGCTCTCATTTTAGATTTGTAACAAATTTTTTAATTACCTTTTAAAAATGGTTACATATACCAGTCTTCAGATAGGTTCGGCAAATGCTTATGCATATTTCTGGAAAAAAAAACATTAAACTGACAACATCTTCCGCTTGTTATAGGAGCACTATTGCTTTATTAATCATTCAGAAGTCAAGAAGTTCAGCGCTAAAAGTTATACACATAATATCAGTTTTTATGCCAGGTCCTGACATTCTGACTTTGGCCTCATGGTATCTAAGTTACTCCAGATACTCCTGCCTTTAACCGGACTCCTTCTTCGGCACGTTGCTAGCTGTGCGCTTCCGAGCAGGCAGTTCATCTGTGTTGGAGGTAATGGGATGCAAACAGCCATACCATTTCACCATCAGTTTTAATACCTAATTTAAATTAACTTTTTAGTTTGATTTATTAAGGAAACAAGGCACATGTGACCCTCCTGCCTGTATCTGCCCATCTCTCTCRAAGTCATCCCCAGTAATTCCTGAACCCAGTTGTTCATTTTGGTCCAACCTGACAGAGGATGACCAATGTCAACGTAGTCTTTCCCTAAGGGGCGAGGAGGAGATGGTCACGGCCTCGTGCTCTGAGCAGTGGCGGCAACGTAACCTGGTGCTTTCGTTGCACGCTTCACGTCAAGAGCGTGTGCTCTCATCCAACACTACCAARACTAAGTCCCACATTGTAACTTCAGCCTGCGCATAATAGTCGCACTTAATTTTCATTTATTCTGTCTCAGCAGAAAAATCTGCAATATGAATTGATTACTGCTGACAAATACAGCRTATCAGTCAAACCTCAGGAACGATGCAGGCGAAAAGGGAGTGAATTGAAGAGCAATTTAGTGAGAGAAATGACTAAAGCTAGAGGAATTTATTTTAGTAAACRAGTGATTTGCTCCTGACTTCATTTAAACACTTGTTGTAGGTAGGGCTGAGACTCCCCTTTGCGGTTTGCCTGTGCCTACGCGGAGGGGTAGCACCGGAGTGCTGCGGAAGTGCAGCCGGAGCCGGAGGCACCGGGGGCTGCACGGCGCGCGTYACCGTCACGGTCCGAGCAAGGACGTGTTCTTCCCTAAATTGTTGACCCAGGCGTGGGCACCCCTGCAACATAAGTTTAGCTCCCGATGAAAAGGGGCTGCCTTTACAGTACGAGCGGCGGAAGAGCAAGAAAGGTGGGATGTGCGTTTTGCTGACTGCTCTTTCATCCTCTTGCTATCTAGTTGTCCGATGAATGCAAACAACAAGGCCTTCTGGATTTTAGTGTTGAGCAGATCCAGAGTTAAAATGAAAAACGTAAGTGCCTAAAAATATCTTTCATTACCCTGCATTTTTTTAATATAAATTCCTGTAATGCAAGAGTAATTGAAAAAAGGTCTGTAAATGACTGCAATGGTTTTGTTGATAGCATTGGTTTCATATGATGTCATGCGGCTGTTCAGAAATATTAAAGGATTTGCAAAAATAAAAAACCAATAGCCAAATAAGGCAATAAAATTGAAGGCGTGCATAGAAATCATGSCACTAAATTATAGCATATATCCTTAGGAAAATGCAAGACAAGTAAGGATTGTGGGTCTAGCATGCAGGACACTTTTCAGCATAATAAAATACAGCATAAATAACTGCAGCTATAACTTAAATATCAGAAAAGGCCTCTGAGTGTTACAGAAAAACCGGTGGAAGCATCCTCTTCAGTGAGGATAACTATCTTCACTTGCAAAGAGAACTACCTGGGCTTGCTTCAGAGCAGAACCGATTCCTAAGAAATGTAATTAAATGGCATATTATATTGCAGTTGCTCTATTAAAATGTGTTCGGGTATCAGGGTAAAAGTTAACGGTAGCGGCAGTCGCTCAAGGCGTAGGTCCSTTACCGCCGGAGCTCGTCCAGGGAGGGTAACACAGCGGGCGCCGCCTCGGAAATAGCTCTCTCTTTGGTAAATCCTTAATTACGATGACTCGTTATTCAGGCAAGCCTGCCGGCTCTGTGCCGAAGGGGACTGAGGAGGAGACGAAACCCGGGAGGAAAGCGCGGTGGTCTTCTGGAGAGGGTCGGCGCTTGGGGATGGGGGAGYGATGGGCAAGGCGCTGCGACTCGGGTGCAGTTTGCACCGAACCCAACGCAGAACAYCGTGTTTCATGGCACACTGTGAAAAAAGTCCAGTTAGCAGTTAGTATATATTATGTGACATTACATTACATATAGAGTTAGTATATAATTTCAAGAAAGAATTTGTTGTAAAAAATGTTTTGCTTTAAAAAAAAAAAAGTGCAGTGCCATTAAAACGGTTTCAGTTATGCGGTGATGTACTGTCTCCATGCATCCAGCTGAGGCCGGGAAGGATATCTTTATATTTAAATAAAGAAAATGTGTAAATTTTAATTGCAGTCTGGAGAAAGGTGATTACCCTTTTTAAAAATTCAATGAGATTGGCAATTCCTTAAACACAGATTTCCTCAAGCTGCTACGTGAGGGAAGGGTGCAACTATCTTAAAACGTATTAGCCAGTATAGACTAAAGAAGCACTTTTTCTCAAACTGCAGTTTGCTGGGATGAGAGCGGTTTGTCCCTAAAGACAACTGTTCCATCCATTCTTTYGGTGTTAGAGAATTCTTTATCCTCTGAGACAGGCATATATTTTAATTGAATACAAACCATATTGCCACTCAGTAGGCAGATCAGTACTGTACAGTAACGCATCTGTGTTTCTGAGCTGATTTAAAGCAACACATTTACATTTTGAGAACTTCACTGAAGATCTAGTGGCCATTTCCTTTCTTCTCATGTGCAGTAATCGCCTTAAGTATTTAAGAAACGGTTTGTTGAAGCGTTCATGTCTTGACAGTTGAGCTATGATTTTGGGGGCAAAAATGCATTCTCACTTAAAAACATCCACAAAATCGGTGTGTTAACTTTTGATGAAGCTGCACGTCGGCATCGTGCACTTGTCGTATTGCATTATTACTTGCTGATGTATTTATGCAGCGACTTGTGAAGGTTGCTTAAAATGCAGCCGTGCTTTTCCAGTTCATTTACCAAGGCAACCTGGCTTGTTTACATTATCGACTAAGTATCGAGGCGCCAGCGTGCCGTGCTTTAAAAGGCTTGGCRTTGTCCTCTTGATTGCAGCTGCATTCATTAATTTGTCACTCCCTAATTAGCTTGTATGGAAAAAAATAGTTGTTCGTAAATAGCTTTTAGAAATYGCACGAGAAGGCATTAGTTCACTAGTGACAAGGATGCACTGCGTGTCACTCTGGATTTAGCCGGAGAAAGCTGTAGCCTTCTGGGATGCGCACYGAAGTCATCGTCGCTGAAATACGGCATGTGTCTTGGGGGAGCTTCTTAATGACGGAAAAATCGCTGTTGTTTTGAGCATCAGCTGTTTAATTTAGGCCGAGGAGCTAAATCTTCGTGTCCCGTTGATGATGGTATCTCTTGTTGCTCTGATGAAACCAGAGGTCTATCTCTTGCAGAGGGACCTGCTGCTTCAYGTGCAAGAGCGCGTGCTGGCTCTTGCCGGTGCCCGGCCGGCCGGGCTGGCGCGGCGTACCTCGAAGCGCGAGCCTGAGCCAGCGCAGTTTCCCTAGTGCGCAAACTTCAAATGGGACGTGTCGCTGAGRAGGAGTGCAAAAAAAATCTCTTAAAACTATCCGTATAATGGATTAAAAATTGAAAAACTGTTGCGTCGATGTGCAAAAAAGCAGCCCTATTCGGGTTAAGAACGGTGCACGTTTTGTCTAATCCCTGAGAAATAAGTGAATCAGTTTGGGAAGCAGCCAATTCTAAAGTCTTAAAATGGATTCTCTCAGTTTATATCATGTTTTAGCCTTAAAGAGTAAGAACAAAATATTTACTTGGATGCGGTGGCATCGCATTCAAGTTTGTGACTGATCTGAGTCCATACATCTGAGAAGTCCACGTTGTGGCCTTTGCTAAAAGCAAAATAATACGGCTATTTTTAGTCTACGGGTGTTTCCACTGTTTCGATTAAACTGTGAAATTGTCCCTGTACTTGAAGGACTCATGATAAAGTCTTTAAATAAGAGAGACACGGTGAGATTTACTAATRACTCCACCAGGCGAGATGCCATCACCCAATTTGTGGGGGCAGAGCAGTGTCCATTTAGCACTGAGGTACGAGAAATGAAAGAGTCTGAATTTATTCTGCTTGGGCAGGAAGAAATTAAACTCTGAGTCTGGCAAGGGCAACAGGGCGATTCTTCATGCAGCTTTAAACCCTTCCTCATCGAGGTGAGTGCTCAGAGCCTTGAGTGCATCATTCTCTTCCAAGATAGCACCTCCCACGCTACGTTTGCTTCAATACACCTTTTTGCAAGGTTGTTTGACCCCAGGAGAAGAGGGCTATCAGCAGTGACGCTGTGATACTTGTTGCTCCCGGTAGAGAAGACCCCTCAAACCATGCTTTTCTTCTGCATCCATGTGTGAAGAGCCCTGGCCCTTGACTGGCTTTCCTGGGCGCTGTGAAGTGTAGATGTTACTCACCACGGCTAAGGCCTCCATCGCTACCCCTGCTGCTTTTTCTGTAATTATTTTCCCTGGAACAGATGGAGCTTCAGCCACGGCCTCTCCAGCAAGGTGCAGAGCCAGAGCCCTGGTAGAAGTGAAGTAAAGCGAAGCCAGATTTCGCCTCTGTCAAAGCGAGGCAGAACTCGCTCTGACGGGTATCAGTCATGCACCTTCTGATGCGACTGCTTGAAAAATGGTTTGTATGTGCCAGGGCAAATGCCTAATAACAAAAGATCATGCTGAAAATCTTCTAGCCCTCCTCTAATGAGGCAAGTGGTTCACACGTAGCTTTACTGGCAGCATGTTGCATCAGGTGCAGTGTAAGTTCTCAGATAAACCTTGCAACGCGCAGAGGAGGAAGGCAGCTGRAGTAGCAGAATGGAGTTCGTGTGTCTGTGCAATAGCCGGATTGGTGTGTGCTTATTTCCTGTGCTTTGTTTTCATTATGGTCTAGCTTTATTTTACCACAAAGAATTCCAGAAGTATTTATGCGAAGAGCTTTTGAAAGTCAGTGAGGCTCTAAAGGCGCCTATAAACTGGTGGAGAGAATGCAAGAGCCGTCTTATGCGGCACACTGGCCTGGGGGATTGGGACTCTGGTCCCCCGAAACACGGCAGGGCTGGATTTCAAGCCAAACATTGGCGTGGTAAAACCKAGGATGGTTAGGACTTCTCGGATGATGATAACGCTGAAGATGATCACTGTGATTTTGGGAGATCAGGGTTGCACATTGCAGCCTTGGATTCATTTTTATCCCTAAGTTGCAAAGGAAGGAAGATGATTCTTTTCTGAACGGTTTTTACACTGGTCTTGTTAGTAGCTCGAATTAAAAAAGAATTTCCAGAGCAAGTAAAGTGCCCACATTTTTATCCAAACTGTGTTTCAAAGAGTTCCAAAATGATAAAGAATGCGGTAAGCTAGGAGAAATAGTTGGTATTAAACATCGACGTGGTGATCAGAAAACATTAACYACACCGTTCAAGTGAGCTTTAACCCTGCATGTGAGCTGGAACAGATTTTTTTGTACAAGGTCACAGAGAAGAAAGCGTCGCTGGGGGTGTTGTGAGAGGGTTTGGGAGCAGACGACTGCCAGGCCGACAGTGTCGATGGAGAACGCAGTCAGCTTCAGATRCAGCCTCCCCTGCGTAGGTCCCTTTTGGCACCCGGAGCAGAGTTAGCAGATGGGTACGACACTTTGCGTTTAGCTGTCGTTAATGGCAGAATGAGAGGTGCTTTTTCGGTTTAAATCGTGGAGTGAGGATGCGTTCAAAATAATCAACAATAAAATTGAAATGTGTGGCACGGGCGGAAGAGCTATTTTATATTGCGGTGTAACTCAGGAGGCTCTAAATCCTCCTGCGTGTAGCGTTTRTGGAAAAAGCAGTGCAGAGAGCATGGAGWGTTTCCATTTCTCAGGGTCGCCGTKCCACACGGYCTGTCATTACTAACTGTCTTGCTCAGCGCTCAYGTCGACGAAGGAATGCAACCTCGTCCCTCTTTCCTTGTGGTCGCTGTGTAGATGTGGTCACCTTCTGCTTGCATCTGAAGGTGCTGAGGTCTGCCAAGATGTCTGCACCTAAGAAATGTTTTTCAATCTCATTAATAGCTCTCTGAAGAATATTCCAGTGTTGAAATATTTCAGCTTTGGGCTTGGCTTCAGCATTATTGGCACAGATTGTTCCAAGTTTTTGTGTTTCAAAGCATCCTCGTACTTGTCCCCTGGTGAGTCTTTGAAGGTGGCCAACACTCCAGTAGCTGGTTTCATTAACTGTTCAGTCATAAAGTGGAGTTCGGTCACAGGAGGGAGTCTGAAGCTCATGAAATAAATTAGCAAGCTCATGCAGCACATCACAYGTCAGGATAAGAACATAAGCGAATTCAGGGGGTTCTGCTAAAAGGCCATCAAGCCCTTTATGCTGAGTTTCCTTGACATTTCTTAATATGTTTTCAAAGTGCATCCAGGTGGTCCCAAATGTCACTCAGCTTCTCGACTCCTGAAAGCATCATCCACCCGGAGCGGACCCACAGCTCCCACAGAGGAGTTTTGGACACTGCCTTAAAGCCCGTGCTTCACTGAGCGCACGCTCAGGTTTGCCCGGGGGCCTGTAAATAATTTTGTGCTCTTCTGTAGCAGCTCTGAAGGGGCTGGCAGCAGTGGCCTCATCTGCAGCTCCAAATGCAGGTCCGTGGTTGGGGGAGTGCCAGGGAATATTAGACTATTTCAGATGCAATCTGGCCATCCCGWGGGGGTCTTTCCCTTGCAACATTTGACTAAAGACAAATTCAGGTAGAGGTTTTCTTTTCCCCTAAATGATAGCTGATTTTATGTTCTGACCACGAGGTTTGGAGCTGCCTGCTGCTTCATTGCCACGCCAAGGGAGGCCAGCGTGACCCGTGCTCTCGCTGGCCAGTGGTGGCCCCCCACTCGCTGGGGACAAGGACCACAGCCTGGCCATGCACGGCAGCACCCCGGGCTCCACGGCCGAGAAAAGGAGCAGATTTGCRTTACAGAAGTTACCCACAAAGAGACGACTGGTACCTGTAAAGCAGAAAGTAACTGGTTGGCAGAAGGATTCAATTCCCAACTTTGCCTGGGTTTGTAGGCTGCAGCTCCGGTCGATCGATGGTGAGAAAGKGTCTTCCAACGGGCCGAGGCAGATAACTGGTCTGCGCTGTGGTTTTCCTTCTGGTCGTGATTTGGCTTCATCATGTTTTTAAATTCTTTTTTCAGTGAGCAGCCTGCAGGTTCAAGCATATTCACATACCTGTTACGTGCTTGCAAAAGGGATTTCTGTGAAGGCTGCGTATTCMCTGGCTGCAAAACGGAGCATGTGATATTCTGCCCGTGCCATAGCGCAGTTTTAACATGCATACCTGTTCAGTAATGGATCACGTAAAGATTTTTATAATCATTCATTTGTATATTAAAAAAAACACTAAAAAAAAAAAAGAGGAGGCAGTGTATTTCATCTTTCAGTTAACAAGTTTTTAGCATATACCTGCACTGTATTTTGATTTTACTCTGAGAAAAATGACATCTACCCTTTCCTGGGTTAGCATTTCCTGCCCTGCTTTTAAAACTTTAGACATATATTTAAAGAGGATTTGATTGTTAGATCATCTAGTTTTCAGCTTTTGCACACTGGCTTTTCTTAAATTGCTCCCATTTCTCTTTTTTTTTTTTCTAAATAGCTGGCATTAAATTTGGATCATGGACAGATGTTTCTGGCATTTGAACCACTCATGCATTAGCTTGTAACCCATAAAACCTGCTTTTATAACAGTCTGCCTCTTTGGACTCCAAGCTCATAATTACTAAAGACTCCGGGACTTTTAGTTTCTTTCAAAAAAAGAAAGAAGACAATAATTCTTGATGCTTTTCCGTGTACCAAATAAAACCAATCACACCAAGCTGCAAACACAAAATAAGTAAAATGAATGGTGGGAGCAAGCACAGAGAATGGACGGTTGTTAATAAAAGCCTCGAAGAAGAAAGTCCCTTATACGCCCGCGGTGGCTCTTGGGGACTGGGCGTCAGCTAATTGCGGAAGGTTGTGCCCACTGTTAAATGTGCTTTGGATACTTTCTAAATTGGAATAAACTGGCACCTCTCTCATCTTTAAGCAAGGATTTGCTCTTTTGGGGAAAACAAGAGCAAACAGAAACCTCGTCCCCATTAGGGTAAATGAGTAGAAGAGATGCGGTGCTGCAGTTAGAGGAAGGCAGGCGCTGTGTGCTGGCTGGTGGCGGCGGTGGCACTGGTGGTGTCCGCAGCCGCTCCGGGCGCTTTGGCTCCGCACGGAAACGCAGAGCGGGGGTCAACACTTCCAGCGATTGCCTGTGAACGTGTTAAGAAAGAAAATCGATGTCATCRACAGCAACACTGCGCGATGCATAGTGGAAAACACAGCGATGATGAGCGTGGCAGAGCCTGCATTACAGCCGGCCTTGTTATTTTTGCCTGGATTACAGACATTTGTCACTGCGAGTCGTTTCAGGGCTGTACCCGTCCTTTGAGAGGAAGCTGGCGCAGTAGCCACCTACCTCTTACGGTTTATATTCACAGYGAGATAGCTCTGGTGGTATTGCTGGGCAAACGTCTTCAAGAAATGTAGCCGCTGGGTACCTACAATAGAAATGGGGCAAAATCTGTCCAGGAGTGCTCCCTCGAGGGCATGCGGATAAAAAGTATTTGGCCATGAACTAGCCAGCGCTAGTTTTAAAAAGAAAATCCATTTTTTTAAAGGAAAATAAATTGGCATTGTTATAAATTTGCAAYAAATGACTTTAAATGATGCCACAGATTTTTATAGGGCTATACAACAGATTAATTTACGTTGCATCCAWCTGTCATTAATTAAAGAGATGCTTGTCTGACTTTTTGAGTCAATGAAGAAATTTGTGGTTGAAATCRATAGGCCAAGTACAATGGACTAAGGATGTGTTTATTTTTTTATAAACATAACTGTGCATATAGGCRATCAATATTTAATCATCCCATAGGATTAATTTCTCAAGAAATCTATATGTTTGAGTCTTTTAGAGAATATAGTGTTGGCTGATTTCTCAAGAGCAGGCAGAGAGTGAATACCCTTTTATGGGCAGGAATGAGAAGATAGTTTCAGCCCGTTGCAGTAAAACGTTACCACGCTTTTACAGTGCCCTTTTGCTGATGTCCGGGAAAGGCATTTTGCTTTTCTCTTAGCTTCAGGSAAGACAGATTTCTAAATATACAAAGGTAAGTGGGAAAAAAAGAATAGTCCCTGTGAAGTCTACTGTGCTCTGGATTGACTAAACTTAGATATGATCTGTTAAATTAATTATAGGTTAGACACATGATCAGGATGATAAGTGCTCTCAGAGCTAATATGTTTCTTTCGTCAGTGCTTTACAAGTATTCACTAAGTATTAGAAAACTGCTCTTTCAGCCTGGTCAAAGCAAATTTCCAAAAGTGTATTTTGCCCTTATCTGTGTAAGGAAAATTGTTTTGGTTATAAGAACCTTTCTCCTTCAAAAATTCTTTTTCGAGCAAACCCAGATTCTTAGCGGGTTTGAAGCTCTGGGCACACAAGCTGACACGCAATCGGGTACTTTACAGTCATGATCGCTTATATATTCTCTCTTTGAAGAGTAAATCTCGACTTTTTAATATAAAAAGGCGCAGCCTGAGCATTAGGGATGGGATTTACACCCAAACTCCAGCAGCTGTGTACACCCATTAGCATTGCGTTGGCAGCTATAAGGGAGTAGGCGATGGGAAGTGGGCTCCTTCTCATGCTAGGGAGCTTTTTTACCAAGGAACACCTGGGGATTGCTGTTAGGTTGGGCCAACTTCAGCTGGTGTGAAGCTGCTCGGGGAGTGGGGGAAGGCAGGAGCTGAGTGGGTGCCACCACCATCTCGGTGCTTTCTTGGCAAGCATTGGAGCTCCAAGGGCTGGAGGTGCCTCCAGCGTAGGACCTGGGCTGCAAGGTTCTCCCGTGGTCCCCTGTGAGGAGCTTGAACCACCCTTCTGTGATGAGGGAATCTCTGTGCTGTTTTTCAGAGGGTCTTGGGCATGTCAGCGTGGGTGGCAGGGGCCTCAGCCACRTGCAGACCTTCACGAGTGTCAGGCTGGAAATTCCTGGTGTCTCCAGCCAGCCGAATTGCTCTCCAAATCCATATATGTGTGACCTTTGTTCTTCTCTTTTGCCGTGCCTTGGATTAAAAGGACCTGGTGGTTCATACGGTTGGTAGCTGGTGTGTCCCGTCGGCGAGTCCCCGCGCGGGGCTCCCACAAGCCGCGGGACCCTGGTGCCGGCCGCGATGCTCGCCTTCGGCGTGCAGCAGAGATGCCGGTCATYGTGCGAGCCCCTCGCGGGTGCTTCTGCACGCCTGGCTTCAGGAGGCCACCTCCCGCGACCAATGTCACTGGTGCGCGCGCGACCTCGCCGGGGCTCAGCTGCAGGACAGATGCTTTGTGTCAAACCGAGYGACCCTTCCAGATACCTTTTTTTTTTCTTTCCCCCTCTGGTTTCCATGGTAAAATTGAGGATTAAACTGTGGCTTTTGCTGATGCAATGCGAAAGGATGTGCATTGCTTCCTCGGGGGAAATACCGATATGCAGGGCTGGCTTGCGATGCGTCGTGCTGAAGTGAAAAATCCGACGTTCGGCTTTGAGAGCGAATTCAGTAATGGAGCTTCTTTACTGTCTTTCGCTTGCACGGTGGTAGAAAAGGGTGATAATCCAAAGGAGCAAGCGAATTTGATACGAATTCATGCCTAGTTTTGGAAACTGGAAGGTGAAGCGTTCATTATTAGAAACATTTGCTTAATTTTCTCTTAATTTGCTTAATTTTCTCTTCCCCCCTTGTCCAACTGGTAGGTGTAATAAGAGATATCTTTTTGCCGTAGAACAGTGTAAAGATTCAGAAATACTTCTAAGCAGTGGCTCACTTACTTCAAATAACTGTCCGAAAGTCAGCTGTAGTTCACCCAGCTGGTAACACAATATTGCTATTACAGTATTCACAAAGGTAATGGGCAAACAGCATGATTAAATATATCCCGAGCTGCCTAAAAATCCACCAAGATGTCTGTTGCAGAGAACAATTTGATCTTTTAATGTTGAAAATTAAATAATGTCCTCCAGATTTCTCTATTTCTCTAATTCTTACAATTAGCAAAAGGGACAGGCGCAATCTGGAAACATGAAATTACGTTTAGTAGTATCTAGTTCACTTTTGGGGCATAGCCAATAGTTTTTCTCTTCCTTGGAGACTGCTTGTTAGAATTATGTCTGTGTTCCACCTTGGTAATTTCATTGAGAAAAATAGAATTAAAAATTTAGAAATCCATTGCAAAGAACAAACAGCAGAACAAATAGCAGTAGAAATAAAATCAGGAATTTCTCCTCTTGAGCTATCAGTAGCCTTCATTAGGCCTGTGGAGCAGTTTCTGTTCCAATGTACTGTCATGGCTCAAGTTTTTTAGGAGCTGCTCATGCAAAATAAGAAAAAACAAATAGACCTTAGGTGTCTGTTTGGTTTTTTTGGCCCAAAGAGATGCATATARATTTGTTCCCTGTTTGTGAATTCTGTTAGTTTTTGCCTATCATTTTCATTTTAAAGTGGAGTATGTATTTCTGATAAAGCACTTGGTCTTCGCTGTCGGGCATTTGAGCACGGCCGCGGGGAGCCGTGCTGGACGCGTTGCTGTAGTGCAACGGGATGGTGAGGTGAGGTCAGCCCTTAGCCCACCTCGGCACGCACCGAAATATTTGGTAGAGCAGAGCTTCTCTGGAAGATCTTTTCCCGGTGCAGCGTGTTTCTGTGTGTGAAATTCTATCAGTTTTATCAAACTGTCACTTTGACCAAAAAGTTATCATTAACTTTGATCATTTTTGCATTTTCAGATATCACTGAAGGACATTTTAAAATAGTCATGTTGAGTTTAGAAAAATTAGAAGTCATGTTTAAGAAATATAGAAAAAAAAACGCTTGAATACTTAAAATATTAGATACTTTTATTTGCCTGGCTTTATAATTTGGTAAATTTACAGACATTCACTTATTTTTTTTTCCTGTTTCCAAAAACAGCTGGCATATGCTCTGGCCAAAGGCATGTTTCCAATTACCCCAGCTAGAGCAGGAGCTTTTATCCCAAAGCAGCTTCCCGGTTACCCTGAGCTAGACGTGGAGCACATCTGTCCACGAGACTCCAGTGATAAGATGCATATGAGCCGATTCCCCATGCACCGCTTAAAAAATATAGTCTGAATCTGATCGTAATTATCCTCACTCTCATCTTCTGCGCCGCGCACTCCTTGCTCGGCTCTCAAGGACAACGCAGCCTCCTCAAGCCGGGGTTTATTCATTGCTGGGGAAGCTTCTCTGACAGATTGTGGAGRTGCAGAGTGCGATATGCATTATTCAAAGTACATTAAAGGTCCCAGTGCCCTCTGAGTTTGTTCCTACAATGTTTTTCCACGCTAAATACTCCGGGCATCTCCGTTGTGAGCTCTTGATGCCGGTGAGAATTCAATGGCTGCTTCACCTCGTGCGTCGCAGCAGATGTTTATCCTTGGACCTTCTCACACTTTTCCCGAACGCAGCGTTTTCCGCACGCGGCATTTGGCACTTCTCTCCCGGAGGGTTTGAGTTTTAGCGGTGACCGAAAGGTTCCTCTGAAACGTGAACGGAGCGGTGTGCGTGGTGCAAACGCGCTGGCAGAGCAGGTGACGGCACCAACGACCCTCTGCGCGGCCAAAGCCTCAATGTGCCCTCACGTTCCCTTTGTAAGCCGTGAGATGTCAAAATCACACATTGTGCAAAACCCGGGTGAGTCGGATATCCAGGGCATGTTCTTACTCATCGCTATGTAAAGAACAGGCAAGGAGAAAAGACTGGATTTGTGTTAAGCAAACTCTCCCTTGAGTTTCGTCGTCTGTTTTGTTGGCTCTCGGTACTTATGGAGCGAGAGCTATCGAAGAGCTGACACCTAACAGAATCGGTTAAATTAAATTTTTCATGAGCTCCGCTTGGCTGATCATTGAAAGATACGCTATAAATGCACTTATTTTCCGTATCTTCTTTATCTTTTGTAACTCTGTGTAGTGCAGCATCCTTGGGAAACATTGGCAGAGGACGGCTCCACAGCTCCCAGCTATGTACAGACAAAGAAGGGAGGATTTTTTTAATATTGTGCCTTATAACCTGGGTCATTTTAATGCTCGCAGGAGGGAAAAGATGATTTTGCTTGGGCAGACACTTGGGAAAATCCCTGCACACCGCTGGGCTGCAGCATCACGGGGCTCTTTCTTGTCCCTTTCCCAAYGCTATAAATTTCAGTCTTAGAATCTGTTAATATCACTGGAAACATAGTTGATTTGGTTTAAATGTTGTAGATGTAGGACTAGTTTTCAGCTCTTTTGATGTTACATTTTTATTGTGTCTGCAAATTCAAGTTTTGGAATAAAAGGGTTGCCGATTTTAATAAACATGAAGTTCAGTATTGGTGAACATGGAATAAGTAAGAACTTCAGTGCCCTGACAAGTGTAATAAGCTTGGGAGAACATCTCATTTTAACGGCATTGCGCCTATACAGTTCTCTTGGGATAGGTGGTAAATATTTAATGCTTTTTCCTTTGTTTTCAGAAGATGTTGTCTGTAATAAGGCAGCATATCTACGGTAATATTAAAATGGCAAGTCACTCTGCTGCCAAAATGCGCATGATTTCTAGTTGTTGGTAAGCTAGTTAAAGCAAGGGTGGAGACAACGTGGCGCTCTTCTTGTAACGCTTCCTTCTTAATTAGGTTTTTTTTTTCATTTCTAGGTGAGGCATATAAATAAAAGAAACCTTATAGATCGTGCTGTTGAAAGCACTGCTCAGTCTATGACGCATAAAAATCCATGCTTTGTTTTTTTTTTATAAAACGGAGTCTTGCTTGCTCATATTGACTTACTGGTTCTTTAAAATCCATCCGTCTCTGAGCTTGCAAGGACAGCTAGGAATTGCGTGCTGCCGCCGTTAACAGCCAGCTTATTTTCCGCGTGCTTTCAGCAGCTCCCCGCGATGCCGCGGAGGCGAGCGGTGAAAGCCAGCGGCCCAGGCGTGCCCGCTCCCGCTGCAGCCCTCGCCGCCCCGCGGGACCACCCGGCCCCCCCTGACCCGCCGCCTCCTCCTCTTGCTTTTAGGCTGGGCAGCAGCGGTGGTGGGAGCAGGAGATCACGGTCAACGGGAACATCCAGAGGGGAGAGCTGATCACCTACAACCTCACGGAGCTCATCAAGCCCGAGGCCTACGAGGTGCGGCTGACCCCCATCACCCGCTTCGGCGAGGGCGACTCCACCATCCGCGTCATCAAGTACAGCGGTAAGCCGAAAAGCAAAGAAACCAAGATCGCATCAAAATTTCTGTGAAATGGGAGGAAAAAAAATAGGATAAATTAATCTTTCTTTATGAAATACTTGCTTTTGAGGAGTTTGCTCTTATTCCGAATGCTTTGAAAGTCAATGAGGTTTCAAAAAAAAAAAAATCTACAAAGCAAATATGTGGTGTTTTGGAGATCTCAAATCAGTGTTTTTGGTATCACCAAAGTACTTTAGGTTTTTGGTTTGTTTTTTTTTTCTGCCAGGATCAGCATTTTTTTTTGAGACATTCCTATTTGGATGAGAACGACTTAAAAAAAAAAAAAAAGTAACCATTTCTAGACCCAGGCAAGTGGAAAAGGGCCTTTCTGTCTTTTCCCCTAAAGGTCATGCTGTGCCACAGACCTGTGCATCCTAATCTCATAGAAAAAGTATATTATTCCTACAACCTTTAATTCGGTCTCCCAGCCTTACCAGGAATTAGTTCCTTAAGCTATGAAAATACCTTAAAATACCTTTCTGAGTGCCCTTGTTTCCTGAATGACTGACTTTTTTGGTTTTTGGCTGTAAAAATTGCAATGAATGTGCAAGACGCTCAGAGACGAGGTGTCTCTAGGAGAGCCCCTGGCGTGGTGCCGTTTGCAATGGGAACCTGATGTAGTGACCAGAAGGTTTTTATAACTGTACAAGAGAAGTGTGTGCCTGGGGCTAGGAGAAGATGTTTGCAGAAGTGGTATCATGAAAGTGTAAGCTGAAATGTTATCACGGAGCACCTTGCTAATCCTGCAGGAAAAAAGCAATGTGACGCACAGGTCGCACCACCGCCAGCCGTACACCAGCTGCTCCTGCAGGTAGATGCAACAGTGATTAGTGCTATACAGATATCTAGGCGAGCCCGGAGTGGGATGTCAGGTACAGCAGCTGGCCCAAAGGCAACCTGCAGACCAAGAATTACTTTCAAAAATCATTGCCGAGTAATTTAAAATAATGAATAAACCTGATAAATTTTAAATTTCTTGTGCATAATTTGTAGAATTATTCATGATCAATTATTAGCTCAACCCTACTCAGTCCCCTCATGAATTATTTCTAGCACTCTGCTAATACCAAGGGAAAAAATTAGATTAAATAACCTTAAATATCAGTTCAAAAGAGCATAGTTGCACATTGCACTGTCAGATCGGCTAGCAGTGGCGGTGGGTGAATCTTAAATTTTGCCTTTCGCAAAGTGTTTTCTGAGTATCTCTCTCCCAAAGCTCACGTCAGCAAAACCACAATGCAAAGAAGGACTTGTTTCCTCAATATGTATAGTCTTGTAATATAGTATAATAATAATATAGTATATAAAGGAAGAGACTGTGGTCGTTTTGCTGGAATTCCTCTTTGACCAGAAGTTTTCGTTGGCTCTTCCGGTGACGGCGGTTGCGCGCTGGCAGCTTTCAGGAGGTTGACTGAGGTCTCAGCCGTGGCTTACAACCTCACTGAATTGGGTTTTTTTAATGAAACGTTATGTCATTTCCATTTCTAGCCTGGGGCTGGCGGAAAGAACGTTTGCAGGCAGTGTGGACGGCGTATTTTGTCTACGGCAATTTCTTCTGCTAGGATCTGCCGTTAGCACGGATGCGAATAACGGCGCGTTTCAGGCGTGTTGATTAGGGACCGATGCCAGAGCCGGCCTCCCGGGAGAAGAGTTTGCGTTGCGCCCCAGATGGAGGGATGCTCTTGGAGCAGCAGTTTTGGAGCGCTATTACTCTGGCGTCTACAAATTCACGGTTTTAGAAATCGTGGACCAGATGCTAGTCCATAAGATAAACCCAAAGCTGGTTTCCTTTACCGAGGGGCTCCAGCCTCACTTGGGCTTTGCGTGCTTCAAATACGCATTTTATCTCAGCGTTCCCCCAATGACAGCAGTGCCAGCAGACTATTACAAGCCTAATTTTAAGGATGTTATAGCTCCCGCTATAAAATAATGATATCGCATATATTAGTGTAGTGCAAATTCRATACTTATAATCGGAAATGCTGGAATCTCAGAAATGTAGTTAATGGGCTAGCGGGATGCACAGCAGCAGGCCTGCCTAGATAAAAGAATAATTATAAACATTGCCCAGGAAGTAAAATAAAAGATGTGTAAATGCTTCTTAAAAGAACCAAGATAATTTTTTTTATGGTTTTCCCCTCCATTACAATTCTTTTTTTATTTTTTGACCTTAAGCAAGGAGGAAAACATTTGAATCTTCATATTTCCTATAGAATTTTAATTGTGCGTGTGTGTGCGTGTGTTCAGTCTTACTCAGAAGGATACCCTGGATTCTAGCAGTGTCAGCCCGTGTTTCTCACCCCATCAGTTTAAAAGTATATTTTTTGGAACATGTAACAATTTAACATCTTACAAAATCGCTGAGGTTGGACGGGTCCAACCTCTGGTCCAACGCCCTGCTCAAGCAGAGCCAGCTAGAGCAGGTTGTCCAGGACCATGTCCAGTTGAGTTTTGAATGTCTCCAAGGATATCTCCACAACCTCCCTGAGCAACCAGTTCAAGGGTTTGATCACCCTTAGAGCAAAAAAGTTTTTTCTGATGTTTAAAATACACTGGTGTATTTGTATTGCTGTTAAGAAGCCACATTTCAAACATTTTTTCTTAATTTTTTTTAAACTTTAATCAGGCTAATGGGATTTCATCCCGTTTTTTAAAAAGTGCGGCCAGTGTGAAAAGCAGATTGGACACATGGTAATTAGAGTTGCTAAAAATGGTAGCAATGTCCTCTGCCGTTAATAAATGAATTAACTTTTGTGGCTGAATTTCAGCTTTGTACAAATAGAGGGTAGATAAGCCCTGCACCGTCTATGTTTCATTGTGACAGCTCAAGCTTGTCTKTTGTAGCATGACAGTTTTGTGTGGGTACTGCACAGAAATAATTTTTCAGAATAGTTGAAAAGTGTGTAAGAATCAACAAGACACTTCTAGTGTWTTGTTTCTGTTTCGCTTTACTAGGCAGGAGAAGATTTATTCTATGCGGTGCAAGAAGCTGGCTCAGATTTCATTAATGTACCGTTCTAGCCCTTCACAAAAGTTGGAAAAAATATATATATGTATATATATATAAGGCCTAAAATTAGGGTAAAATCTCCTTTGAACACCCCCTGTGGTGTTTCAGAGGCTCTATTGCTTTATGCTATTATATTAACCTTTTTCTTTTTTTGGTGCTTAAATAATCACCAAGGAACTATAGAATTGTCTAATGACACTTGTAGGTGCCACGTCCAACTTTTAGGTAGCTAAAGGCAGGCCACGTTAGCCCTGCCCAGGATGACCTTTTTTGGTGGAGGGGGTTACTCTCCTGTGGAAGCGATGCCGAGCACATCACCTTTCAAATTAAAGTCCGCAACTGGAGATTAATGTGGAAGTTGCTAATATGCAAAATTATCAGCTTCCAGGATGCTAGTCTGCCAGTAACCGTCCGACTGTCCGGAATAAGGAGACTGTCCAAGTAGGAAAAGCTCAGTGATGAGCTCTTTGCAATACACCCTGCCTTCCCAAGCTGGAGCTGGAAATGCAAAAGAAAAACACGCCAAAATCCAGTCCTGCGGATCAAACGCTCACGCGTGGCGCAAGCATTTCGGAGTGGAAATGCTTACTTTCCATGAATTATTCTCTCCTCTGCGCAGAGATAGGCCGGAGAGAAGAGCAGTCATTGCAGGAGGAGCGACACCGATAATTAGAGCCAGACAGCGCTTGACAAATTCTTTAGTCGTGGCATATGTTACTCTGCCAAGCACTTACAATTGGGGCAGTTTAAGGAACACTAATGCCTGTTTTGTCGGCCAGTACAGCACAGATCTGTCTTGCAGTAACAGTTCAAATATAATCTCCATCACTTTACATAAATCTGTGTCACTCTATCTGATATGAACTGGCTGTAAAATCCTCCAACTGCTCCAGTTAAAGCTTCAGCACTCGCTGTTTTATATATGCACTTATGTTTAAATATTTTTAGAGTTAATCAATGATTAAAGAAGCAAGTGAAGGTCCCTTCTCTGAAAAAAAGCCCCCAGGAGTGCTACTTTTGAGGATAGAGAACCAGCCCTTGTGGCAGCGGTGGGCAGAGGACACTGGCCAAGTACTTTGTAGTTGAGCTGCCTATTTCCATACAGTAAAGAGCAAAAGGTTTAGAAACTTCCCAGCTTATGTGGAGAAGAGCATATAACCATTATAGGCCTAGATAGCGCACGTGGGTGAGACCCAGGGACTACATTCAGCCAGCAGTGGGATTGGGCCCCAGAAGAATAGAATTGGCACCAAATAGGACATAAATGATAGGATTTGGAAGTTAGGCAGACCGAAGTTTCCAGTGTGTAACAGGCCGTTTTCTAAACGGGGCGTTAAGTTAATTGCCATTGTGGGAGGAAGAAGACCTTGCCCGGGCTGAGTACCGATGTCGACAGCGCCGATGGCTTTTTGCTCTACAGACCAAGTGCTTAGAGTTACGGAACCTCATCTTGAGTGAAGCTTCTAGGTTCTTGCTGGAATTGCCAATAATTACCAGTTTCCAGTGGTAAAAAACATAGCAGCGTGCTTCTACTTACCTTAGTGTTACGTTTTTCATAGTTACTAAAGCTTGGTTTGCAGCTGTTTTTAATGAGGGGGGCATAGCGCGTTCGGTGAAGGTGGCCTTCCTTGTTAGCTGAGCAAGGGTCTGTGTTAGGAAGGATCCGTGGGAAATGCAACCGTCTTTATGCATTAAGTTCAGTGTATGTAATACACTAACAGAAGGGCAAGCATTAAGGAAAAAGCATTCTGGCCGCATTTGTGTGTTATATCCTAGAGGAACACAGATCAACCGCAAAGTAAAATCACCAGCAGACTGGAATTCCATCAGGTTTGATTCCCTCCTGGTTGGAGGAAGGGCAGGGAGCTTAAGGGATCAAACGTCGTGGCTCTAACCAAGCTCAAGCGTTCCATGACGCTCGGTTCTGCTCTTGAAAGTCATCCCCACTAAAACATTCGCCCCAACGCAAGCAGGGATCAGCTGAGCAGACCAGCGATAACTCTCTCGGGTGCAAAGATTTTCTAGGCAGTCCAAACTCAGCCTCGGGAGTTTAATCCCTAAGTCATCCCTTTATTTCCCTTTGTGGCTAATTGTCCTTAAAAACTCCCGCGCACTCACAGCAACCTTACCTTCCAGAAATGAGGCTGAGAGCAATTATGCCTTCCCTTACAGCACCCTGCTCTATAAATTAGAAGAGGGGGCTTTGGGGTTTTTGTTTTGCTGGGGTTTTTTGTTTTTTGTTTTTTTGCCGGTTTATGATGTTAGATATCTTCAGCCTAACTGGGCTTTAATTTGTTGTTCTGCTTTTGTCAATCAGCGTGAACTGACGCTAGTTTGGCAGGTGCCTTTTTTGCTCCGCTGTGAGCAATCCGAGTAGCGTGACTCAAGGTTACCCACTGGTGACAGTTTCTGTAAGAGCCCCTACGTACAGTTACAAAGCAAGCACCAGTAAATGTAGTTTCCAGCAATTTCAGCTAATTCCAAGTTCAATCACTCAAGAAGCCCACAAAATGAATGTTTCTTGGAGAATGAAAGGTAATTTTCTGGTAAAAGCTCTGAGGTTATCTAATATAATGTAATGACTAATTTTCCTAAGAAAATTGCACTGGGGCAAATTACTATTCATTTGTTTTAGAGAAGGCAAGATAAAATGTCAGAGCTGCTAAATTAGAGCTGTTTTGAAAACTTCAGGTTGACTCTACTGCTAAGCTGAGTCTATGAGCAGGGGTCAGGAACCAAGAGGTCGCGTCCGKAAACAAGGCACGTGAACGGCGACACGGAGCAACACTTGTACTGAATCCAGCATCACCAGATGCTCACATTATTTGGCGACAGAAATTGATTTCAAATTTTCTATTAGTTACATGCAATTCCAACTGTGTGTTGACCATCCGTCCACTTGTCACATGAGTAAGTGCTTATAGCAGAAGAGMCCTTTTTCCTAAATCACCCGTCCTGAAATTCGCCCTTCTGCAGAGAGGTGGCACAGGACTGTCGACTTTCAGTTCTCATCCAAACCTGATTTCAAACGTTTAGTATTGTACAGGCTAGTCTGGGCCTATTGGCAGGGTAAATATTCAGCCTGGACCTAAACCTTGGTGGTCCTTCTCGTTGTTAGAATATCTGTAGGCATGATCAAGGTTTGACTTTCATCYGGTTTCATCCTCTGACTTTTAAAGTATTAGGTGAGCTTCAATATTAAAGGATTACAGAATTTGGTTTTTTGCGGTTTTGCCAAGGGTCTATGAACTAAGAGTGCAAGTTTGTTTTTTCTTGGTTGTCTTTCTTGGGCAAATGGGATCAAACTTCTTTCCACAGACTTGCTGTGCTTTTTTTTTTTTTTYCTGCTGCTGTTTAAAAAGAAAATTGGCTTTTTTGAGAATTACGCAGGCGCTCTCTGTTTTTTTGACTCATGTATATACAGACATCTTATATAGAAGAATAGTACTATTTATTTAATARAAGGGTAATTCATTATGTTAAATATTCATGAACACTGCTAAAATCCAATGTGAAGTGATGAGCAAGGTCTGATGCAGAACCTCAGGTTCTGATTAAATCATCCTTTCCCTATTTTGGGGTGGATTCCTGTACAAAGGCACCACCCTGCAGGTTTGCTGTGCAATACTCTTCTCTTCCTTAAAATATCTGTAGCGATAATCTAGGTTTGATGCTCAGTCATGGTTCTGCAAGCTGAGGGTGCTAGTGGTGGAGCATACATGGCATGGATGGGAGAGGGATAGTCTGAGTACGGGTGAATTAGAATTTCCCCTTTGTGCTAATTTTATTTTTGCTCTATCTTCCAGCTCCAGTAAACCCGCACCTACGTAAGTCTTTTTTTTTTTTTTTATCTTTCTAGCTTTATTCATGTGAAGAACTATGTCTGCACCAGTTGTCCTTCACAGTTAAAAAAGTAAATGATAAGTATTTCACTTTTTTCACCTGGTGTGGCCCGTGGACTGCGTGAGTCCACCTTAGTTTTATGTGCAAGCTGTATTGATGGCTGAAGGGTGTAATTCCTCTTGTTCTGCCAAGGTGCTAACGCAACAGTAGATGGAGGAAGGAAAAATTATAGCTCCAGGTCATCTTCCTTCCCCAGTACCTCAAACAGTTCATTTAAGGGAAAATACTAACGTTCATAAAAATAACCTCCATTTCTGTGGGGACAGCAGCTTAGTTAATGGGATAGTGAAAGCAAACGTATGGGTGAAGCTATGGTTTAGCCATGGGATTAGCTACATAAGTGAAAAGTTAAATATTTAAATTTAGTATTAACAAGAAGTATTGAAGTATTGAATAGGAACTGTAWGTGAAGCTCCGAGGTACGCTAAAAATCTTAAAGGAAAAGGCAGTTTATGAAATTTTCCAAATTCCTTTATCCTTGCGTGAGGTTTACATTCTCATTTCTTGTGTTATTTTGATACCTCCTATCCTGGTCAGGATCTCGTCCACAGCTTTAAAACAAAAAGAAAACTGTTTCTTCATGAAGTACATACGAGAAGCGTGGACCTCATTTCCCCCGAGAAATATGGAGGCCAAAAGTATAAATAGGATGTGAAAGTGTCTGGGCATATTTGCAGGAGAGCTGCGTATTCCTTGGCTGTGAAGCCTCTTCCTTGCTATGGGACAGGCTTGCGTGGGTGGAGGGAGAAGCCCAACACACAGAATATAAATAAACCAAATAAACCAAATAAACCAAGAATAAACCAAACCAGCTTTGAGCTTGAATCATGGAAAAGATATTCTTGGAGATGAGAGGCACATCTGGCACTTTGTTCAGAGTGCTTCATTTGCATCCTTGTGTCCTTCAAGGGCTTTGTCAGGGTCTTTACGCTTTCTTCCTGATTTGGGGAATGAAGATGGAGGTGCATCCATTAATCTGCATCCATTCACAGGCTTCAYTCTTGAGGGATTTTGGATGCCATCCACAGCACGTGTATTCCTGATGGCCTTGTTTTTTCATTCTCTTGTCTCTTAGGAAGAACTGCAATCAGACCTCTATTTGTATTTCTTCTCTGCAACGTTTATGATGGTGCTCCTGTATTTAATGATTTTGTGCATTGCCACTTCTTTGTAATGCTAGATTTCAAAGATGTTGCTTTCAGAATCAGATCAAGGTACAACGTCCTGAAATTGGCTCCTCATCATCTTGATGGCTATCAGTCATGCTTGCCAGTTAAGGAATTTTCCTTTGGAAAATAATGCTCTTGGCTGATCTAATAAAGTCAATTAATTTATTGAGAAATTAGATTAATCTGCTTGAGGTGCTAGTAGGCAAGGTAGTGTCTGTGGATTGCATTTTTGTGGTAACCTAGTTTTATAAAATAGTATTTTACGCTAACTGTTGGGGAGTGGATCCAGTTTGCGTAGCTGTCGTTGCACAGCCAGAAGCAGAATGAAGAAGCCTTGGCAAGCACTCCTAACGCACCTTGTGGTTTGGGTTGAATTTCAAGCCTGCTTCTTCCACTCTGCAGTATTATAAGATTTTGAATAAGCTTCAGACCAGCATCCATGCTTAGCAATACGCACCTATGCTAAGCTCCMGGTCCCTGTGTCTTCGCTGATTTAGAGTGAAGCTCCAGTGGCTTAAGTGGATTTATAGTTCACTGGAACCCTAAACCTGCAAACATTTATATACCTTCTCAATTTAACACTGATGAATAATCCCATGGCGCYGGGTGTTAGAGTTTCTCATAACAATGAATATAAATTGTACCCCTGCACAGAAGGCTGTGCCTGAYGCACAGTGTGCGGACAGCTGTATTCTCCCTGGAGAACAGAGATTCGCTTGTTTTCTCGGATAAATCAATTGACTTTGTTGGACGAGTAAACTCAGCAGGAACTGTTCGTGTGCATAAAATTAAGCTTTGGCACATTTTACTACGTGGGGCCTTATTCTGTTCTGAGATGAAAACTGAACCTTGGAGTCCTGGTTTGTTCTGGTTCCTAAAGGCCTGACARTATAGTTTCTCATCCCGTCATAGCCTGGCAAGTAAGGTCAGTTGACTTGTGACCAACCGAGCTCTGGTTTAACACCAGAGAGGCTCCTCGTAATCCCGTCCTGGCTTCTCAGCCTTTTTATTCTCCAGGCCTAAGCTTTTCTTGCTTGACCTCAAGGGCATAGCAGAAATCTTAGCAAAAAGACTAGGAGATGTTTTCAGGAGATGATAGTCAACTGTCCTGCCCGTATAGGTTCAGCCAGACTTACACCTTCCTCACAAGTATTTGTTTAACTGGTTCTTATAATTATCCAACAATGGGAACCCCACGCTCTTCCTGGGCAGTCCACTCTGGTGCTTCACTTTCCTGATTTTTAGAAAGCTTTTCTTCATTTCTACCTGAAATCTGCCTTGTTGTAATTTTAGTCACTATTATTTGCTTTCTCATCCCTAGTGAAAACTGAGCATGGTTTGGGAGATATCACTTGGGAACAATGTTTTCTTTTGCAAAAGTTGCTATCCTCTTTTCTCTGATGTTCTTCTCCCTAAACCAAAAGGACCCAGTTCTTATCTTTTTTTCCCATAGTTCTTACCCTTTTCCCCATAGTTCTTATTTTATCAGTAGGCTGCCTGTTCTTCTCAACTTAGAAATGCTGGCTGGGTAAGAAAAGACAGTGACTTTAAGAGAGATTGTTGTATAAATCCAACTATGTGAGGAGGATCTATGCTATAAGATTTTAATCTAATTTCAAGTAACACCAACACAGATTGATGACTATGAAATTTTTTTTTTATTGTGAATGACTATGTGATGACTATGAATTTTTTTATTCACTGTAAAAGAAAACATGCACTTAGTGTTAGAGACTGATGTAAAATAAATGTACCATATATTTTCCCGTGCTGTTAATGGGCATCATCCTGCAATACATTCATTATAATTGACAAGTACTTTGACAAATAATAGAATAGTTTCAGTCACTGCATTTATGATAATTTACCATGTTGGCAGGAGAGTTCCACTGTGGATTTGAGGATGGTAACATTTGCCTGTTCACTCAAGATGATACGGACAATTTTGACTGGACAAAACAAAGCACTGCCACTAGAGACACAAAATATACCCCGAACACTGGGCCCAATGCAGACCGAACTGGCTCCAAGGAAGGTAAGCGTTAGCGGTGCGATCCTGAGYCTCCGTCGCTCTAGGCTCAGGGTCTCCACTGGGTTGAGGACCCMGTCCAGAATAGTGAATCCCAGCCAGCTACATTGTTTTTTGAATGCTTCCTAATCGCACTAAGGATGATCATACTTGAAGGACTTCTTAAAAAAAATTGCCAGTGCTGAGGAGTGTGGCTGGTCCCGAAGGAGCATCCCCTAACTGTGCCATTAACCATCTTGTATTGTTTCTGTTGTGCCATTTGGAAGGTGGTTGCTTGCACATTACCATCTTGTGGGGAAACAGTCTAGCACATCTTGAAATATTCTTCTATTTTATTCCATTTAAATTCTAACTTGGCCTCTCAGACTGTCAAAATGAGATTTTTTTTGCCCCATTTTTACTTTGGGTACTCCTAAAATGTGTAATTTTCAATCTGCTATCCCAGTTAACAGAAGCATGCCATCCTGGCTGCAGTATATGTTTGCATTTGAAGAGTCAGACATATTGTGCTGAATTTAGCAAGTACTGCAGTAACTCATGCTATTTTATTGTATGTCCCTGCCTGCACTACCAAAGAGGAAAAAAATCATACTGCATTGTATTTGCATGGTTGGATTAATTAAACACTATTTCTGTTGTTGGCACAGTCCGGGATCAGAATAAATGAACGTTTCATTGAAAATGAGTTTTTGAGCTGTGATTGATATGGGTAGTTGAATATGTTCCTTGAAAGATTTCCATCAAGATATTTYTTCTTTATTTTAGAAGTCCTCCCCCTCTCACTGTTTATAGAAACAAATTGCAAAAATTGCAACCTTGAGACTGAAGTCTGAAGCCAGTAATAAAGAATTTTTCTTTTCTTGTGCATATGCAATATTACATTGATTTGAAGTTCTTTATGAGTACTAACCTGCTAGCCCTGATTTTACTCTTGATAGAAAATATGTCTTTGAAGCAGCTGTGGAAAATACATGGGCATAATGCAGGACAAACATGTCCCAGAAACCATGGTGATGTCAGATGAATGTGAAAAATAAATGCAGATACTTAGGAGCCCTGGTGTCTTTCTGCATGTGTGCGTGTTGGGTTTTGAAGACTGCAACTTAACAATTTTCTTTTGGGCTTCCCCTAGGTTTCTACATGTACATCGAAACGTCACGCCCCAGGCTGGAAGGAGAAAAGGCCAGACTTGTTAGTCCTGTTTTCAGTGTCGCTCCAAAAAATCCTTACGGAGCTACGAACACAGCCTATTGTTTTAGCTTCTACTATCACATGTATGGACAGCACATAGGTGAGAGAAAGCCAAAGACCTTGTCATTTCACTTTGGGAGAAATAGCAGGAGAAATATCCAGTTATAATAAGAAAAACACAGGAGGACTACCAAAGCCTGCAAAGGCCAGTTGCAACGAAGTCTGGCCAGAGAGGTGCCTGATAGCRTCCTAATTGCTGTAAAACTACTTTTTTTCACTAAACAGCACCCTAGCAGGAACACCTTTTGCTGTTAGAGTGTGTATGTTGGAACGAGGTTTTGAGCAAGGGAACTTTCAAGCGTGAAAACAAAAAGATGATATTTGCAGGGACTTTGCCTGGTACTAACACAGTGTTTTGAGTCCCCCCTCGCTAGAGGCAGGGTCAAGCAATTAGCAGGAGCAGTTCTCTTCAGCTGGTAGTTGTAACGGCGCACACGGTGTGCTGTGGAGCAGCACTCAGTTCCTTCATAAAAATAATGAACGATTTGCTCAAAAGCGGTAGGAGTAGGTGTATCTGTAGGTCCAYTTTTAGTCATAGCTCTTTCAACATATACATTCAAATTTCGGTTAGTTTTGTTAGTTGTCCCTGCACTACTGAGCACTTTAACACAGCCCCAGGTCTAAATTTTTCTCACTCTCAGTTGTAGCAAGTTCTTGCTACAACTTACTTATTGGAAAGAAGTGATGAGACCATGTCATATTTAGTGGGGAAAAAAAAGAAAGAAAAAGCCTGTAAGAATACTTCTGGTATATGACAGTGAAGAGTAAAGTTAAAAACATTAAGGAGCAAAGCGTTTTTCTAGGATACAGTAGGGTTGGGGTAAGACCGACAGCCACTGAGGCTGAAGTCTGTGCACAGAAGAGTGATCTCTCTGATCTGTCCAATGTGTTTTTTTCTCCTGAGCTACCCTTTCAGGAAGTCTGTGTCCTTAGGGTCTTTGCTGAGATTGCCCTTGTCTGTTTTTGTGTAATTTCTTGGACTGACATGTAGTATAATGCCTTCTGATGAAGAAGCTGACGCACAGATGAAGATGGTTACAATAATGATTAGCGGTCACAGTTATACAGGATTTGTCTGTGCACAACATGGACACCGGGTTGTCAAAACCAGAAATTGCTCCATTTTACTTGTGCTCTTGAACATTAAAAATATAGTTACAGTCAGTTTAGCTAATGTTCAAAGTGATCTACTTTTGAATAGCTTTCTACAAAATTACTTATTCCATGTCCTTAAAGAGACGACTGCAAGAAAAATAGTAAATTAATAGCATCAGCCATGTGCTTGAATGCATGTACATGGACGTCTACTAAATTCAACATTTTAATTCCTCATAGTGACAAAACGTTATGAAGCACATGAGAATGCAACATGCATTCAGGAAGTAAATTATGAAATGAAAAAATATATATTGTTTGATTCCCCAGATATAAAATCTATCATGACTAAATTGTTCACATCAGGATAATAAAAAAGAAGAGAAAAGAAATRCCTAATGCATGATGATATTCTAAAACTTTAATGATTTAAGCACATGGTTATTGTGCGAATAGTCCTATTGATGAGGTAACTACTCGAATGAGTTTTTGAACATTTGTGATCTTAGCAATTACTTTGGTCTAGGAAAGGGGTTATTATAACACAATGATTTGCCCAGACGAATCAAACCTAATCATTACGCAGTGTTTCAGATGGTGTATGCTTGATAACCCTGGTTTGAGGGATGCATTTTACATAAGAGCACATTGTTTGAAGTTCTTCTTCTTTTAATACTTCTGCTGCTGGAAGTTAAATAGCTAAAAATCTTATCTTTTCATTCTGGCAAAAGTTTGTTCTACTGATGATTTCGATCACATTTTGAACAGCTACTTTAAAGCTGAAAAYTATTTCAATCTAATTAAACACCTCAGAAGCTGACATCTTGTGCTTCCCTTCAGACCACAGAAATAATTTCTACCCAAGAAATGGTTTGTAGCACAAAATATTTGTAAGTAGCTTAAGGAATATACTTCATAGCTTCATATATTTCTTCTATAAATTCTCTCACTATTCTGCATCACCTTGGCAGGAGAGACTAAAATCTTATTCCARACGAACAAGACTGCACTGCCTTGAGCTGGAAGAAAAAGAAAGGCTCTCCAGAGGCTCCCTCCAACTGACACCACCCTATGATTCTATGAGATATGTTTTCCATAACTTTGAGTTTGGAAATTTGTAATTTCCAAATGTTCAAAGGACCTGGAGGTCCTGGTGCACAGCAAGTTGACCATGAGCCAGCAATGTGCCCTCATGGCAAAGAAAGCCAACAGCATCCTGGACTGCATTAGGACAGCCCTGAGCAAGCTGGTGTAGGTGACCCTGCTTTTATCAAGGGGGGTTGGACTAGATGGTMTCCAGAGGTCCCTGCCAACCTCAGTGCTTCCATGATTCTGTATGAAATATTTAATTGATAATACTTTTTTCAGAAGAGTTCCATTTTAGTAAAAATGAATCCCCTGTGAATAATTCTAGATCTCATTGCTAAAACTGATTGACTCTTTTAGCATGAACTGTTAGAAGCTTTGACCCTGCACTGCTGTTTTGGAATTTGCAACCAACATRTAGAAGGTACATCTTATCCCCACGTGGAAATGTGCGCTGCCAGTCCAGGGTCCTATAGAGGCTGTAATATGCACTGCAAGCTCATGGGTTTCTTCACAAGAGCAGCRTAGGAGCTATCAGCTGAGCCCTCACGTATGATCTCTGTGCTAAAGGCTACYGGTTTTGAATAACCGTGAGCTCCTGGTTCTTGATCCAGCATGAGTGAAAATCAGAAGTGTCTTGAAGGGGGATTTGGCTTAAATAAATTCCAGCCTGTTCTTTCCTTGGACCTGGGAATCAAGTGTCAGAGAAGATTCATGGTCATTAATCTTTGATTTTCCATCCGTAACGCTGTAACRTTGTTCAGCAGACTTTGGTGGTACAAGTCAGCGTTTCCATTGYGTTTCTTTATTTTCCCTAGTTATCAATATCTGTAAGGCTTCCACACAGTTTTAGGGTTATTATTCCCATGTCTCAGGGGAATAGTACTTTGTCTCCCCCACAAATGAGTGACTCTGCTGACATGTTTGAAAGTATGGTAGTTGGACTATATTGAAAAAAAGCAATCTCCCAGTTTATCCAGCTCAGCTTTTGTGCCTGCTGTTCAGGTCTTYGGTGCCTCCGGCAGAGAGGCCAAAAATTTCTGTAGTGAAAAGGGGAGGTACTCGAGAGCCAGCACAGCTCTGAAGAGAGAAACGGGGACCTCCATCCTGTGGCATGGCACTTCGATTCCCAAAGACAGCGTGCGTTTCTTTACCTGAAATAGGTGGCTCTTAGTTACAAGTCAGGCTTCAATTCCTGCCAGGTCGCGCAGGGGTGATTCTGGGAATGCCGACTGCAAAGGAAGCGYGTGTGCTTCCCTCCGCATCCTTCAAAAGGACAAGGTCGATTATCCCCAAAGCGTAAGAGAAATAGAAGCTACTTGATTTGCAGCAGCCAACAAGCCGTTTGTTGAGGGACAAGAGGATGAAGAGCCACTGTCGTTCCCGTGTCTCTGGACTGAGGCAGGAGGAGCTCGCYGGTCCGTTATGGCCACCACCGTCTTGTGAAACAATCTATATTTCGGATTTTTCAATCTGTGCCCCGAAATGGAGCATTTCTAATTGCCTCTTCAAGGACAATATTTCTTCTTTATCATTAGAGAGCYATCGCAAAACAAAAAGCAAAGCAGCACAGGCTATCAGCTCGCACGGTGAAAGCGGTTCCGGCGGTGACGAGTGCCCAAACCGCCCCGCGGTGCCGCCGGGCATCGAGGTCTCCAAGCACCCTGGATTCGCTTGGCAGGAAACTGCCAGAGGRGCAGCTCTTTTTTTCAGTTGACAGTTGTCATTCCCATCCCCTGGTGTTTCGAGAGTCCCGTTGCGTACAGAGATCAGAGTGGTTTTAAGTCCRCAGACGAGCTCTTTCAGCGCGTGGCTCAGCGCGGACCACGGAGCCGCCCCAGCCTCCCCCRCCACGTGAGTTTTGCAACTCATGCAACGTTTCCTCGGACCGAGGGGCAGACCACGTTCGGTCCCAAGGATAGGCATTTGTCGCCGGTGTCGTTAGATGAATTTTGAGCTGTTTCGGGCAGGTGTGTGCGCATAGCGGGAAGCGAGGCCGGGCAGGTGCGGACATACTAATCAGCTCGCTAGGCAGCGCCTGAGCGATGGGTACGGGAATGACTACTTCGTATTTGCCGTAAGCTGGCTCACGCTATCATCCTGCTCCTAATGGGAAGAAACGATGTGACGCAGGGAGGCTGACTCTCCTATGGACAATCTTAAATCTTTGTAATGACAGAATTGCGCTGACAGATTGCAGCAGCGACAGAATTACCAGCTTTTCAGGTCTAAATTGCTTCGTTATTTCAAACGTCCCCGCGTCATGGGCTGTACCAGCCTTCAGCAACGGGTGAAAGCGGTGCGCGTGTAGGCAGAGACAGGCTATTCTTGCTAGGAGCCGTGTCTCCTTTGTGCTGCTCCTTCACCTGCCCCTGCATTTGGAAAACAAAGCGCTGCAGTAGGAGGCAGGTGGGAGACACAATCCTGCCCGTCACTCGGGCGAGCGCGGCTCCCCCACCTGCTTTGAAGAAGATGTATAGCCTCATTGTGGGCACCCTGGTGAAAGAGCCATGATGAGAGTATTTGCTGCTCCATTACACACTTAGCTTTATGTTTTTCAAGGCACTGACTTTTGCTATTGCTAGAAATAAGAACTTTTYATTAGCAGGAGCTGAGTCACTCTGCAGCTGCTTCAGATCGGAGAGGTTTCGTTGCAAATATAACTTGTATTTTGCACCCTTTGCTCAGGACAAAAAGGGATCATTACCGCTCYAAGGGGAAAGCTTTACTTATGGCTTTCCAGCTGCCATTCCTACCATCCTAAAAGAAAGTGGTCTTGTGTGAAGTTGATAGTGTGAACTTCCTCAAATTAAGGCAAATGTCACGGTTTGCATAGTACAAAGAGACAGCRCTGCCCTACACATGTGCAAGCGCAGTGGTGAGCAAGAGGGAACAAAGCCTCCRAACTTAACGCTTTGTGAATTACCAAATGACCCAGAGCCTTTCCTGGCCTCTCCCCAGCTCGTAGGACGCTGCCAGGACACCCGGCAATGGTGAGAGGGCCTGGGGTGGTGCATCTTCCTACCCAAAAGGTGAATTTGCTCATCCTCCCGCACGCTGTGCTCTCTGATCCCTTGCTCTAAAAGCCATGTGGCTTCCCAGAAACCCCAACACTCTTTAGAGAAGTAAGGGCAGCCCAGCTACCTCGGAGACAGGAGTTTTGCCAGGATCCGCGGCATCCTGTTAGTTAAACCATGCACCGGCTCAACAAGAAGCTGGACAGGCTGTAAGTGAGAGATAAGCATTAGGTAACAGAGCTGCGTATTAATCCTTGGGCGGGGAGATGGTAAATGCCTTGTTTGCGCTAAATTAAAGTCCTGCACCAGAAGTCTTTTTCCCCTTCTCTCCCTGGAAAGTCTTTTGTCTTTCCTGGGCAGTTGGGAGCGACGCGTGTGACTCCGCTACCCGTGCAAAGGGAGGACACCTCCCGGGGCATTCAGTGTATTCCTGTGTCTTTACTTCCTATGAGCGTGCTTCGCCAGTTTATGGTTTTCCCAAGCTTAAAAGTCTCTGAATACGTGCCAAGCAACTCTGCACACACTCCTCAGACTAACAGAGACCCGTGCGAAGCGGGAAGCGGGGCGAGAAGCCCCAACGGTGGCCAAGAGCCTGAGAGTTACGTTGCAAACGTTGGTGTCAGCCTAGGAGGTGGCACGGGGCAGAGCCCACTCGAGACTCTCGCTTTAGCCAGCTCTGCGTTTTTGTTTCGTCAAGGAGCCCAACCAATTCAAGTTCTCAATGTTTCTTCTAGGAAGCTTGAATGTCTACCTGCGCTTAAAAGGTCAGACTACAATAGAAAATCCRTTATGGTCTTCAAGTGGAAATAAGGGACAACACTGGAATCAAGCCCGGGTTAATATAAATCCCCCAACTTCATTTCAGGTAAGGAACTAGCTGCATTGCTGTTGGTGGGTTTCGCAGCAGAGTGACAGATTCACAGTACACAGACACCAGAAACAGGGTATTTATTTTTTTTGCGGAGAAGAACATCRTGCATGTGGCCTGTTTACATTCCTTTCTTTTTGATACAGAATTTCACAGCTGCATTTCAGCTCTGCAGGCTGCTTTATGGACAGATAATTGCTCTCAGTGTTGTAAATAGGTGTGCACTGGAGAGCTTAATAACGCACGCTTTAATGGCAGGGCACCAGTATTTGCTAGAAGAGTCAACTGTCTTTCAGTTTTCGGAAGATGCCATTAGCTTATGTAAAACATTTTTTGTTTCAGAATAGCAAATGGGATATAAAATTACTTCGTGTGAAATATATTTGGGAAACATGGCATAATGTTTGTGTTAGAAGTTTCTTGAAATAGGCTCTTCCTCCACAGGAAAAGGAATGATCTTTGAGTCTTTGCTAAGAGGTGGCAAAGAAGCGGTATCGCCTGYGTGGGATTCCTGCTCTGGCGAAGCTACAGCCTTGGTTCACTAGGCTTATGCAAGTTCTTACAAGTTTTCACTCATTTCACTCCTGATTTGACAGTGAGACGCTGATAGACTGTTATGGGCAGTTCTCATTCACACCGTGAGCTGGGTGTAGCTGGAGCAGACCCCGAACGGCAGCCGACAGGAGCAGCTCTCGCCTGTTTAAGGCTGGGAATATCCTCGCTGAGGAATGAAGTTACAAGCTGTGATCTAAAATGTGTTCTTCTCTGGGCTTTCCTCTCCCCTGTTTGTAACRTCCAGGTTTCCTAAAGGAGATGATAGCGGCTTTGGGGGAAAACTGTCCTATTAATGCAAGTCAAAACTATTTTATACATGTAGCTTGGGATTCACCTTATGGGCAATTCCTGATCCTGAACCATGGGTTTTCTTTTGTGCAGTGATGGCAGAGAAATTATTGAGCACAKGTGATCACAGAAGCATTGTGTAGGAGGAAATTAGAGGAAAATTATAGGAGAGGGATACGCAAAGTCTATCATGACATGATGTTGGAGTTGAACAGAGGGGGGCAGAACTGGGAAGAAGARTGCAAGGAAGGGGAATGAGAGTGCTGAAATACAGTCAGAGCAGGTCCTGAGTACCGAGGAGCCCATCAGGGTGGGTGAGTTTGTACTGGTCAAGCCAGGATAAATCCCAGAAGTCTGAACAGTGAGGGAGAGAAGCATGATTTAGTGCCTGAATAGCAAACGGACTGGTAGATGGAGAGAAGACATGGGGAGACAGAAGGGAAGTGATTGCAGTTGTGTCTGCGAGAGATGACGGAGACTCGTGGTGGGCTTTGGCAGAAGTAAGAGGAGTTTGGAGGCAGCTCTGAGCAGAAGACGTGCAGGATTCGGCACCAGCTATCGCGGTGATGAYGAGGGGAGGAAGGTGATCGGGACAAGCCCGGGGGCACCTCCTCAGCCCTGAGAGGAAAGCACCGCCGGGACGAAGCGGTAAAAACAGGCTCTCTGCATTGCAAGGACTCCTCCAGGGTGAGGTAGCCAGCAGGACAACCCGCCTGTTCCGAGTAACTCCTGCTCCGAGCCTCCGGGCAGCCGGTTCCCGCGGCGGAGCCCGAACATCACCCTTGGACTATGCCCTCACTGTGCTTTCGGAAAAGAAATGGTACTGGGCCGTTCCTGGCACAGGGGCRCCTTACCTCCTATTTCTTTAAAAGCATATTCATTGGTGCCACTAGCTGGTACACAAAATGGAAACTCCTCTCTTTGCCCGTTTTTCACATTTTTACACTGTTGTTTTCAAAGGCCTCAGCATAAAACAAATGCAAAGCCGTGAAAGTCTGCACAAATATAACAAAATAAATGTCGGAGTGGTAGGAACCTTAAATTACTTTTTTAGCTGTTCTCGCATCAACCAAACCTTATTTTCCATTTAGGAGTCTAAAAAGGAAAGAATATAAAATTCCTAGTTAAATTTAAGGAGAGCGAATCGAAGTGAATCTTTGCAGTAAAACAGTACACTGACACAGAAATTAAAACCTTTTATAGGTTAATTTGTATGGGTAAGCGCTGCCCGGATTTGTTTTATGCCTTCCCAGTCCCTGTGATATATAACAAAGCTTCTGTCATGAAGAGCTGAGAGCACTGCAGTGCTTTGAATCAGAAAACATCTTGAAAAAGCTATCTCAGTAAGACATTCACTTATTAAGTATTATTAAATAGAAGGAGAATAAACAGAAACAAGAGCATGTGGAAGTGATACATTGCATGCTGGCACCTGTGAAGTCCTGGATTTTAGCTCAAATTTGAGCAGGAGCACTGCAGCCCCCTTCGGCTACGGTTTCCTTGAAGTCTCCTTGTGGCTGCTTTTGAGCCCTCTCCGCTSTGTGGGTCCACGCACACAACCAGCCCCTGTAGCCAGAAGTTGGGAGAAATTCATCACTGAACAAGAGAAAGTAAAAAGTGATCTTCTCCATCTTCAGCTGTGGTAGGYCATCCCTGGGGGATGGAACTTGCCGTTGTTTGAAACTGGAAGAAATTGAAGGAGATCCACCAAATTGCAGCCAGTGTGACAATCTTGAGTTTTGTTCTTCAGTCTTACCAAGTGAGGGTTGCTGAAGATCTCCGTTATCAGAATTGCATCCATTTTCGCAGCTCTGAAGGTAGACTTTAAGATTTTAAGGTGACTTGATTTTGATCTTAGGTTAATGGTGCCAGCTGTTCTGTTCGGCTTAGGATTTTTTTCTCCCCGAGTCTCAGCTGGCTTACAAAATCCTGCAGCGGTTCAGGGCAGGTTAATCAGCACAAGTCATTTAATTCCTCAAAGCCAAAAGAGATTTTTTTGCAGGGAGGGACTGATTTGTCCATAAATAAATGAAAGTGTGCCCACAAAATGTAGTAAGTTCTAGTAAGTGGAGAATAAAGACAGCTGGCCAAGATGGACACACACAACGGGGAATAAGGTTCTCTGTAGAGCAGTTGTAACTCAGGAGCTGTCAGCAGAAGCTCCACTGAATTGCTGCCAAGTACTGCTGCTCGAGCTGGATACATCTTCTCCACGATACGAGGCTGAGATCTTCAGCCTCTTCCAGGGCTGTAATTTTCATTCCGAGTACGGGGCTGAATATTCATTCCAGTCTCGCCTGGACTTCTCAGATGAAATCTCTGAAAGGGCCCCTCTGACGGTGGCGATGGGATGGTGGTCACTGTTACTGCTGCCATCGCTCTCTCCTGGCCACTTGAAGCAGGCTGAGATCTTCAGCCTCTTACAGGGAGTGAAATGGTGCCTAGAGCCAGTCYGTAGTAGTTGGCTCGGGAGAAGAGAAGGCCAGGAAGGTATGTCTTAAAAGATACAGCCCTGTCATCACTGTATGCCGATGGGGACAGCCTGGCATTYGTTAGGCACATCTCTACTTCTCATTGGGAAACTGTCCAGGAAGGTAAAATCTACCTGAAACCATGCTGAAGCAGCACAAGGTGAATTCCCTCAGAGACACTCGGGATAAATCTGGAGGCACTATAAGGAAAAATTTCCATTTCCCTTTTTAAGAGAGCAGAGTGGCCTTTCGTATATTTGTAAGCCCTTCTATTCTCCAGCTAAATGCAGTGTTTCTAACAACAGCTTTGTAAAATCKCAGGCATACAGATAATAGCTTTAGCTAGAGACTGATAGGAGATCCTGATCATCTGGCACCTCCTGCAAATAACTGTGAACTGTAAACTAGCCTGTGCTTCATGCACTGCCAATATTCATCTGCTGTGATTTGTTCTGAGCGTGTGGCCAAGCTGGCTAATAGCAAACCATCTCTGAAACCTATAAAGCCTACTGCCAAATGCAGATTTTAATTAAATGCTGGCCATTGTATTGGTATAGAGTCCTTTTGTCTGGAAAGAGTGTTTTTCATTATCAGGAAAGATTTGACTTCACACTCGGTTGATTGGTTATCTGCCTTCTGCCAAGAAGCACAAAGGGCGAGCCGTGCTTTGGGGGAGAAGAGAAGAGACTTTCAAGCTGAATGCTTCCCATTATCAGAGATAGAATGGAAAAAATGTAAGAGGGATAATTACTTGAGACATTGTTTTCAGACAACAGGGTAAATTATGGAAAAGCTTACTGTTTCCCCAATTACTGTTCCCTGTTGCACTAATATCCACCTTGTTATAGTAATTAACCCACAGTATCACACTTTGGTGAGACAGCGATGGAGTCACCTGCTCCAAATGCATGGCTTTCACATTTATTTAGTGCTCTCCACGCCGCCCTTGCAGCCTGACTTAGGACACAACCATCAGACTGTAAATATATGCCTTGGTATTGCCAACGTACCGCTGCAGGGTCAATCCCTTACTGGATATGTTCAGTAAAAGAACGAGATGTGTCCGTGGGCAAGGTTTTGGGCTGTGCACCCTTCCGCAAGGCAGAGGGTAGGACGGCCTGCACGGTTCGGTGTCTGGTGCCTTGGCGTGTTGTGTGATGTGGATTCYTGCAGCTGGACCGAGCCACGGACAGCGCTGAGCCCTTCTGCGATTTACAGGGGCGTCTTCCACTGTGCTGAGTGTTTATTAAATAATTATAATGAATGTTATTAATTTTGAAGGAGCAACTCTGATGGAACTGTATGGATGTGCAAAGAGATGTTGGAGGCTGCCAAAGAGTCAGCCTGCATCTGCGTCCTGATGAAATCAGTGGCAACGCGGGAGCCCGTCAGAGTGCCCCACACATCCCTCTAATGCCTTTAATTTATGACAAAGTGTAATTTAAGTATTTTGTTCCATATGGAATTCTTTTTTTTTCCAAATTGACACTACCTCCAAGAGTTAGTTTCTCCATTAGTGCCACAATATTCCTTTATAAAGTTCATTGAATATCGTGCATATATTGTTGCAGATTAAAGTTAAAACACTTGTCATCTGAATTAACCAAAAGCATTTCAAAGGAACGAGAAGACAAAGGGATTGGAGAGATAGCTGAGCAAACGATGCTGCTTGGGAAATATATTCCTTACATAATTCTCTTCATCTCTTTAGAAAGGCTTTGAAGTTTGCTAGTGAATAAATTTCCTGCAATACAGAATGGGTTTGCTCTTCTGCAAAGCTAATTAAGGCAGCAGAATGGCAGGACAGGATCACATCAGTTTGGGGAAAGGACAGTGGATAACTTTCTTTCGTGCAACAGTAATCCATAGCTAACAATGAGCGTTCTGGCAAATACTGCTGCTGACCTTGCTGCAAGCCACCCATCTCCATGCAGGCAGCATTTTGCTTTCCAGGGTTCAGCTTTTATGCCCTCTCCAGGGCTGTTTTCTCTTCTTTTCTGTGCCCGCTGCGGAGGTGGGTCTCGCCAGCGCAGGCTGCGGGAAAGCGCGGATCCCGCTGGTCCTCCCCTGCCTGTCCCAAGGCGGGAAATTGGGCTCTCACGGACCAGGAGTATTCGCCAGGAAATGATTAATAGTCCCTTGAAATCATAGGCATCCATTTAGCAGAGGAATAAAATCCCTATCCTGACCCCTCCTCGCTCCATAAAATACATCACAGTCTCCTCTAATAAACATGGGCTGTTACTTGATGGGAGATCAGAGTTTCTCCAAACGGTGGTGGGCCACCGAGCGGAGCCGGGGGGACGTTGGCAGYGTCACCGATCCCCGCAGCGGCAGGGGTCGTGCCAAGGCATCTCGGGACCGGGCTCCGCAGGCTGCCGAGAGCACAGCGAGCCCAGCGGGCGCCGCTGGGTCCCATTTTTGGTGGCCTTGCCCATCACCTACGTGCAGAGGAGTGCCCACATAGCAAACGTGAGGGCTACAGGATGGGAGGCGGGGTGGGAGTGACTGGTTTGGGCATGTCTGAGAACCAGAAATCTCATTTTTCTTAGGCGTTTTTGCCAGCTTCTCTGTGAGTGTGTTTGCACGTGGTTCGCATTCAAGTGGACGCAGTTCTTGGGTCTTAGATGGTCTTCTTTAAGCTCTGCCGTTCTCTTCACATGACAGGAGTTTCTGAGAAAAACACCACTAGTCTCATCAAAACTTTCCCTGCGTTGAAGCCCTTTTTCCTTTGCTGGAGCGGGTGTCTGGCAGTGGTGATGAGGTTCTGGGGGTATGTTTGTGCCCCAGCTTCTTGCACAGCGTTGCCCTTGGTCCATGGCCCACCAGTTAACTGAAACATCCTTGATGTGAGAAGCAAGGCTAAAATGAGAAGGAAAACCTCTAGGGTATCTCTGCCCCCTTCATGGCACGAAGATACTGTGGAAGGAACAAAAACGTCATGGTGGGAACTGGGAGACTTGATGTTTGTTTGCGGTAAGAGGCTGGAGACACACGGCAATACAAGAGCAGGAGAGTCCTGCTTTTTCTCGTGGGCTGCAGTAGTCCTGCCAGAAACCTGAATTTAGAGAATCCAACATTTTCCTTGGGCTGAGCCTCAGGAAGAGCTGGTCCTGAAGGCTGTTTCCCCCTCCTTGTTGCAGGAATGTCATATTTCTATAAATATATGTGGTAGAACTAGCATATTAGCCGAGCTGACCGGAGGCACACGACCGCAGCCTGCTTTGCCGAGGCCGTCTCCGGCTCGCCGTCGGAAGCGGGAGCAGTTCCTGCACACAAATAGCAGCACTGCTGTTTCTCAGCTAATTCTGAAGTGTAAAAGTCTCCCTAGCTCRTACATATCGTGCACTCGCCTTGTCAGTATGTGTGAACTCAGTTGCATTTTTCTGCATCACAGAAATTGTTTTTGAATTATTCCACGCCCATCGCTGTAGATTAAACTGCGCAAAATGCAGCTGAGTGTTTTCCATTTGTCGTATTTTTCCTGCCTTGTGAATGGCTTTTTCTTTATTTCTTCGCAGCTCATATTTGAAGGGATCCGCGGTCCCGGCATAGAAGGCGATATTGCTATTGATGACATATCGATCGTGGAAGGAGAGTGTATGAAATCAGACCAACCGGCCAACAGTAAGTGGCTCTTCCATCCAAGGCGAGAAGAGCAAATGGTTTCTCATGGCTTTAAATTTGAGACGCRCTCTAAAATGGATTTTCTCCAACGGAAAAGAGAACAAAATATCGTTCGGTTCAGTTGGAGAGCTTTAAATTGAAAACTTTGCCTCGGAAACAAGATCTGGAGGCAGCGGCGTGTGGGGATGCGGGCGCCGTTGTGCTCTGGGGGGATTTTTGGTGGCTCACGGCCAGACGTCTCCCACGAGAGGCAGCGGCGCTGCAGGCGGGCGGCCCGAATCGGCCGAGTTCCTGCACCCSAGGGACCCCCTGAACTGCAGGAGGGCCCCAAGGACCCGATGGGTCGTTGGCGCTGGTAGCGACAGACTTATCCTGACTTTTCAGAAAGTGCTAAGGACTCAGAGTTAAACCTCTTGTAGACTTAGCGAACCAGCGTCCCGCGTATCCATTGCTCTTCGGGTGACTTGAGATGGATGGGTGGATAAGGCAATATTAACGACAAAGTTACGGGCGCCCCAGCCACTCTCCCCGGGGTCGCCCCGCTGCGGGAGCCAAGTTACCCCTTCCGTTCTGGGCCTCGTAGCGGTGCCGTTTGCCTGACCGGGCAGCTCGGTAATTCTACCTTTTTCCCCCCCTTTTTGTAGATTTACGATCAGGTGCTGTTGGGACATTAGCKCATATACGACTACTCCCCGTCATCATCCTCATGTCTGTCTTAAGTCATCAGAGGTGACCTTATCCTGGCAGAGGCTACAACAGATCCACCAGGCACTGGCACGAAGAAAGAGTCTTTGTAAAACGGACATTTAAAAACAAACTACCAAAGATTCCTCCACTGACTGACTCAAACGTTAAATAAATACGTAAATAAATAAAAAAAATAATAAATAAAAAAAAAAAGCACTGGGGACATAAAAGGCATCACGGGAGTGTAACTCATATGACCCACACGTGAGAACGGTATCTGGCCTAAGGGAGGAAGACACCTTCAGGTGCTTTTGCGGTCAGTGACGAACCCAAGCGTCGTCTGGTTGAACTCTCGGAAAAGAGCTATAGAAACCCTTGTCAAAGCACAAAGTCGTGGCTGGTTTTGTTTCAGATGAATAGTTTGCTTGTTACCATGGAAACCTAATGGCCTGCCAAAAAACAAAAAAAAAACAAAAAAAAAAGGAGAGAGAGAGAAAAATTTAAAAAACGAGCGCGCGCACGCGAGAGAGCAGCACCTCACTGTAAACAGGGTACGTGAAGAGCTGGCGTTCATTTTCCCTTCGAGAAGGTTTTTTAGCGTAGAGTTAAATAAATGTAGGCCCTTTCGCCTTTGGCTGTCGCCTCCCCTAGAGAATAGCCCCAAATCAGAGCTGTTTTAAGACGTCTGTGTTTCATTTCCCATGGCTGTGCTCGATACCTGTACGCCGTCTCCTTTTGCATGCATTCCTATCCAGGATACGCGCCCTGGGCTTACATATGACACAGGCTTATCGGAGTTTGCTTGCGGCCACCCGAACACCCCTCTCCCCTCCCCGACTAAGTCATCTGTTCTAACGAAGTGAAGAAACCAAACCACCGTCTTTTATAAATTGCCATGGAAACCAAGTGCCTTCAATGAAACAAGCCTGATGATTAAAAAAAAAAACAAAAAAAACACAAAAAAACACAAAAAAAAGAGAGAGAGAGATGATAATTTCAACACGGAAGCTCGCACTGCTAAAATGTGGTTTGTGCAAACTATTTTCTAAACAAACTACGGAGCCTGAGCGTGCAGACCACAGGCGAGAAAACAGAGCCGCTTCTGGAGATGGACGGACCTAAGTCGCTGCGTAAGCCCTTGCGGATGAGGTATTCGTTGTTTACCCTTCCAGACAGCCATGGCCTTTCAGCTTGTTATCCATTAGAAAAGAGCTCCTGCCGGTCCTCGAAACGGGAGCAGCACTTTTTTTTTCCCCCCTTTTTTTTTTTGTCCCCCCCCCTTCTTTTTCCAGGTTATCGAGCGGCTCAACCAGAGGAGAAGGTTGGTTAAGACACACTTAGCGCAGAAGGTGGTTAAAAAGCGCGGAAGCGCCCTCCTCGCTCTGACCTCCGTCCGCGGCGGACTCGGCCCCGGCTGTAGCGAGACGGGCAGGTGTGTGCGCGCGCGCGCGCGACCGCAGCGCCTGTGCGTGCAAACAGGCGCAAAACGCAACGCGAAGCCCCGCGGCGAGCGAGGGCCTGCGAACCCCGGCGCTAGCGAGACGCGGAGGGCGCAGTGCCTCTGCCCCTGTAGCCAGACTCTGTGCAGATTGCGAAAGATTATTTTATTATTTTAGCAAAATTTAAAAAAAAACAAAAAACAAAAGAACACTTTTGCAAGAAAAATCAAACCTGTACAAATGATTTTGAGCTACCTGAACACATACCATACCTTGAACCAGCCAGTTTTCCAATGCGTTGTAAAGTTCCCTGACAGTTGGTTATGACAATTTGAAGACCTTTTTCCTTAAATTATCTCAGCTTTTAACTTCATTTAAAAAAAAAGACTTTTGTCTAAAGGAGAGTATTATTATTATAATTATAATTATTATAATTATTATTATTATTATTCTGTGTTCTTTCAACACCCAAGGATTAAAAATAAAAAACAAAAACCTGATATGCAAGCAATTGGAGTATAAACAGCCAACACAAACAAGGATAACATTTGCGAATACGACTATAAAAAGCACAACGAGATGCAGTAAAACAATGACAAGGCTTGGTTTGTTTTTTTTTTTATTCTGTAGAGAAATGTTTGTGCAAATTCAGTAATTCAACTGAAGAGATAATTTTACAGCTATGTTCAATAAAGCCTCTTTCCAGGTAAGGTACGCGCAGTGGTCCGTGTGTTTGTTGAGCAGGGCACCCGGCCGCACCGAGGGGGGTTGCGTTTTGCTCCGGCGAAGGGGTGCTCTTCGGGCACGGCGCCGAGGCTGGCCCGACGGCGGCTCTCCAAACCATATATGCTTTTAAATAAGCGGCGCTTGCCCGCCGGCACGCGGCGGAGGGGGGGTTTGGTTGCAGAGTTTCGCGCGGGAGCCGCCTGCCGAGACCCCCCCCCTGGGTCGCGCGCTGCCTCTTGCTGTTTTCCTGCAGGATCACTTGGGAGAACCCCCCTCTCCTGGTATTTTGGGGAGAAAAAATGATTTTTTTGGCCTAGGGAGGGGCTGGCTTTGCACGGTGCTGCCGTTTTCCGGGCGACGCCGGCCGGGGTTGGAGAGCCCTGCGGGAAGGGACTGGTTCGCATTCTGGAATATCTGGAATATCTGGAATATCGCCTTTTGCAGCAATATTCCCCAGCGGGTGCCTGGCCATCCGGGAGCTCGCTGGCCCCTTTTTGCTCCTTTCCCAGCTGGAGCAGCAACCGGACCGAGGCTCTCAGCTCCGGGACGAGCGGGTTTTGGAGAGGCCGGTGGGCTGGGGAGCGCGGCTCGGGCCGGATCCCGCCGTGCCGGATTTGGCCCGTTTGCACGCACTAAGCTGATGGCATTTTGCTGCTGTATTTTTTGACACCCGATTTCACTGTCCTGATGGGATGAAGCAGGGAATAGGGAAAAAGGATGGCCATCTGTTAAGCGTTTTGAGGCGAACTGTGAACCGTTCCGCTTCCTTTAGAATATTTTCCTGTTTTTCCTCTAATTTATCACGTCTAAAAATAGACTCAGAATAAACTGAAATTTGGGAGCCCGTTGATGAGCACAGACCTGGAAAAGGTTATTCCAAGCGTCCGGCAGAGCCCCGCGTGCCGATGTGCCGGCGCGGCAGCCCGCGGCACTGGCTCTCGGCGCGAGCGCGACCCGGGGGAAGGGGCAGCCGGGAGAGGCGCCGCGATGGCCGGGCAGCTCTGCCGGAAAATACTCAGATGAAGATTTTCTTTGGCGGTTCAGATCACCAGCTAACATTGCAAGCTGAAATCCATATTTCCTCTTCTTACTTGGATTTTTTTTCCCCCCCTTAGTGGTGGACCGTGTTGAATATTAGATAAAAGTTTTCTATTGACAGCCAAAGACCAAAGTCTTCTTTCAGGGCAGGATAAGCAATTTGTCCTGAAAAGGCCAGGTCTTTGTCTGAAAGGAAATATATCTTCCATGCCTATTTTCAGTTTTATTCTGCTTGCTTGAGTGCAGAAGACAGTGCCAAGAAAGGCTGTTTTTCAACAGTTGATTTAGACATAAAGTTCTCTTCCTTTACGTTCCTAAGAAGCCACTGCAAAGGCATTAAGATTTTGCTCTGTTCAGGCCATGAGCAAGAAGTACAAAGTGAGATATGTATTTCCTAGTCTCGATTTTTTTCTTTTTTCATTTTGGTACAAAAATGAACAAAGTATTTGTAAAATTTTCGGAATGTCAACCACAGAGAGCGTTTGAGCCAGGGGCTCTTCTGAGAAACAGGCAAAACCCTATTACTCGGTTCTTGGGTGTCCAATCTGGTAATGGATCCTTGTATACTACCAAATAGTTTGATCTCACTGCACTAAACCCAGCACTGCTCCTCCAGCTGGCTCCAGCCTGGCCTGCGTCCTGCATGGGGCACGACGGGGGGATAAAAGAGCCTGGACTAAAAGGGGGCAAACACGTTACAAATGCACAGTTACGATTTAAAGGCAAGTTACAGCTCCTCTGGAGCCCATCTAAGTGTCTATGCCTTATGGGATAAAAATAAAGGCATTAACTACCATATAGTACCTAGGAAGGGATCTCTATACCCAGCTCATTTCGTATCAGCCGGGCTTTGGAGACTATTATTATCTCAGTGTGTTTTGCTGTCAGGCCCACAGAAATCCTTGGAAATGTGGACCTTTCCTCTTGAAACCGGAGACCTTGGGAGACGAGCTGCCGGCAGAGCAGCGTGGAGCCTGGGCTGCAGCCGGCGGTCCTCAGCCGCCGAGAGCCCCTGCCGAAACGCCGGCCTCGGCCGCTCCGGGAGCCGCTTGCTGCTTGACATCAAGAGCTTGAACCTCCCCTTCGTGCACCAGCCTCAAACATGCAATTTATTCTCAGCAGCTTTGGGCAAKCAGGATCTCCAAACTTTAAAACAGACCCGATCGGTTAAAACATCAACTTATCGTTCAAACTTAGTTTGCTGCCTCGGAAGGTCAGTGAAATGCCTTTGTAATGAGTAGTTTAGTCAGACCGAGAAAATTCTTTCTGCCCTCAGCGGAAGAGGATAAGCTGTTTTTATTTTCGGATGGTTTGCACACTAGTATCATTTTTTCATGTATCAAAGGATAATTGAAAATCTCTTCATCCCCGAGAAGTCTTATCCATCAGAAGAATGGCTTTCTAGAACAGTTCAATGAAAAAGATACAGTTTGGTATTATAAGAGCTCTTTGCCTGTATATGCTAATAAAGAGATGGGTGCCATCTGGATTAATCCTTGAATTTTCCCATAAGACTATAAAAACTTATAAAAAAGCTTATTATTACACTTCAGGTTTTTTTGTTTTTTTTTTTTGGTAACAAMGAAGCGCAGCAGGAATATGCTCTGACGCAGACAACTGCCCCAGCCCGGCAGAAGCGTGAGTCTCAGCGGCATAGGAGGAAGCCAACCAGGAGGCGCTCATCGTTTTGTTCTGCTTCGCGCGAAGGGGCTCGCTGACCCGCGGCTCCTGCGCTCCCGCGGCGGGTATGTGCAGTCGCCCACATTTTTCCACCCTCTTTGGCTCTGCGCCGACAGCCGCGCTGCCCGTGGGACCACGCGCTAACCCCCATGTTCGCAGGGCCAGGAGCTCACGGGACTCGGGCGGGAGAGACCTGCTGGTGCAGACCTTCTGCTGGCGGCCGCCCCCAGGGACCCCGTCCAGCGGCGGCTCAACCTTGCAACCCGTTAAGAGGTGGAAGGGGGAGGCTGCGTGTGATTTTTTTTGCCCTCTGCGGTGCGTGCCAGACCTTTCTGCAGCCTCATCGCTTGGGGTTCGCAGCCCCCTCTCTTATTGCCAGCTTCAATGTGCTCGTGGCCGGTTCAGAGTCATTTGTTCCCGTGCCAGCTCTAGCTACCGTTAAAAGATGTTCTCCACCCTTCCTGGTGTCAACCTCCTCCCCTTCTGGACCCCCGACAACCTGCAGACCCCCTTTCTGGCTGCTTTTGGCCAGGCTACAGTATTTGTATCTCTGGGTTAAATAAGATGTGTAATAAAAAATACGAGCTATAATTAACCCAAAGACAGGGCACTTGGGAAAGTACATCCTGATGCGACTTACTTAAATATGACATCGTTTTCCTTTCTAGCTGTCGGATTAGGGAGTTTGTACTGTGAGCTTTGTACTGTGGGAAGGATGTTATGTTTTCTTCCCAGAACACAACATCCAAAATTTGTGAAGATGTCGCCCTACTCACATGTGAGTGCTTCTGGAGGACGAGGCTTTCGGAGGGTGCAGTGATGACACTCAGATTTTCCTTTGATGAAGTAGCATCTTACCCGTATCTCTCAGAGAAACAGTTGTGGTATAAGGAGATGACTCAAGTGAGAACAAACCGATTGAGTCATCCGAAAATGAAATCAAGTCATTCTTGCGTAGGATGAGCCGCTTGTACCTGTGCCCCACTCCTCAAGCATCCCCCCCCCCCCCCCCCGGTCATGTCATGTTTTGTAACTCGCTGTTCCAAAACTACCTTGAAAGGACCCCTAGTATTTTAATTACAAATACCAACGTTGGACTCCTGACAAGAAACTTAATAGGGAGAGGGTGTTTGCATTCCCCGTGTCGATGTTTTCCCATGCATCCTGGTAGCCTCACCCACCACGGTCTCTCCTAGCTGGCTCTTGGCACGACACGGTGGGGTTTTCCCCCTGGTTGAGAATCACCTCACCAGAGCCCACCAAGGACCTACRGCAGGTGCCTTGCAACCGATTCCCTGCCATGTCCGTTCTCCGGTATTCTTTCCATCGAGAAAGTGACTTGAATGTTGACGAGTATTTGGACAAACGAATACTAATGTAGCTTTGCTCGCAGCTGAGGTCATGGCTGATAAGTGGAGAAATGTCACGGCTGCTTCCTCGGGATCCAGCRTGCGGGCACGCCACGATCTTTGGGTGCTGCAGGCTGGAGGCTTCCAGGCCCCCACCCAYGGCAAGAAGACAAGAACATTGCAACAGCCGCAACTGTAATATTTAGCAAAACGTTTTTGGCAGATCATGGCCGCAAAAGAGATTGGAGAAACACACGTTACTGCGAGCAAGAATTAGCAGCCTCAGCACCTTCTCAGGAAAGATCAGATGCGCTTCTGCTTGCACACTACCACCTGCAAAGGGAAAAATCTGCGTGTTTGTGTGTGTAAATATTATATAAATAACTGCAATTGTATGTATCTAATGTATATATAACRATTATTGCATTTTAACTATCTTGATTATTGTATATAGCCGAAACGCGGTCTGTTATTTTGCTAGAACACCCACTGTAGAATTATTTTTTGCCATTGTTGTTAACGTCTCTGGTTAAATTACAAACTGGTCTCACTTTTACCTCGAAGAGTATATGTTCTTTATGTACATTTTATAAAGAAAAAAAAACACACAGGATTTTTGGTTACCTTTTCAATTGGTAGCAGTACTTTATGTCTTTTCATTTTGGGCTCCATACTCCCTTTGCTCCCGACCCCAGATCCACTGCAGTGACCAGGGAAGAGCTACTAGGGTTGGTGGGATACATTTCTGGCTAGATGTGTCCCTGCCCTCCTTAGAGAGCTAAGGAATGAGGATATTTCCCCTCCAGCCCCTTCCTCCCCCTTGCTCGGGGTTGGAAGGTCCTGATCAGCCCAGGAAACTGCTCCTGCAGCCCGCGAAGAGGCTTCTCCACTGCGGCCCTTCCTCAACGTGTTGGGTGGCAGCAGGCTAGCGAGGTTTTAACTCCACCATAGGAGCAATCAAGGGTTGAATTCCGTTTCTTTGAATTTCCCCAGCACTCGGAAAACTACCCCAGGAGCAGCCCGTGCTGTGCCGGACTGAGCTCGCCCGGAGCCGAGCCGCTGTGTGGTCACTGCTCCGGGCAGCGGCTCTACCGGTGCGGACACAGTGGGGGCACGTAGGCACGTAAGTGAGGGAACAAGTCTCGGCAGCTATCCAGAATATCTCTGCTTCTGTGTAAAGGTCTGGTGTGGAGCCCATCTCACAGCGTGGCGAGTCCAGGTCCAGCTTGAGCCTTGCCGCAGGAGCAGTCCGGATTTTTGAATGCCGGTGGCTGCCTGGGCCAGTAAGGAGGYTGCCCATATGGAAATCCACAGTTGTGGGTCTGATGCCCTTTGCCTGCCAGATGTGACCTGCATAAGATACTCCACCCCTATTCCCTGTCCAGCTTTGCTCTTTAGACTGCCAGCCCTGAGCCAGCTCCTGCTCTGTGCATGCGAAGCACTGCCAGGCACACTTTCGGTCAAGATTTTTCAGCAGTGCTGTAACATGAAGTGTTAGAAGAGTTTTTTTTCTTAAAGTATTATCGCAGTTAAGGACTTGACGGTTCCAGGTTTTCACTGGCTAGCTACTAAACATTTTTAAAAGCCTAAGTAGACCATTAAACTTCTCTGTTGTCCAGTGTCTTGCATCAAGATTGCAAAACAAGCGCAAAGTGCCGCTCTCTGATTTGGCCATGCTGTGCATCCAGGTCCTTCTGCTGGACGGGTGAATACACAAAGAGCGAATCAGCGCTGAATCAGGAGCCCTCGCTCGGCCGTTGCGTTCTACAGGCTGCCTTATGCTGAGCTATGTAAAGCAAAACTTCTTCATAATCCTTCAGAATTAGAACTCTATTTTTATTGGAAGTGAAATGAGAATCCAAGCTGCAGAAATAAATTTTTATTTTGGTCCTTGTTATATTTTTGCAACTGCTGATATTTCCTTGCCCTTTTAAGGCACGGCTGGTATTCGCATCATTTCCCTGATTAGATTTGTGGCTTTCAGCTGTCAGTTTTTAAGCACATGTTGGAATTAATTCAAGTAAAAGATAAAACTCAGGGTTTCCTGATGAGCTTTTCTCTCCAATGGCCACCACCACAGACAGTGACAGACAGCTAGTGACACACTGAAATTCACAACCTAAAAAAGGAGCCGTGCAGTGCTCTCTTCCACCCACCCCAACGTCAGCTTTGCTCCTCGCTCACTGGTTTGTCAGGAGTCCCGGGTGCAGGCAATAACTGCAGCAGTCTATGGGGCCTCATGGGGTTTGTATGGCCAAGCACCRCTTGGAATCTGGTAAGTTTGTGTATGTATGTATTTAACTTCTTAAAGGGAAGCGACTGGGGCAAATGGGAAACCTCGTCTCTGAAACTCTGTCTGTAAAAGTTGGCTTGAGCAAAGTTGACTATATCTTTTGCATCGCTAGATAGCAGATGATTGTCTGTGGCCTTCTGCAAAGCGCAGGGCAGGGAATCTCCCTAGGAGAGTCTTACATCAATCCCACAGCTTCTGCTGGAGCAACATTATTATCTTCAGGAGTAACCTCCCCTTCCCTCATATAAAGACTTCAAGTGATGGAGATGGTGAAGATGTATCAGATCCTTTAGTGAATTCTTCTRTGACAGGTGATCCCTGCTGTTAAAGATTTGTGTCTTATTTCCAGCATGAGCTTTACTGACTTAAAGTTTCATCCATTGGCTTTGTTACGTTCTTGCTTACGGAAGTGCCGGCCTATTGGAAATATCTGATGAAGTCTCCTATAAACCCTTTCTTGAAAAATTCAGCCAGGATCCTGAAAGCTGGGAAGATTGCCTACATCTTGAGTAATTACCAGGTACCTTCTCAATGCCCTGAGTTTTCTATGTTTTTTTGGCAAGCTTAGACATAGCAAAATACAGATAAACTCTTTGCAAACCATTCTTGCACTGAGTCAAGGATGAGCTTGCTAAAAACACTGAGAAATGATCAAGGAGTTCAGCTTTGTGAAATATTAGATTTCTAATGGTTTATGAGTCCAGGCCAACCTCTTGCTGATGATCCTGTCTCTGAGTGGCTCTCCCAGCTGTAACCCTGCCAGTGTTGAACTCCAGCTGCACGATGGAAAGAACCATGAGTGCAGAAAGTGGCTGTATCCCCTGTAAAACCTACTCAATGTCCTGCAGGCTCAGTAAGAGCCTCAATACCACAGGCGACAAGCACTAAAACAGCCCCTGGGAAGAAGAGCAAGGTTGCCATCTCCCAACTCCCCCCATGCCATGGTGCAGAGAGGTAAGAAACACTGGCCATGGGGAACRGTTGATCTATCCAATTTTTGGTTCTGTCATCTGGCTGCAGTCCAGAGGATCATCTACACTTCAGGCATGGTGGAGAGAAGCAGGCACTTCTAGCCTGTGAGTTACATTATCCGGATGCACATAGCTAAAACCACCAAACAATTCAGCCTAAATGACTAGCTGAGGTACAGATACCGGCACTGTAGGTATCTAGAGTAGACTAAGATGAACCCCACTTCARGAAAGCTGACCTGTATTTAACATGTTTGCAAGTAAAAGTCGCCTGAACCGTGATGCTGCAATGTGCAGAGCAGATTATTTTCTTAAGCATGGACACGCAGTGCAGGTCTCATCAGCTGCACACAGCGTTTTAGCCCATTCTAGCATTTCTCCTAGAAACAGTGAGGCAGATTTCAAACCACAGAACGACTAGGTATATATTTCAAGAGAGAAGCTGTGTTTGTGTGTGCATTTGCAGAAAGAGATGATAGGTATTTGTGCACAGGCATAAAACCGTTCTTTCCAGAGGCCGTTACGTTATCTACCGCTATGTGCACCAGGGAGAAAAAATTCACTGGCTGCAAAAATTTTGGGGTGTTGAGGGCAACACCTATGTGCACAGAGGACATTAAAGAAATTCAGGCCACCTTCTCTCTGCAGGAAATGTTTTATTTCCTTCTCGGCTCTGTCACTGACTCCCGGTACCATGTTGAGGAATTTGCCTGGTTTTGCTAAAGAAGTCAGATTCCCTTCCTGTGACATCTTGCAGAGGCTATCTTTTATAGAGCTAACATTAGGTGAGTTAAAAATGGACTTTCTTTGGAGCAGGCCCAGCACAGACATTTACATTCATGCACCTTCATATATTTTATGTTAATTTTATCCAAATAAGGATCAAATAATGAAATACTGAATTGCACAAAGTGTGGGATTTTTTTAATCTAACACGTGGAGCTGCTTGTTTGTCAGTTTAACATGAATCCATTGGGGAAAGTTTGACATTCACCTCCTCAGTGTAACATAAGGACAAGACTGAACTAATTCTCAGGCTCCAGCAACCTTCAATGCAAGGGCGTCCTGATCCAGAGCCAGTATCTTGTGTTTAATATCTCCCAACTGCATTTTCTTCTCTGAATTTCTCCAATCACTTTTTGAACCCCCTGGAAGTGTTCTTATCTTTGATATTCTGTCCCATTAATTAGGTATGAATAGTGTGAACAGTGCCACTTCTTGGCTGTAATGCTTTCATATGATGCCCTCTAATTCTGGTATTACGAAAAGGTGAATACCTTTTCCATGCTGTCCCTGGCTTCAGATATCTGATACATTTATCCTTAATCATCTCTACTCTGGGCAAGACACTTTTAGTTTATTTAGATATTCTTTATAGAGATACTGTCTCATAGTTTTGATACTCCTTGTTGGCCTTCTGGAAACCTTTTCCATTCTTTTGGCGATGTGCACATGGGAACCACACGTGGTAGACAGGACAGATTTATACAGGAGCATAGAAGTTTTCTTTGTTGGGTTCACTCTACCTTTTGCAATAACTCCTAAACCTTGTTTTGCGGTTTTCTTTAACATTATTGATCACTGAGCTGACATTTTCATGGAAGATATCAATTATAAGCCCAACATGTCCTTTCTGAGTCACAACATCTTGTTCTTAACTCGTTATTTCATATATAACATCAGAACAGTTTCTCCCATGGGCAGCATTTTGTTTACCAGCGCTGAATTTTCCTTGGTCACGTACTTCCATCTCCTCCCCTCTCTCAAATCTTTTCTTCTAATACAAAAAGTCTTTTCATCCTATTTTAGGTTTGCCAAACTGGAAATTCCATTTTCTTCCCAGCTGTAGCACCAATTTAGCATATCTTCAYTCTCTTCTATGAGCCTCGATTTGGGACAGACTATATGTCCTATATGCTGTAAAATCACTAAGGATAATCTAATTTTCCCAAGGGAATTTTAGCCTTCCCAAATCGATTTTGCAATGGAAAAATATCATGTTTCATACTGTATGCAGCTCTAGAGGTAAGGCAGATCTGACCTTCAGTTGTTTATTACAAAACAAACCCCTTTTTTCCCAGGAATGATTAGCTGAGCCATTCCTTTTATTCTCTCTAGTCCCAAGAACAGTATTTTATCATCATAAATCGAGATGGAGCAATATGTGATTTAATAAGTGACTATTAACATCATCCCAAAACATACATATTATATATACAGGAATATTATTTATAGACTCCCTACTTTTGACATCATTATTAATGGACTCTTGACAAACAGTTTACTTTTATAGGAATCTGGTAAATCTACAGAATCACACAGCATCACAGAACAGTTGGGGTTGGCAGGGACCTCTGGAGATCATCTGGTCAAATTCCCCTGATAAAAACAGGGTCACCTACATAGGGTTGCTCAGGGCTGTGTCCAGTTCGGTTTTGTGTGTCTCCAATGATGGAGACTCCACARCCTCTCTGGACAGCTGGCTCCAGTGTTCAACCACCCTCACACTAAAACATTTCTTTTCTTATGTTTAAATGGAATTTCCTATATGTCAGTCTGTGCCCATTGCCTCTCRTCCTGCCCCTGCATATCACTGAGAAGTGTCTGGCTCTGTCTTCTTTACACCCTCCCATCAGATATTTATACACGTTGATAAGGTCCCCCTGAGCCTTCTCTGCTCCAGGCTGAACAGTCCCAGCTCTCTCAGCCTGTCCTCGTGTGATAGATGCTCCAGTCCCTTCATCATCTTTGTCTCCCTTTGCTGGACTTGCTCCAGCGTGTCCATGTCTTTCTTGTCCTGGGAAGCCCAGCACTGGACTCAGCACTCCAGACGTAGCCTCACCAAGGCTAAGTAGAGGGGAAGGATCACCTCCCTTGACCTGCTGGCAATGCTCTGCCTAATGCAGCCCAGGGTGCTGTTGGCCTTCTTTGCCATGAGGGCACATTGCTGGCTCAYGGTTAACTTGCTGTCCACCAGAACCCCAARGTCCTTCTCTGCAAAGCTGCTCCCCCACCAGTAGCCCCCAGCACGTACTGGTACACGAGGTTATTCYTCCCCAGGGGCAGGACTCTGCGTTTCCCTTTGTTGAATTTCATGAGTTTTTTCTCTGCCCATTTCTCCAGCCTGTTGAGGTCCCTCTGAATGGTGGCACAGCTGTGCGTATCAACCACTGTGCATATCTGGCATATCAACCACTTCTACCTGCTCTGTATCTGCAGACTTGCTGAGGGTGCGCTCTCTCTCCCACCGTTCAGGTCATTAATGAAGCAGTTAAACAATATTAGCCCCAGTATCGACCCCTGTGGTGGTCTACTAGCGACTGGCCTCCAGCTGGATCTCATGCTGCTGATCAGAACCCTTCAAGCCCAGCAGTTCAGCTAGTTTTCAGCCCACCTCACCATCCACTTACCTAGTCCGTACATCATTACCTTGCCAATGCRGATGTTTTTGGAGTGAATGTCAAAAGCCTTGCTAAAGGCAAGATATATAAAACCCACTGCTCTCCCCTCATCCAAAAAGCTAGTCATTTTGTTGTCGAAGACTATCATCAGGTTGGTTAAGCACAATTTCTAGAAGTCTTGGCTAAAATTTCTACGTGTGCAATACATGCATATCTTGTAATCAGAGTTAACTTCAGAACAATGAGTATTGATGTTATTATGTAAGCTTCATAAATTCCTGATCTTTGGGGCTTTTTAAGCAGGAAGGTCAGAGAACATAAGAGAGAAAAAAATTATACGCTGTTAGCTAAGAAGATGTAAATCTCTGTTAAAATATGCCAAGAGACTGCCTGATTTTTCCAGATGCAGAGGCTATGTCTATAATTGATCTCCCAGGGACAGAGCATGGACGTAAGTCCTAACCCTTGACAGTCCCTTCTGTTACAGCGTTAGTCTGATCCCTGGCGTGACTTTGGGCTCAGCCGACTCACAGCGTCCCAGACGGTGCCTAGGCACAGGTTGGGTAGCACATGCCAGCACCCGTTCCCGAAAGGCAGTTTGAAGGAGACTGCACCGGTTATGGCCCCCTCTGCCCTACACAGTCCTTTCTACTCTCCCAGAGGGTTTCACAACCTAAAACACTTCTGCGAGCCCTCATGCCACCCTTGGGATATTCAGTGCTCCCGCTGATGGCTGAGACGCTCTCTTCCTGTCGTTTCAGACACATTGACCTGATCTTCCCCAAAACTGGTAATTATGTCTTAGGAGCACAGAAACTCCAGATGGGATCAAGAGGAGATCCAAGGACATATATATGGACACAGCCAGTATTATATATATTACTATTTGAAGTATTATATATATTGTATTTACACATTGTCTGCGCAAGCTCCATCAAATGCAGGCGTTCTGCGCTCTCACCTGCACTTGCCATCTTCTCCCCACTGCCAGCGAGGGAGCTGGGACCTCCTGTTTGCATACCAGAGTTCCATGGCCAGGTACCTCGCTCCCAGAGCCCACCACTGCTCCTAATAGTACCAGCACCTATAACTGGCTAATTCCTCCAAAAATCAGGCCCAAAGAAATACAGCATTTTTTTTCCTTCATTTCATAAATATTATTCTTTAACGAGTTTTGTGCAGAGCTAGGTAGAAAGTGTTTTTTATGGTTTTAGATAAAGTTTCAGGATTTTGAAAATGTCTTTTTTTTTGTTTAGTTGAACTCATGGATCATGGTTCAAGTACCTATTCTGCCTGAGACCAAGATTTAAACTTCACTATCCTGCATCCTACCTGATTCAATGATTAAAAAATCATGGCAAGGTTGGCAAGGCTTACACAAACATCTATGCAAAAATCTTTGATTTTGGCATTGTTTTTCCTACTAAAAGCACCAGTACAACTGGTGCTTTTTGGTACCAGTACAAAATTCAATTAGTGGAAACTTTTTATTTGTGGGAACTGGAGTGTTTCAGAGCAAGCATAGCATGGACTGAGTGGCAAGACTAGCCCGTAGGATAAACTGCATATATAAGGCAATATTTACTCTTAATCAGCTGCTTATTTTTATAGAGTTGCTGTATTAGAGCTCTGGCTGCAAGTGGAGCAGCGTGTGCTGCTGCCAGGGCCGTCAGATCCGTCTCCCTGGGGGAATGCTTTTCATTGCTGGTAGTCGTTAGGGTTTTCTTCAGTATGTTCCTTTTTTTAATGACAGGACGACACGCAGTATATTCATAAGGATTAAAGTATTACTTYAGTGGCTCTAGGCCTTTCGCAATCCCCGTTATTTGCACTAATCCCACCAGAACACAATGCTTCCCTCATATTGCTTAATTACGGAGCGAAAATTAATAAAACTAAGCTATAAAGCACAATATGCTGATGAGGGATGTAAATCCCAGTTTATTTTGGGTGCAGCAAAAATCTGTGGTTCTGCTATATTCAGTCGTACTCGACATTTTTAGCCCGGCTCCTCAGGGAAAGAGGCTTATACGATACTTCTGTGAGTATCCTTGTGTATCTCCGTCCCTTCATTTCAATAACTCCTGAAAATTTTGTCCAAYTTCAAATGGGCTTGAAAGATAGTGGAGCTGGCAAAAAACAATTTGTTTACTTGAAGCTTTTTGAAAATGAGCCAGTAGGTAAAGAAGTTTTGTTACTGCTTGCCCTGGAGGGAGAGCAGGTGGTGCGAGCTCACGGTTGCTTTGAGAGATGTGGTGAGGACGTTTCCCTGGTGCAGAGAAGGTGTCGCCATTAGCAGAAAATCCAGCCGTGAGCTGCAAATCCAGGTGCACAGAATGGCCTGATAATGCTCAAACTTGCAAAATGAGAGAGAGGTTGCATGAAGGAACAGTGACCACAGAGCAATGASAGGCTCTTCCTTTTTTAAATTTTTTTTTCCATTTCTTTTCCAATCTCCTGGAACCAGTGTAGCTGCAGGGATTCCGATTCCCCTGTCGAAGGTGGCCGATGCTCTCTTGTGCCTTAGTCTCGTTTCCACAGCCTTGGCGAGAGCCTGCCAGTGCCCTCAGATTCACCTTTCCTTGCCAAAAGCGAGAAATATGACAAATACATATCCTCTTTTGCTTTAAAAGACAAAAATGTTCAAAAATATACTGAGACACTGTCTGCATTGCTAATAAGGTAATTGCATCCTGCGTGACGGCACTGAGAGAGACTGACTGAGGCTTAAATAACCCCTAAAACTCTTTCTAATTGCCATTAAGGGTCTGGCCACTCACTCAGCAAGGGTCTTCCCAGCATAAATCCCGTTGCCCGCTGGGTTTGAGCACTGCTGAATGCTAATATAGAGCTAATGCGGTGGAGACTGACCACTTGAAAGAAGAGAAGGTATTTGATTTGATTAAGAAAAATCAGGAGCTTGTTTTTAATTAAAGGGGCTTATTTAACGCGGTAACCGGCTGGAAGTGCAAGCTGACGTTTGCTGTTTGACCCTGTGCAGAGCACATCTGGAAGATGGTCTGGGAGCTGCACCTGAGCAGGAGCCTGGTTTTCAGGGAAAACTGCTTTGGATACTAGAGGACCACACGCCCCCTCCACGTGTCAACATTGCCACAGTTTGATTGCTAGTCATAGTTACGCCATTCAGTTTAAAAATACTTGAGGTACGTCTATGAGAGTTTTCGTAACAGGTGAAGTCAGCTATATGCACGAGAAAGGAATGCAAACGTGCCCGTTTTTGGATACATGGGTTCAGTGTCTATCAAAACGGTGACTCAGTTTGCTACTTGTCCTCGCAGGACAGCAGGACAAGAAAGAAAAGTGGAAAAAGTGCAGGGTTCTTTCATTAGCTTTCAGGAGCTCTTTCCTAGTAAAATCGGCAAGTTGGCAAGAGTAATAAATCTTACAGTCTTAGTATTTTGTTGGGACGTGAGAGGTTGTTGGAGGAGGACAGCAAAGTTACCTTTGCCTGACCTAGAAAATACGCAGCACTGCGGTAACCAAACAGCAAGCATCAGGCATGTGCYACTGAAAAGCAGTAGTAGTTTACTAGTATACTGTATAACGTCATCAAAACCCTCTTCACCTCCTTTCTTTGGTAAGTGGTGAAAATAAAATGTTTTTCATGCTGTTTCCTGCATTTGTGGAATCATCCATGCAGAACCAGTATTTGGTTCTTTTTTTCAGTGGGACTCCTAGATCTTCTCTTATCTTCACATATTTGCATTGTTTTGTGTTTTTTTTTTAATGCTGGTAACAAGGAGGGGAAAAAAATGACAGAATCCCTCTCCCAAATTTTAATGTTTTCCTATGAGTTGAAAGAAGTGGATTAAATYGTTTGCAATGCAAGAAGAGGAAAAGTGGGGAAATAAGGGGAAATACATCAGGGTCTGAAGCAGCTCACTCGTTTCCCTCAGAAGAGCTTAGCTCTCAGAAAGCAGTGTGAGGGTTAGGGTTTGGCGCTCACTGGATGCAAAAGTCTCAGTCCTGTTACAGCGCTTTACGCCGTTCCAGAGTCATGGAAGTTGTTTGAACATCTAGACGGGCGTTTCCTCAGCAAGAGGGAGCAGCGCTGTTCCCAGCACGACCCGACCCGCAGAGCTAGCCTAAGCGACGCAGGTACCTCCATGCCAATGTCCACGTGCCCATGAGATGGAGTCGGATGGTCACTGGGGATAGGCAACTGCAAAAATTTAAAATAGGACCAAAAAACAGCCCAAGGAAGACCTCAGTCAGAATAACACCAACAACACCTGGATATGCCACTGAGTAATGCATGGCATTTTCATTAAATCACTTGCATTAATGTGGAGCTAACAGGGCACATATTAAAAGAACTAAATCAAGCAGATCTTACAGTGTAGTTGCTACTTGGGACATATTAGTGATTGATATTATTTTGACTGAGGTCTTCTTCAGTTGGGTCTTAGTCCAGCACTGTTTTTACATAGCTAAATCTAAGATAATGCTCTGCAGAAAATAATATAGCCTGTGTTTTTAGAATAGGAGATCACGTCTTGAAAAATAATGACTTGGGGGCCGTTGCTGTAGGTAATTGCCTCACCATGAGGTCGCTGCACACTGTGGCTAAAAGGGATGATGAAATTCTGGATGTTTAATCYGAGGAATATCAAGGAGAAGGCGAATATTGTCTCCACACCTGCTGTCAGTAAGTCTGCAGCTCCGTGGTGCTCTGGGGCACGCGTTGCAAGAAGACTGAAATTTGCTGAGAGAGTTCAGTACAAGTCACGAAATTGCTCCAAGGGAGAGAAAAAAAAAAAAAAGCAGGGAAAAAAAAGACTTGGAAAAGAAGCTTAAAGATCTTATTCTATTCAGTTTACAGAAGTGAGGTGARTTGGGGGTGATTTGCTTCCGTGTTCGTCAGTGAGGACTTTTACACAAGAAAAAAGAGGTTTTGATATTTTTTTTGGAGGCAAGAAGAGGAAAGAGCATTTCAAGCTTGTTAAGAATAACAAGATCCAAAGGCTGAGAGCTGAATTAGTTACATACGTCCTGGAGACAGGGTGCAGTTTTTTAGCAGTGTGTATGAGCAGACACTGAAACCGCTTGCCAGGAGAAATGGTGCATTCACCGTCAGTTTGGGCATGTCAGGTAAGATTAGATTTGATCTGAAAAGATGGGCTTTTATCCCGGCAAGAGGAAATTCGGATATAGTGAGGCTCAGYGTGGTTCTCTCTGGCTTAGGAGTCTGCGTCGCTCTGCAACCTCCCACCCACCCCTTGATGGCGAGGAAGGGAAGAGGAAAACCTGCCTTGCCCTAAGCACGCTCCAAACGCACAAAGACTGTGATTATAATCAAATCTTATGTTTCACGGCTTCAGGCAATTGCCTGCAGGTGCCAGGAAGGAATTCACCCCCAGGCAGAGTTGATCACATGCGTTCTGGCTGTATTTGTTTTAATTTGAAGCACTAGAGATTTGCCGCAGCGGGGGACCGGACGGACTGGATGGCTGCTTCAGTCCTGGTTGCTGCAACCCCTCTGGATGTTTGCCTGATGTTTCTTGTTCATGTATTCTTGGGGCAAGCTGATGTATTTCCAGGTCACGCAGGGATTTTCCGCCAGCTGAAGCTAATAGAGATCTTTTTCGTTCCTTCTTGCCTTCTTCCACAGGACAGTCTGGCACAGGTCATCCACTCAATTCCCTGCCCATGCATCCACAGCACGCTGGTCTCCTGTGGCACAGGAGAGTTTGTCCTTTTCTAAAGAAGGAAACATTTTCATTTACTTACTGCCATGAGAGTGGATACAGGGGTTTCCAGTGAAGTTTAATGGTCTGTGACATTCAGGTTATGATCCAAGAGTTGTGATCTAAGAATTGCGTCTGGTTTTAAATCATATGAATTATTTTTTTTAGCKTACACATTAGCCTCACAGCAGAGGTATACTTTTCAAATGAGTAATCCAGAAGGATTTTACATTAGTTATGTGGTTAAAGGCAGAAACAATGTTGAGGGACGTGGGGGCCCTTTCCAACTGTAACTCACTGTCTCTTGCAGACCTGTACGATGGGGCCCTGCTACGGTCTCTCTGTGTAGAGGATTTCAACTCATGCAAGAATGGAAATCTCACAAATTCATCATCATACTCAGGGAATGGAGAGATACATGGACCTGTGTTCATAGAGTAGAAGGCAGAATTTGGCTTTGGAGATAATAATATTAAAGTCACCTTGTGACTTTACAGCTTTCAGCTTTGTAATTGCAATTCATCTTCTTCCATAGTCTGCCGTCATCTGATGACCAGTATGTCTTATCACAGCATAGTTATACCTGAGCATATTAACCCTCTTTATAAATACAGCCGTGACCATCACCTTTATGGGGATCAGTCTCATCCTTCTTCCTCCCACTCTCTCCCTGCAAGATTGCTGTTTCTTTACCCATCATCTATCATCCCCAGCACTACTGCCACTGCCTTCTCATCCCACTGGACTTTGGTTGATGTTGAGGCTTGAAGAAACTTGGGGAAGAAGGGGACCGAAGGCACTGAGACTTTTTTGGAGCTGATGGAGACTGCAAAGTCAGTCACTATAGGACTGGACATTGCAGGGGTATTAGGATAATATGAATACCCCAGGGAGTCTRGGAGGGGGAGGTCTGGTTGAACCTGTGGGTCTATCTGGGGTACTGGAGCTGAGGGCAAGGATGGGAGCCTGGAGACAGTAGCTAGAATGGATTTTAGGATGTGGACCTGAAGGGAAAGGAGGGGTTGGCTAGGGGTTGGGTGCAGAAGGTGGTGGTTGCCTACGATGGTACGTGGTGATCAGGTTGCTCACTGCCATTGTTGCTAATTTTCTTCTTCTGGCTCATCTCCCATCACCCCCTGTGAGAAATGAGGAACAGCAGCAGCAAGAGGCTAGGCTAGATGGGRCTCTGGGGGCAAGGGAGGTGAGAATGAGGTCTGTACGTTTAAATGTTTGGGAACCACAAGTTCCTTCCGTGTCCTAAGGAAGCAATTCCCTATATTGGTTTACCTGAGCGGCTCAAATGTCTTGGGCAAGCARTAGCTAGGTTGTGCCAGGTTACAAACCTGTACCCTTACGCAGGGACAGGTATCCATGACTCACTGCACACCCTGCTGTCAGGTTCTGGGCTGGGCTCGTGAGGGTGTCAAGGTAGGGCACTCTGGGCTTTATCTAATACAGGATTTGGTACCAGATTCCAGACTTACGGTGAAAATAACCTCTGGACAGCCACCACTAAGTCCAGGAGATGTCTAAGCCCTCTAGACATGTTCCTTCCTACCACCACCCGTTGCAGCCCCTGCACACCACATGTAATTTCTGAGCATACCAAGAATTTTTACAGTTTCAGTAGCTTTAGCTGGACATTTATCTCAAACCCAGTTCTCTTTAGGGGATCTGTTCTGCATGGCCATAATTCACACCAACAGGATGTGCTCCCTGCAAACGCAGATATGTCCAGTTCTTTCTACGGTATAAATGCTTTTGTATCATATCATATCGCTTCACACCATGGTCTGTAGCAGAGAAGACAGACCATTTCAGAAGGAGTTTGTTCCCCTGGTGGAATTCAGTCTGTTCAGCAAAGAGCTCAGTAGTCACTGGAATAAGGAGAGGAAATGCAAAAGGCAACATGTTTTTGTCACCTAGTGGTAAGTGCATTTGGCTGAAGCAAGGAGAGTTGAGTGCTCCATCCTTCTCTTGGAGCTGAGCGTAGGCAATAAAACAGTGTTCATACATCAGCGCAAAGGAGGTGAAAACAAGCATTTTATAGCAATGTGCCTGCTCCAATGCCCGTCCTGGTATGAGCATGTCCTCCCAGGCTGAGTGAAGTATGCAGCCTGGCCTGTCTTGCAAGGTGATTGCATGATTCACAGACATATTCCTTGGGACAGTGATCACCTTCAAGCTAAAGACGTTGGAGCAAAAAGGCAAAGAAGCTGGAGCACAGGAAAATTTCTTTTCATTTTGTTAATTGAATCAAATTCTTCCTTGGCTAATATGCAGAAGACCATATTTTCTAGCTTTGTCATTCCTAATGAAAATCTTCTTACATCTGGGGCATATATGCTATACCCAGCTGGCATATAAAATGCATTTTCTCTATGATATTGAGGGTTTTTTTATTTAAGATGGAAAATTAATTGAACAACTAATCTTCCTGCTTCTGCTGTTGCTGTATGTAGTGAAATTTAATTTCATTACTAAAAGTACWTGTTCCATTTCACCTTTTTAGATGGTATATTTATTTTTCTAATAAAGTTTAATTTTAGTCCCTTAAGGAACATGATCATATAGAGACCAAGACTAAATTCTGCATTTCACTTTGAATTGTAGACATTAGTCAGAACATGTTAGATTTATTGGTTCTTTTGATTAACCTTAAAGGAGACAAGACTTCATAAGTAACCATCTCTGGGAACATTTTTCTTTCTTTACCTATGATGATCATTTTTGCAGGCATACCTCTACGCTCTTGCAGTATTGCTTAGGTTTCTCTTGATCTTACTTAGTTTAACCCAACGGAAAATTTATGTCAATTCCAGTTATTCCAGCAATGGATTAGTCTTCAGAGTCTCACCAATACCCATTGCACTCCACTTTGAAATAATTTGAAAAATGTAACCGAAATTCCTAATCTTGCCGTATGTTTAGTTTTGCTCAAGAGAATAATCCATGGGAATTGATAGTATTCCCAAAGCTCGTGTATATAAACCTTTGAGATCGAAGAGCTGAAGGGTACCGAGCCTACCAGGGAGCACACTGCWGAGCTGTTCCAACTACTGACCTGACCCAAAGCATCTAGAAAGCACAACGCAATGCAATGCATTAGAGCATGTCTGCATTATGCAATGTGCGTTAGAGCTTATGTTTGGGTGCAGAAAAAGGCTCATTTTCACCTTAGTGCCCCTTAGCTAATAAGTCCTGCTTCTTGGTTATGCTGAGATTTGCTCTTAAGACCTCAATGCTTCCTGCTGTGACACGAATCCACGCTGAGAAGCTCCAGTGTCTTCATGCCCTCGCTGTCCTTTCTAAAGACRTAGTAAGCAGCACTCCAGGACATCCACCTTTTCCTTGGCTTTCCCTTTTTATATATTTAGGACCCGGTGCCAGCTCAACTTTGTGTTTCAATTTTTTCTTTTTCTTTCCTCTTTTTAAGCCAATAGTTATTGCATATTCCTTTTCATATAGGTAGAAATTCTTTTAAATTCTTTCCAACTGCTCTACTTGAAAATTGATTCAAATGGTTTATAATTGAGATCTGAGATTTTCATTTCGCATATGAGAAAAGCTAAGATCAGCTCTCTCCACTGGAAATCACGTCTGACTCCAAACTTCATAATAGGAATGATCCATGTCTAAAGGTAATAAAATGGATTTTTTTCATTTACTTGGTAATGCAAATAGTAACATGGTAACACTCCCTGGTTTCCTCATTTTCTGGGACTCCGGTGAAAATCTGCACATGCTTTGCCATGGAAAACCACCTCTAGATTTTTTTCCCCAGGCCAGAACTGACCCTAACAAAACATGCGGATTTCTGACTTGAAGGAAAGTACAAAGTGCATACGAATAAGAAGTCATTCCTTTAATTAAATTTGTGAGCTCTCTAGCAACCCTCTCTTTTAGACCCTTCTAAACCTCTCTAACCATGTGCACAAACAGGTAGGCTTTGCATTTGAACCCATAGGAGGCCTTGCAGGTGGCTAGTGTTTGAGCTAGAAAAAAAATGAAGAGTCTTTTCCACGAATGCAATTTCTGAATTAAAATCCTGGTTTTAGCTACGTCTCAGCTTCTAGCTGAAAATTCACTTGTTTCCTTTTCCTTGGAAAAATTACCGGGTTTAAATTGGAGGAGAAAAGACRAGTCAATATGCCCACCCTCAGCAACATGCCCTTTGCTGAGCAGGATGGGTGGAAAGGTAGAGTGGGAATTAGGAAAGGAACAGGCAGGTAATTCTTGCGCGTGTCAGGAGGAGGCAGGAGCGCTGGAGGGAGCATACCTCAAAAGGGAGTTGCAATTCACTTCCGACTCACACGGCCCTCGGACAAAAAGTATTAACGTAGTTAGATCTCAGAGCTTTTCCCACGACTAGGCCAGGTATTTCCCTTTAAAACTAAAACAAGACTCCARTCCTCCTGTAGCGCTAACTCCACTTCTCTACGTCTCTCACCATTTTCCTGTTTATTCTGTTTACCACTAAGATATGATTTCCCAGCAAAGCAGGGACATGATAAACCATGAGAGGGAGAGGGTCCTGGGTAAGGCTGAAAAATAAATTTGAATTGATCCTTGGGCTGTATCAGTTTCAATTCATTTTAGCAAAGAAGAAGTCTACCTGTATTTCCCAGCCAATTCCTTTAAAGGGATTTTTCCATGCCCTTTTCCAGGGCTTTACTTAACAAAAAATGAAACAGTAGTTCAAACGCTCTCTATGAACTGAGGATTTGAGGAGAATGAACTGCCTTTGACCCACTCCTGGGGTATCATTTYCCTCAGCTGACCATCATTTTGGTCAAACAGTCAAAATTTCAGCTGTTTCAAATTTGGTCTAGAATCACATAGCTTCAATTTAAGGGGAAAACAAGCAGAACCTGCCTTATATATGTAGTATCAGTTTCCCTAGGTTTAGGTTCCTGGARGGTGAACCCACCTTGTGTGCTGTTCTAATGAAAGCAAGGTAAGTTTTAGCAAAAAAATGATATAGCTAGAAGCAGAAATTCAAAGCACTGTCATTTAGCATCTTGCCTGCCAAAGGTCCCATATTTCCCCATTACTTTGGGATTTAGCCTTATAAATTGTGTTTGATTAAGATGTGTTTTCTGGAAAGGTRTTTAGTCTTGATGAAATCAAGAGGTTAACAATAAGTGCTTCCCTTAGCAGCTGATCTTTATGATGAATTATTCTCACTATTAAAATGCTGTGATTTGTTTCAGATCTTATTTTGTCTCACTTGGGTCCAAGTATATCTTATTATACTTCTTTATACTTCTTATAGTTAAGTTTGTTGCTTTAAGTGAAATTATGTGACCAGTGAATTGCAAACAGTCACACAAGTGTAAAATCTGTACAGCTGAGGAGAGGACCCAAATGGTCTTGCTTAAAGCTAGGTGGAATATTTCTACCTGCACTGGACTGTGGATGTAATGTGGCTGTTGAGCAACCAGATGAGACTCTCTACAGTTTGCTGGTAGCTAAAATGTGTCTTCCTCTATGGGCTGGTTAAAAAGAACCCAAAATATTGTCAATGAGCAAAGCTTTCTTTCCTACAAGAGCAGCATGTTTTATATTGTGAATGAGTCAGAAGATGAAAAGAAATCATGAATTTAACTGATAGCTAGGATCACCTTCCTGTGTTATTAAAAACTCCTAACTTCATCAAAGCCCAATATACCCATTACACCTCAAATGAGAAACTAGACATTTATGAGTCAAATCTAAAATGGATGATCTATTTTATTGCTTAAATATAGCTTTCCTTCCAAATAAGAGCTGTGCACTTCTGCATGCTAGAAATCAGATCTGTGTCTTGTCTTGTTTCATATCCTGTTATAAACTGTGGGAGATATAAAAAGAAAAGAAACATATTAGCTGTAACTGAAGCATGTACAGACTAGATCAAATCAATTTTAAAAAAAMCCTGAAAACATTCTTTTTGTTTCCTTTTTTTTTAAAGTAAAAGCTATGCAGAACAAGAAAGAAAAATATTCTGAAAAGCTAAAAAAAATATGAGGTAGGATGTTAGTCGGACACTTAAGTACCCTGATTAACAGAGTCACCTTTTTGAAAGATTTGTGCCAATTTAGAAACGAAATCATTGTTTCAGCATATGTTTATAGCAAACCATTTAAATGATGGGGTCGGTACTCTCATGAGTGCCCCAAGGCAGAAAGGTCCTTGCTCACTTGGAAACTCCTGTAAGTGAATTAAAGATAGTTAAAGATGCTCTGGATCGTCCTCTGGTGTCTGAGAGTGAGACGGCTGGTGGCRATAGCTAGTGAGGCTGCTCGTGAGCACTCGGTGCGTGCTGGTAACATTTGATTTTCTTAAACTTAATAGCTGARCTGTTAATGACAGTTATATACTTCTTGGTGATTTATGTAGTCATAGGATTCCTGGCTGAGAGCTTCGGAATACCAGAATTTTCCCCCCCCCCCTCTCTCCAAGGTGAAGTTGACCTAAAAAGAATTCTGCTGAAAACTAGTAATCTAGTAATCTCTCCAGACTCTGAAAGGGGATAACATACTTGCACTTTATCTCCTTCTGTCTAAATCCGTATCAAATTGATGAATCTAGTTAACTTGATCTAGTTTTTTTAAAACTTAACTAACGCTGTGGCAAGGCTTTAAAACTGACCCCTATTTATGCTCTCAAAATAACCAGTGGGAATAATCTGTCCAGCACCAGAATGCTTTAGTGCTCAAAATGCACTTTAAAATAAAGTAATCCGGATGTCTTTGAAAACCCAAGTGTACAGTTAAACCATAGATTAGGCTGAAAACAAGATCAGTCTCTATGACCCTTCTTGCTGACTTGGAAGGGGGGAAAAAAAGTGGTGTCTCCTAATTTTCCTTCAAACCTCTCCTTAAGACTCATCATTTTTTTTGTTCCAAAAAAATGGAACTCCGTCATTGCTTCAAAAAGAAACTGAAACTGTAATAACAAAAGGGAGTGAGCAGGCAGGCATAAAAACTTAAGTTATCTGTATGATTTACCACATTGTCTGTTAATAAAGAGGTACCTACCTGTTTGAGTATGGCTATTACATATATATATTTATATATATAAAAATAAATGCATAAAAATGATTTTTCTACTCTATTTTTTATTTTTGTCTATTATCATTGTCAGATTTTTTTGTCTGTTTTTCCTGATACAGAATCTAATACAACTGGCTCTGGTTGCTGAATAGTATGTCAGGAAATTCCCCTAATATAAATAAACAGCATGCAGTATTAGCACAGGTTGCCCTGTGAACAGGCAGTCAGTTCACCAAAAATTTTATTTTAAAAAAAACCCAACAGTGTACATAAGCAATGTGATCAGCAATGCCATCCAATCCAACTACTTTTCAGAACAGTTTATTGTCTTGAATGTGGTCAGTCTTCAGTTTTGTGTAAAACACCTTAGCTCTTGATTAGTAATGATTTAGTTGCTCAAGTAGGTAAATACTTTGCTGAATCCTAATTGAGGTTTTAACAGCTGTTTTTAAGTATAAAACAGACCTGTATTGAGTGTCATGTGTGAAAGTTGGCTTTTCTTAGAGACCAGCCTGTGCCTTAGTGATGCCTGCTTGCTGCTCATGCTATAGCATGTTTATCGGTGCTCCTTGGGTGTTTAGTTGTGACTTATCCAATTAACTGACCCTAATGCAGATGTGATAATCTGGTTTTTGGCGTATGTTCTCTATTCATTCTGGAAGTCCTCTATCCTCCTTTTTTTCTACTTTCTTTCATCATTTATTTCATGGATTGGAATATTTAGATCTTATGCATTGCAATTATGGCAACGTATGCAGAGATTGCTGTCTTTTTTAGGGGAGCTGCTAACTGTTAGTCAAGGAAATGACTATAAAGAAATAGATTCTTCTGTTTAATCTCTGAAAAACTTTCTTTCCCAGCACGTATCTGTATGAACTGCTTCTGTGCCTACTTCTCTGTACAGGTTGCGCCAGGAACACTGATATAATGTCACTTAACTCCTTTAAATTACTTTGGATTGAGGTTGCTTTATCATTGACAGACTCAATGGCAAGCTGAATTCATGCACTAAAGCATTTACATATTCTGGAATATTTACTAGGGACAAATTACTGGAAAATAACAGTCCAGTTCTTGTCCTGACTGAAGATTTGACTTTATCATGTCAAGTGATACACATGTGCATGCTGAACCTGCATTTGTTCCCCACTCATAGCACCTGCTGGCAGTGTTGCACATGCTCTGGCCAAAAAACTGCAAAATTTGCTCTTTTTCCCCATTTTTCAAATGGGGATGCATGGTTAAGTGGCCTTGGCTGCTTTGGTTTGTGTAGCAGTGTAGTGAGCTCTTGTGCAACGAAAACTGGAGTGTTTTACTTGCTCTGTGAGCCTTTTTCCCCCCAAGTATTGTATTTGAAATGCAGTTGCTCTATTAAGTGAAATTAGGGTGAAGTAAGTGAAATCACATGGTGATGTGCTCTAAGGTGACTGTTTTCTTGAATCTTTTGCTCAACATGGAAATTTCCTAGCCTTAACTAACCAGATTCCTGAGGAATTTGCCACCTCCCTGGGACAGCAAATACTGTGTCCAGGCTGCCTGGAAAAAGGCATCACTTTGCTCCTGGATTAGCAGCTCATGCCCTATCCATGAGTGGGGTTCACTTAAGCTTCAAAGTTTGTCTTTATACTGACACTTTAGACAACCTGCTGCCATATTAAAAATTAAAATTAAAAAAATACTCCAGGCTTGTTTCTGCTCTTAACTGCACTAGCACAAATCTGAAGTAACCGCACATCAGTCACTGAAACCACATTTCCATTCCACTGCTCAGTGTGGGAACAGCGTCAGACCCTCATCTTTTCTTTTGTTCTATTTTGTGTTCCCTACTAAAAGTCAGCTGGAGAGCTCATATTGCCGTGGGCAGGTATAAGTTGCTTCCTTGTAATTTGCTTCTTTAGTAAGTTGCTTCTTTAGTAATCTATGGCTAAGAAGCAGGAAGAAGAGGAGCATCAAAGTGACTGCAGAAAAAGAAAATATTCTGAACCCTGTGGAAATTCACTCACCCACACAGTTATTTAAGAAGTCCATTTAAATACCATCTGGCAGGGTGCAGGCCTTCTAGTCATGAGGGGCAAAAGGCCACAGCCCTCAGCTGTAGGATCATTTAGACTAATTTTATTGATATTGACTGATGTCTTCTACCAGTGGGTAAAAGTGTCTAACCTGCCTAACAAATTATATAAAGAGAATTTGGTTTGACACTGGAATATTTTTGTCCTTGAATATGACTCCGTATATTGTTCCTGTTGTACAGGATCCAGCTGTGGTTATGTTACTGTCTTGCGCAATGTGAATTAGTGACTAGTACTCTGTTAAAATAACACCCATTAAAATCGGCACGCCATTAAGACCAACGTGCCTTTGAGGCATCAGGGATGTGTCCGTATCTATGATCGCCTCAAATATTTAGAAGCGATACTGAGCTTGAAATGGTGCAGGTCAAGAATTTTTCTGGGGAAAAAAAAATGCACTTCTCAGTTCTGATTTTGAAGACCTGACCATGCTGGAGCAAAGGGCAAGATATTGTCTCAAGGATGTGGCTATACATTAGCCACAGTGTATGGCTATTTGTGGCTTTGTTTATAATAGCCAATTTACGGCTGTCATACAGTCACAAATTAAAGACTTTCACTTGGTGGCTTCTCCCACTTTACCCTTCCCAGTTACCAATGTCTTTTAGAGTTAAACTAAGGGTCAAGGTAGCTACAAATTTTCTGTGCGAAGTAGAGTAACTAACACACAGAAAATCTGATGTTTAGGACTTTCTATGGGTTTGTCACTACTACATCATCCTCTCCCCTTGCCTGTATGCCTTCAGAGGAGGCACTACAGAAGAGCACTCTTAATTTGCCCCAGAGAAAATAGATAAGAAGTGATATCCCTGGTGTCTCTGCTGGCGTAGTTGTGTCGGTTTGGCTGGTGATGCTTTCAAAYGCTCCCCAGGTGTCCCTGTGCAGAACCAATCGTGGTACTGTGACCTGGTCCAAGTATTGTCTCTCTGGTCTAGCCGTGTTGGAAGGTGGTGTTCAGACGGATCCTGTGACTTGTGGCAACAGTGTTAAGACACACAGACCTTCAGAGTCAACAGCTCTGTTCTGACCATGGAACACAGAAAATGATTTGCCAAGGGGAAAATAAATTTTTCATGGCTTAATAGATTCCGTGAAGAGAGAACCTCTCTCTCGGCAGCAAATCCCCAAACTTAAAAACACAAGAGCAGCTTTAAAAATCCACAGTGAAGATTACCTTGTCCCCAGCAGTGTGAATAGCAAGTAACAAAAAAAAACCCAAAACAAACAAAAGCACATATACTAATATTTCCTTAGAATACTCCCTGGAGAGCTGCAGCTAGGGCTCTGACGTATCTATGCATATAATAGCTCTCAATACTTGTCTTTTTTTTTTTCTCAGGCTTATCCCACTGTTTCCTGAACCCTTGTCAACTTTTAGCATCCAAAAGAACCGGCAGAAAGGGGCTTCACAGTTTATCTACACAGTACAYGAGAATAACTCCTTGTTCTTGTTTTGACCTTGTCTCCCTCTTGAAGCCCCCCGGCTTTCTTATTGGTAGTGACAGGAACAATTATTCCTGGCACACTTTCTTCAGGCCATTCTTGATTTTATAGATTTCTGTCATGTCCTTCCTTAGTAACCTCTTTCAGGCTGAGAGTTTGAGGCGATTTAATTATTGCTCATATGGAAGGCTCTTTCACACCTTGACTCACCTTTGCCATTTTCTCCATGCATTCTGCACTCTCCTTTTGACATGGGGTTGACAGAAATTGGCTGGAAATTAAGGCCTCTAAATGTAAGTGTTTACATTTGTACAAGCAGACAAGAGCAAGATCTTGGGATGTTTATGTTCTTTCAAAGGGCCACATCTGAGCTGATGCCACAAAATTATTCTGCGAATCTGTATTAGTACCACTAGGACTGATGAAAATGACAGATCTCTCTTCTGAAATTTGGGATGGGAGAAGATAGCAGTGCTTTTTCATTAAAAAATGAAGTCTATGAGCCCTGTCAAAGAATTGCAGAAAAATTTAGGTGTAGGGTGTGTCTAGAGGTCTCTATTTGCACCTCCTGCTTGATGCAGGGCCAACTTCTAAGTCGGATCAGATTGCCCACCCTAAACATGACCCGCATGTTTAAATTCTTGTGTACTAAGACCATAGCTTTGGAGAACTCCATATCCTAGGAAAATCAGACCAAAACTTGTCGTTACAAGACAAGGTAGAAGAAAGTCCTTCCCTCAATCACTGCCATCTCAACCAGTTTCAGTAACTGGCTGTGTGCATCTGTCATCTCTTTTGATGTGAGGTTAACCAGGATGGGTTGAATCTCCACTGAAAGAGTGGTACTTTCCCAGTCTCAACCAGAGATGACAGTGATATAGCCCATCTTCCTCTGCATGTTTTTTGATCAAGTAAATAGTTTAAGAAGCGGACATTAAATTGACATAATGAGTTTTCACAGTCAACGCACTGAGATTAATGCGGTACTTTACACCTCTCCAAGCCTTTCCTCTCAGTGCTCCACGAGATGGTCTGTTAGATACCTTGTCTTGTGAATGGAAAATCATTTTCTTTATTTCCATGCCAGAACTTTTAGCCAATTAAACAATTTAATTAGATGAACATTCTTAGAGGAGCTCGAATCTTAGTAAGCAAGTAATATGGATTTTACAATTTGCTTGAAATTTCATACTTCATGTGAATGATGGAGATGGGCCTTTGTTTTGCTTCTTTTCTCCTTTTATGTAAGGACCGCTTTTTTCATCTTGATAAAGTTTCTAAAAAATCACTCTAATTCAAGAAAACTGATCAGTTAGACGTGTTCCTGAATCAGAGCTTTCATTGCAAGCCATGTGAATCAAGATAATGCCATGCTCCTTTTCACTTGAGGGCTTCTTCCATATTTCTTTGCCTCATACACAGTAATCATCTGTATGGTGAGAAGGTTGCTACATCTGGGAAAGAATCGCCTAGCATTTGCCTGGCTTCTTACACTCTTTCTAGGCATGTGCTATGAATATAAATGTGATAAAGGGCTAAAAAGACCCTTGGTCTAGCCCATTAGGACCATGCTTTGGAAGTTCTGATCAGAAACAATTTTAGTCAAGTAAAGTAATTCAAAGCTGATAAATTATAACTCTAAATGATTATTTACAGAATTAATGTAGAGTTAGCTGACTTAAAATTATTCATGAATTCCGGTTAAAATTGCTCAAACTCAGTTTCAGCTGGAAAAATGCTTTGACTACACTTACCACACTGAAAGATGAAGTTATTTCTCAGTGGTTTGGGCATTTGCACAGAAATTGGAAAGTCCAGTTTAACTGCTGGGTGCCTGAAGGTCTCTGAACCCACAGTCCCCATCGGTATTTGACAACCATTGGAGGACCTGTTTTTCTGTCTGGTCCCAAGAATACATGTGCTTCACAAAAAAAATAGAAGAGCATTCATGGGAGACACAGATAACACGTTCTCCCCATGGACAAGTTGTGGTTATGACCATTTTGTAGCAGTGCTTCCTTGAAAAGCAGAGGTGTTGAGCCTGGCATGTCACTGTTACACCAGCACTTGCTTTCCTTTACTTGCATTAAAAATGTCTGGGAAAAAAGCCCTCTGGTGCATTCTTTGCAATGTTTCAGATCAGATGGAACACAATTTTTCAGTTTTTTATTTTGGCAAGAAAAAATGTTTTATTGTTCTGCCCATTACCATGGGTGGATGCAAGCTGCTGTCTTCTCAATTTTTTTCCATGCTTCCCCAAGAGGCAGAAATATATTCATCGTCCCAGTTGATTGATTAGGTTTTGGGGATCAAGTTTTAGTGTCACCAGCCTTGTGAGAGTGGCAAATGTCAACGTTTGTCACCCTTATAAAAATGATTCAGTGTTTTAATAAAAACAGAGGTTAGCAGAATTGACGGCACTTCTAATGTCATACTGTCCCACTGCATCCCTTTAAAATGTCCTTATAATTGACTGGAGACGGCAGAAAATTATTAATTAAGAGTGCCAGGTATTGATTTTGGCTTCTGCTGCTTCAATGGCAAGAACGGGCTCATGGAAATAATGGAGTTTGTAGTGTGCTCCTGGTTGGACGTTCACAGGTGATGCCCAGCAGGCAATCTCCAGTGTGACCTCCATCGGTCGTGTGTCGCATGACGTGCTTTACCGCGCTTCATGCAACGCGCACCTCCAAGTGCAGGTTCAGCGTTATTTCATGGTTGCGGAGGGTTTCCCAGCCCTTGAACCAGGCTGTGTGCTCCCAGCTTGAGCAAATGGTGCTCTGCTTTGGGGTTTGGGTGGGATTTCCTTCCCCCTGTTTTCTTTCAAAAGGTTCCTAAAGTGAATAATGGAGTCAGAAAATTTACAGGTGCAGCTGAGGTTTTCTACCGGTACTATTCCACATATTCATCCATATTCCACATATTCATCCATCTTCTTTGCACTACACAGAAGAAAACCCGTAGAAGAGAGGGTGACTATATTATACTGTTTATCACTGAAGGGAGCATCTGTCTTGGACCTGACCTGATTTTCAGTGGAAAAGAAACACATTTTAAAAGAGATTACTCTGTGTAAGCACAGTTTCACACAACTTGGAATACTTGCTTTATTTATTTTTATTAAAAGTTGACACTAAAATATTCTTCCAGTCAAAAAACATATTTTTTTTAATGAAAAAGCCTTAGATAAAATTAGAACAAATTGACGTTTTTCCTTCACTAAAAGAACAGGATAGAATTTTAGGAAATTCCCAAACAGTTTCATGAAGGAGAAAAATATTTCATTTAAAAAAAAATAAATAAAAATAATTAGCTCAGCTCTAGAATAGCAGTAGGAGGGTAGTGGGGGAAAGACACAGTGAGCACAACCTTGTTCCTTTTTTATATATAGTTTGATGTTTTAGGGACCACCAAATATAGACTTGTAGCTTCCCCTTCCAAACTTGGTTTATCTTTGTTAATATTTGGTAYTCCACCTCTGGATACTCATGCTATTTATAAAAAGAAGTCCACCCTGATTTGACTTCTGCTAAGTTCTACTATGTTATTCTAGTATATTTTATATGCAGTATAATGTAAAATATTAATGATATATTCCATGTGGTGTGTAATGCGTATATATTTATTACGAACCTGCAACATATTGTAATGCAGCGTAACATAATACAACACTTTATGGTGTTCTCTATTACAGAGGTCTCCTTGTTCAAAAGGGACTGCAGCATGCAGGAGCGGGTTTCACAGAGTCTTGCGACCGGTGACGTCAGCCTCAGCTTTGGGTCCCTAACATCGTATTTCCAGGGCAAGCGGTGTCGCAAGGAGCAGGAGRATGCCTGGGAGGGACCGGGGTTGCGTGCGCTGGGTTGCAGCCTCCGGGCTTCCACGCTGATGTAGCCGGCTCTCGCCTCGCTCCTGGGTGGCACCGTTTGCCTGGTGTATTTATTAAAAACGGTAAGCCGTTGCAGCAGCTGGCGCTCTGTATAAATGTGCGCATTAATAAATAAACCACCTTCTCCATAAAGTTGCTTTTAGGAGCTGAAGATTTATGTTTCTGAGCGGGACGCTTGTTGCAAAGAAAGATTTTAATGCACTCCAGCRGAGCGGAGGAGCGGAATGCTAACGGGAGCCCTACATCAAGGGCATCCTCCGAACAAGGAGCTGCTTGGTAATTGCACGCTATTTATGAAGTAACGCAAGCAGCATGCCAATATGATTGTGCAGGCCTATGATTAACGGCGTTATGATGTAGCGCGTTGGGAGAGAGCAACAAAACCTCTCTGGGCTCTTTCGGTACACGAGCAGGAAATGGAAGATGCAGGTGAAACCTGGAGAAACTCCTGGGTGCGACACTCCGGCAGGGATGAACAGTCCCAGGAGCTTCTTCCAGAAGGATGGAGAGCGGAGAAACGTCTCCGCGTCCCTGGGGACTCCCAGCTCCGTACAAGCCCAAGCACCGCGACCACGAGCAGCATCCGYGGTCCTGTCCTGCAAGACAGGTCCTGTCCTGGTCTAGGAGACAGTGCCAGGCAGCACGCGGTCAGGCATGCAATAATCTGCAAGGTCTTTTATCCCCGCTGTTAATTTAGATCATTATGCATGAGGATTTAATAATTCTTGCAACACCTTTCAATGAAGGCTCCCCTCGGATTTTATATCCTCACTCTTGTAACTTGAAATCTTCATATTCTTCCTAATTCCCAACCATATTTAATCCTTTTTTTCATTGACTCTATTGTGGCAGTGAATTTCTAGGATAACTATGCATCCTACAGGAAAATATGTTCTTTTTATCCTTCTAGGGCAAGCTACTTCTCAGGCTCATTCAGTCTCTCCACAGCTTTGTGTAGGAGTCGCAGAGGAAAATGTGAGTGGCTCTGCCTACTCCAAAACTGCTGGTCGTTTGTTCTCTGCCACGGTAAGCAATGAGACAGCTCCTTCACCGAGTCTGAGTTGCATTTAAGTATTTGGATTTTCRTTAATTCACTTGCCTCACTGGGTTATTTCCTAAGCAAAGCAATAATTCCCCCCAAAAAATAAAAAATCCATAATTTGTAGTAAAGTGTTAGAATGCAGATAGYGTCTTTTCCTTTTATTTAAATTCATTCAATGTATCTACTTTCTTTTCAATTGATTCATAAGAGTTCTTASCTGGCTTATCTATAATTCATAAACAATTTTTATTTTTTTTTATATCCCTTAAGCTTGTTTGATTACTTCTTTCTTATCTTYGATTCTTTCCTCACTTTCTCTGGTGAAAGAGGTGCTAGTTGCTATGGTAACTTCTACTTTCTTACTAGTTTGGGGGCTCTTTTCCCCCCCTTCCTTTCCCTTCCCACCCAGAAGAAACCACTCGTCTGTCTGCAGCCCTCGGCCGGGCTCTTCTCTGGCACCGGGTCCRTGCTGGGGTGCTCGGTGGTGCTCGGACCATGAGCGGAGAGACGGRACTGTGGCCAGGAGCCGCTCGGCTGTTGGCTACTTGCATCGCTTTTGCAATCTGTCCCAGCTGGAGAGAGACAGAGATGCAGCTCTGCAAAGGGAGGTTTTGCATGCTCAGCAGGGTGTATGGGAAAATGTGGAGAAAGCAATATTGGCACCCAGGGGATAAATCAGGATATTATAGATGTATATTAATATATTTTTATATATTATTATATTATGTATAATATATCTATAAAAATAAATATATTTATAAAAATAAATAGGGGTCCAGGGGATAAAACTTGTGCATGTGGGCAGCAGTTTGCTCACCCCTGTAGAGACRTGGCTTTGTGGCTTCCCGGTGAGGGAAGGGGGCCACCTGCCCCTTCAGGGGCTGAAACACCCTGCTGCAGAGTGGAGACCCCAGGTTTGGTGCTTCTACAACCCAAAGTTACAGAGCCCTGCAGGAGTCACACAGCAGCGGTGAAGGCCTTTTCTCGTGGCGCCGCGCGTCCCCACCTCCATGCGTTGCCCTCTCCAAGTTCACCGGGAGAGAGCGGGTCCCCGCTGCGGCGAATCACTGCTACCTGTCTGCAGCAGGGGAAAAAACTGCTCAGTTGATGGAGTTTAAACCAAATCAGCACTAAGGTGGTTTATTGATTTATTAACAGCACTTAATTAACTGGCAATCAGTGAACTGCATACTCAGGATCGATATCAGTAGTGCGGGAGGGAAATGACAATGCCAGACACTCATGCAATGTTAATAAACGCCTATGGATTTCTGAACATCTGTCCATAGCTCCCCAAACTTGTGRTGACACAGACACACACGCACATGGAGATGTGTTGCACGCACCCAACATGACCTTGGCAGAGGTCTTTTTTGCAAGCTGACTCCTTTTTCATTTCAAATTCTTATAATTACCCATTTACTGTTTAATCCAGCCGATGGTCATTATCTTCTTCAGCGTGATGAGTTTTGGGCAAGCGCTCTCCAGTTTTATCTATTTGCCCCGCATGGTTTATGCTCACGTCGCCTGGTGTTGGCATCAGGCATTTGCCAAGGTGGGGCCAAGGGAGCACCCCCACAGCGGCCACTTTCTGCGACTGGCCACGTACTCTTCRGGGTGGAGAGGAATGCCCGGCAATCATGAAACCTGCTCCGCAGAGCAATAATCCCAGCAAGGAAAGCCAGAGGAGAAAAGCTTTTCCTGGTGAGCGTTGCTTCTTTAGCACTTCCATGCATTTTCTTCCCTGTCATTAACTCCCTGATCATGGTGGCTGTGGTGGGCAAACGCACTGATGAGCATTCTTGGATCTTCAGCTTCAGGTCTGGTGCTGAAGGTCCTCAAGCTGTAGATGTTTGGAAATGGGGAAATTAAGCTAGGGAAAATATCAGAGGATTCTTGCCCTGGTTTTCCCTAGAAATCCACCACTGATGACCAAAGAAGACAGGCTATGGAAGCAGATGGGCTGTTGGGCTGATCCTATGCCGTGGTGCCTATATAGTAGGTAGCTATTCTGATATTTGAATCATCATGGGGAACGCAAAGCATATTTCATATTCAAAATTATCTTTTAATTACTGCTCACATCATAACAGCTCCTGGGAAGCTCTGGTCAATGAGTAAGACTCCCCGTCTGCCCTGATAGACAAGGTTACCTAGATGTTCACAGCCATCAGCATCTACRCTCTTAAGCTATAAGTTTCAAATTGCCCCTGTGTGCCTCCACCATGGCAGAAGCCCACGCAACCAGAGGTGTGAGTAGCTTGGGAGCTTCACCAGTGTAGTGGTTTGTCTGATATTCAAGGTGCTAGTTTCAGATGAGATGTACCTGGCGAATGAAATCCCAGACGCTGTGGAACGGAGCCAGGCTAACTTGTTCTTTATTTATTGTCGTTGCAAAATTGCAACTAGGCTCAAAAGAGAAAAAATATTTTGCCTCAATTAAAAAACAGAACAARACAAAACCAAACCCAATTAACAAAACAAAACAGAAGAGGCAAGAGCAAAATAAATGTTGCCAATATTAATTTGACCGTGAAGTTTCCATGAGTCTCTGGCAGCAGCCAGTGGAGAAGRCTGGGGAATGAAGTGCATTTTTCCCACATCAGAAAATCTCAGATTGAAATGTAATGTAAAGTAATCACTTTCCACCTTTTCTTGTGTGTGAGGAATGTTAAGATGTTTCAGTCTGCATTAGCAGCCCACAGAATTATCCCTTTCATAGTGAACRGCTTTATATACTAATCTGCAGCATGACCTTGCTATTGCCTGCTGTAAGAGAACAGGCTAAGGGCCAAGTTCCTTTGTACTGTGTGCTGTTCTTTAACATATATAAATAATACATGTTCAGAAGGAAAAGAAAAGCTATTAACAAACATCCAGGCAGCATGAGGCCCCACAGTATGTGCATAATTTATTCCTCCCATTTTCCTTCAAAACAAAAAAAGATGGGGGAAGAGGGAAATGAATTTGTTCCAGTGTTTAATTACCTCAAGCATCCCACAACATGGGCTTTACAAATATTTGTGCAATACTAACTTAATATGTCTAATTAAATACGATTTATTAAATTACTGTTGTAGCCTCTCATGACCCAGCCAGCAATCGGAGACAAGCCAAATGACTAAAGATTCTGCTTTCTCACCTTGCTGACTTGGCTAGTTTTTGGGGTTGGTTTGGTTTTTTTGTTTGTTTTTTTTCCAGTTGCTTCAGCAGCATCCATTGGCATGAGTCCTATGGTAAGAATATCAGCTATATTATAATTATTTCTATTATTGTTGCTTGAATTTCTGGAGCCACTGGGGGCTCTGTAATGCCAGGTGCAGAGTGCTCTTCTGATAGTATATTCCCTAATCCAAGGAGCTCGTAGGCTGACGAGGCAAGATAGAAGACATGAGAGGAAAGAGAGACCAAATGCCATATCCAAGCTGTACTTGCGTCCTGGCTATTCTCAAGGGAGCAATAAGGCACTGGCACGTGTCCCAGGGCTCCCAGCAACTCATATTTTCCAAGGCAGCCACACATACGGAATTTATAAAGGTGCAATGTTAGTGTGCGTACCTGGAGCTGTATTTCTGGGTTGTTTGAAACAGGTCTATAATACTTGGTGTTTAAAAAGGTATTGAATCTGAGAATGCTCCTGAGAGAATYCACTTTATTTTGGAACGGGTCTGGCATCTGTTGTCGCTTTTATTAATGCACCTTAATCTGGCTGAACTGATCTAGCTATTGACAGCAGCCTCCAAATTCCTCTTTGTGTCCTTAATGTATTTTCAACTTGCTGGTCAACTTCAAACAAATGTGACAGTGGAGTACAGGTCTTGGGTATGTTCCTACACAGTTCATGGAAATATGTAGCCTACTACCTCCTCAGTTTTGCTCTAAGGACTGAGAAATGTTGCTTTTTTATTTCACCCGATAGGCTAGGATAATTAGACTGTGGTGCAAGTCATCTGCTGATCCACTGTGGGAGCGGGAAGGAGAAGAGGTCCCTCTCTGAGCTCATCCCCATGACGAAGCTGGCTCTGAATTAACATTTCTACGTTYTCTTTGCAGTCGGATGCAGAAGAGGTAAGTTGCTTCTGCAAACTTTGCACAGTTTATGGTTTATGAAAATTTATTTTTAGTTGCAAGGACAATGCTTACATGAGTTTTAATCTGTATTCCAGTGAATGCAGAGAGAACCAGTATTTAGTGCGTTCTGAAAATCCCATCCACGATGCACCTACACCTCCTTGCAGCGATTTCCTTCCTTTTACACTTCACTTTGTTTTGGAAGCTGAGGACAAACTCTTTCTGGAGGAGTAGAGGTGAAAATGTTTCCCTACTAAAATCTTTCAGATTGGCTTTCCTCCATTTAATTTCATACCTTCAACCTCTTGTGCTTAAGAATTAGCATTTATAGCTACCCACATAATTTAAAATCTTTCTTCCTCCTTCTGGATTATCCTTGGGGACCAGTAGGTGGGTAGGTTTGTCTCATTTCTTTTCAACTAATGGAAAACAAATGAATAGCTGCATATTAGAAATAAGCCATATTCCACTCATCATAAAACAGGCCGGTAATAATGTGACAGAGCACACCAAGAAGCACTGGACTCTAGAGAAAGCTGACAATAGCAGAATTATCCCAGAGCATCACATAATTCAGCACCACCTGCAATAACACAACATTTCAATGTGCAGCAGAAGGTTTAGCTGCTGGATGCTGCTGTTGCAGCAGAGYCGAACATAACTAAGAATTGCATAGGACAGGGAAATGTATGATTACTTGATAACAAAAAAAACAGGAACTCGCCTACTTTAGGACAGAGTAATGCAATACATTCCCATGGCGTTGGGCGGCTTACTTTAAAGTCAATAATGGATGATTTTACAGGGGAAGGAGGGAAACAAGTAATTCATCACAAGAAAAATATGAAACTGCTGAAAATAACTCTGAGAAAGACGGTGGTTATTTTGTACTTTACTGTGAATATATATTGAATTAATTCCAGAGTGGGCTTGTCAGACTATCCACCTTGGGAGGAATGGGCTGGAGCCTCATATCCACGCGTTGAAACTCACCTCTGAAAATATATTGAGCTGTTGGGACTTGTTTGACCACATTCATGAGACACAGGATGGAATTGTTGTGTTGAAACAAGGAGCTTCTGAAGCCAGCTCAAGAAGCGATGTTTTAAACAATAGATGGATGTCTAGGTACAAGTGAGACCTGCTTAAGCTTTTAGGTAAGATAGCAAAGCTCGTAGACTGTTATGAAAACAAGTTTCCTATCTTTAGGTTGTTTCTGTTGTTAAGAGTGGGCAGTGCATCAGTTTTTAAAAGACTGGTTTTGGGTGCTGCGTTTACAACTCGCTGCAGGACCCAAAGGGAAAAACTCAAGTAAACAAGCCCAGTCTGATCTGTTAGATGAGGACAGACAACTGAGTAGCTGTAGCCTCCATGCCAGGAGGAAAAGGGAAGGATGCTGACCCACATGGAGAGTTTGAAAGAGAAGACTGCCTGAGAGCGTGACTGTTGCTAGAAAATACACACGATGTCCATGGATGGGGRAAAAAAAATCCTTCTTCATGTCAACTCTCAGTAAAACTAATGTTCTTAAATCCCAGCAGGAGAGGTTTTGTTCAGACAGTCATGTCTTGTATTGATGACTGTGGAGCAGTGGAGCGGGCTGCTGGAGGAGGCTGTTGAATCCCTTGCAGGGGGGTTAGGTACACTGATCCTGTGTGGGTGGGCGGAAAGACTGGTACCTCTAGAGGTGCCTTCTTCACTCATCTCCGTGGCTCCTGGGCCATCCAAGAGGAACAGGACACGTGGAGAGACGAGAAAGGGAAAGCTCCCTGACCATGATCGTGGTCCTCATTGCAGCCATCGTCCTAGGGCAGTGACTGAAGGATGGGAAATGCTGTATGGAGGTGGTGGGGTTGTACTCCAGTTTTTCCTGGGAAGCTGACAAGGGCATAAGGTTTCTAACGGCAGTCACTGGCTGGCTGCTGTGCCATGACAGAGGATGGTTAACAGCCAGCCTTAAAATCTCAGTAGAAGGCAGGAAGACCATGCTATCCTCTAGGTCTTCCTTCCTGGGTCATTGTATTTCGGATGAATGTCTCCCATTTTCTTTAACAAGTTCCTGAATCTTAAATATATCATTATAAAATTCACAGAAGTACCAACAGATGGCTATCCCCCCACCTGCCCCTCTTCATATACGCCTTGTCTTACAGTCATGATCTTCCTTCTGAGGAATATAGTTTGCTGTTCGGACTCCTTGTAGCCAGGAAGCAAAGTGGTGCTGGATTCACTGTTGTGCTCGTATATTGAAAAACATAGAGAGACAGTTAATGGGTGAAGAATATCCTTGTGCTTCAGGCATCAGCTTTGTGCTCTGGGGAGCTGGGCTCTCCCCGGGCACCTGCCGGAGTTTCTTCGTCATCCTGGTTATGGAAACAGCCCATGCCTCAGTGCCCTGGCTTCGGTTAGGCACTCCTCTTGCCTCTTTGAGGTGAAAGTGCTTCAGAAGAGACTGTCTGATACCTGCTGCTTCCACTGGACTCCGAGAGAGCTCACAGGTTTAACGCCTTGGAAAAGCAAGACATTTCTTTAGGTGCCCAAATACATGGCTTTCAATATCTTGGCTCTTGCTGTTGGTATTTCAGGATAAACACAGCTCTTGCAAATTTAAACCTGAACCTCGTGAAGTTTTTGCATTGCTCATGTATGTGCCTTCAGTCGTAGTTATTAGTCTTGGGTTGAGCTAGTGAAAAATAAGCTAATGAAAGAGGACATGACGACTGTTGCATACCGTCACTAAAAGTTCAGAAAGAGGTGGAAGTGTTGCCTTTCCTCGTTCTTCATGAAAATTTTCTTGTTGACAAGAAAATTTAGTATTTTTAATGGAAAACTAAAGCTATTATTTTGTGCTTCAGTGCAAAATAGGGCATTTTCAATGAAATACAAATTTTCCACAATTTTTTGTTGAAAAAAATAGCATATGTCATTCTCATTTAGAAGTGTTTTACAAGAAAACTTCTCTTGGCCTTAATTCTAATGATAGCTCAAGATACATAGCCCGTGCTGTAATCACACACAAAATATACATTAATCTTAGTTGCAATACAACAATTGCACTATTTTCCATTGCAGATTACAAGAAAATAACACTGACATTGTGCCATGTGTCCTGATGACATTCAGCATCTCATAGGATTGGACTGAACAGTAAGCCTCAACATTCATCTTGCATTGTTCAGCTTTTATAATGCTCTTCAGCATTTTTGATTGGCATTAACAGCTTGACACTGTTAGGAGAGAGAGAAGAGCCTTTCATCATCTGTAATTATGAGACAGTAGATTTGATGCTGGATGAATCAATAATTCTATTTGAAGTGAATGCTCAAATTTGTAGTCTTTTATTCCAAGAAATATGACATATATTCAAAGAAGGCATCATTAAATAAAAGTAGTGATAATTGCCTGCCTCTCTTAAAAAAAAAAAAAAAAAAAAAAAAAAAGTTGACCCTGCATATAAATTTTCCCTCAAGGAATCCATTACTCTTTTTTTTATATTAGTTAGCACAGCTGGTAGTAATGATTCAGAGAATAAATGAACTAATAGCTTTTTGCATGATCTGGGGTGATAGACGTGAAATGATTGGAAAGAGTTCAAATAAAAATCGGTATGCTTCATTTGCTGTCAAATGCTGTTTTGGCTTTTTGTATTGCCTTTATTCCTGGACATATAGATCCTTACGTTCCTAGCCACAGCGGATCCCGAGACGAGAAAAGCATATGCCATTTATTACTATGAGGAACTTGCATACAAATTGTAGACTGCGCGAGAGCTGCATTTCATGGAAGAGCTGTGAGTATCTGTTTCCTCTGCTTTATCCCCATCAAAACACCTTCGTACATGACTGGCGCAGAGACTGGGAGAATGTTTTATTTTTGTGAGATGTTCTTTTGCAAGGAGGAGGCTGATTTAGGCACCAGTTAACATTCTGTCACAGCATTAGACCGCAGAACGGACACGGGGGGATTGCCCCAGCGTGCCTGCCGTGATCAGCAAGTCGTTGTAGTGCAGTGCCCGTGCATGTGTTTCAGGTACGTGACTCCCAACATTGCCCCATCCCACASAGCTAGTAAAATTCTTTCCCAGCAGAACAATCTGTTTTAATTTTACTTTTAAAAATTGTGGATGACTCCTTCCAAAAGTATTTTCCTTCTCTTCTGATGAGCTCTCATGCCGGTCTGCTTATGCCTCGTCATATCTCTGTTTATTCAAAGAGTGGTTTTCTGGGCAAATGTTCAAGCGTATATTGTGACGAGTGGGGCTGCAGTACAATGGCTACATCCACATCTTTATCAGCCAGCTCCGCAGAGGTCAAGAACTTGTCACTATATGAAAGAAGTCTTCAAAATAACCACTTCGAGGAGACAAAATGATGAAGGCATCATCCACTTCGCTGATGCGGTCCCTCAGGATGTCTGAAAGAGTCCCCAGAGCACCTATAACCGTTGTCGCTGCTTTGCCCTTTCTTCTCCATATTCTTTGTAAACCTCTTAGAGAGTGGAGGTTAGAGACTCCTTTTCCTTCCATGTTTACCAGATGCTCATCCATGCAATAAGATCTGTTATAATGAGGGGGTATTTTGGTAGAAATAGTAAGAATGGAATAGAAATAGTTCCTGAGACTTCTGAATCAACAAGATTCCTTGGCTTGCACTGAGCTGTCCTGCCCCACATGGTTCCCCCAAACTTTCGGTTTGTCATTTCCTTCTCCTGGCTCTTATTTTTTTTATTCTGTACACTCTTGTGTTCCAACCCTAAAAAAGACAACGCTGGTAACATTCTCCCAGAGAAGGGCACTCTTGGTATCATGGGCTAGCTTTCAGCAACTGCAGCCTGTATGCAATAGTTTCAGAATCCAGCATTGCGTTTTCTGATTTGGCTTTTGGTTTCATTGGTGTTAACAGGATAATGTCCAACAGAGGTTGGACAGTCCAGTGTATAGAGAACATGGCTCTCCAGTTGCACAACAGATGAAAATTCTCAGCGATTTTAAGAAGTTTCATGTGCAAGCTCAAGAAATCATGCTCATTCCCCCCCCAAAATTTGCTTGATCGTTTGAAAATGATCTTCATGCTCTGAGGAGGCTTGCTTTATACATCATCTTCTGTGTGCACCAGCTTTGCACCTAGAGATTACCTTTGTGCTGAAACGTTCAGTAGTGGGGCACTAGTAGCCTAAACAGGAGTTTCTTAGTTTACTTCTACCTCAGTCTCCTCTCTGCTTAGCTGCACATAACCTGCTGATGTGCTTATAAGACTCCATGTCTTGTCATTGGCTTTCTGGCTGCCCCGGTTAATGTCTCAGTGCATATCTCTGTTGTTAAACAGAGCAAGGGAAAGATGCCCTCAAGTCAGTGGTCGTGTGAACTGGAAGTAGACAGCAGAGTCAGCACGGCACTTCACTCTGGCTGATTCACTCTCGTGAGCCCCTTGCTGAGTGTCTATTTGGCTTTCCAGCTCCAGCTGATGTCTCCGTATGATTCCTCACTGCGGTGTGTGGATCACACAAGGTCTGCGACAGCTGAGCTTTCACTGCTCGACAGGCATCACCTTGCAGAGAAAGGTCCTCAAGTCTTCCAGAACTGGGTCTGAAGCACCAGACAGCTTGTTACAGCAGAGAAAAGCTGCTATTTAGTGTTGCTGACACACCTAACAAATATCATTCTACCAATGCTTTTTTAGCAGTTATCCTAAATTTCCTTTTTCTTCTCTGAGTTCTAAGCCTTTAGAAATCATGCTTTCCAACATTTCTGGGCAATTCAAGAGCTAGAAGCTTGCTTCATATTCTAAATGAAAGTTGAAAATGTTCTGCTAAAACACGTACCAGGACCCACTATGTCTCTAATGAAAGAGAAGTCAAATATCGTGAGAGCTGGTGATGCTGGGTCAGGTCACATGCAAGTGCTGAGGAGAATGCGGGTCTGAGCTCTTTTCTTCTTTGAGACCTTTGATATGTTTGTTCCTTATTCATCCTCTAGCAGAGCTCCGTCTTTATGCAGATTTTACTGGCTTATTTCTCCTCAGAAGTGCTCAACCAACATTTCCAGGCCTTCAAAGAGCACAGTAACTTCTCTGATGTGAAATATGCCCTGTTAAATACGAAAACAGCTGAAGGAGATTTTGAAACATGAGTGATGGAATGATGAATTGTATTCACAGGAGCGTAGAGAGACATATGGAGGAAAGCAAGCACGTCTGCAGATTAGCAATGAAACCTGTACACTTGAGGAGGATAGTGATACCCAGTCTGTTAGAAAGCTGAATTCTCTGCTAATTACAAGGGCCATACTTCAGACAATTTCCCTAAAATCCGGAACTTCAGTTCTCATTGCAGCCTCTGCAGTAAACACACCATTCAACCCCGTGAACCTGTCATGACCAGGAGAAAGGAAGCATGGTTCTGTCAGTCTTTAGCTGCTCATGTTTTCTTGCCTCATCACCCTGGGTAGACCTTGCTCCTTCCAGGTTTCCCAGTTTAGGGTGCTACCAAAAAAAACCCCAAAAACCCAACTACAAGGTTGCAGTAGACCCTAAATTCATGACACTAAGGGAAGGAGGAAAATGCCTCTTCAAATTAAAAAATATATATATACATTTAAGTATAAAGGAACCAAATTATTAGAATAAGTAGTCACGGCATAAAATTACATGGTATTAAACACATTACATTGCATTGCTGGCTGAATTCATAAATAAATAAATGAACAGTTTGGGAAGTAAGAACTTATTTTATTGGAACATTATCAGCAAATATGTCACATATCTTTCCTCTTAAATCTCAGAGGGAAGGAATCTGGAATCTAAAAATCTTTTTATGCCATCCAAATCTATAAAGATGTATCTGCTACCCTTAGAGAGAGAGTGAGGGAGAGTTTTAAGGTTATCTGCATTAAACCTGAAATTTCAGCACTGTACTTAACAAAGTCTTCTCTAAATGATTCATTGCCACATTGTTTGTTTGAGTGCTCAGAGATGCAAGCAGAAACATGTAAGTATTGAGAAATTCATTCTTGCTTCTACTTTTTTTCCCCTGGAAATTCATTAGATTTCAATACACTAATTCTAGAACTATAGCACTTGATTTAAAACACTGAAGTCACAGTAGCCAATGAGTAGAAACATTTTCCAGACAAATTAACTATTTTTTTCCCTCAAAGTTGAAAGAAATCTCTCTCTATTTTCCACATGGAGGAGAAGAGGTCATAATCAGAGTTGAACTAAGAGCAGGAAAAGTTATTCTAGTGCTTTTATTACTACTGATTATGCTTCGAGTGCCAGAGGTCAGTGCAAAACTTGTCAACTTGTAAACAAAGTTTACATTTAAATTTCACTTTTTTTAAATCTTACCAAGCTATGATGAATGAGCTTTCATCCCCTACTAGAACTTCATATTTTCAGATTTCTAATCTTGGACAGCATTCAGGAATGAATTCCAAGTTTAACTTAGTGTTCTCCTGCAAATGTCAAGAAAATCCTTATGTTTTTTTCCTCTGAGCTCACAAGCTCAGAAGGTAGTTTCAGAAATTTAAACTTAAACCTGAGTATTCTCTACTTTGTTAGCAATGTAGCAATGCTAATTTTCTTTTGAGCAATTGTCCACGTACACTCTCCACCACTGGACTTTGCATAACTCAGATTTGGAGTCTTTGGGCAGATTGGCTCCATGCGGTCTGTGTTATGAGAGTTCTCATGATCCCATGAAGAGCTTTGGAAAATAAAGCACCAGCTGTCTCCCAACCCATTTTGGTCTCCTCTAAGCTGGAGATACAGCTGTCTGCTGGCTTTTCTGAATCTGGGATTCCCTAAAATGTTTCAGAATTCAAGTGAGACTTTTGGCCAAGTTATCAGACTATATATTTGATTTCACTGCGTTGCAGAATCCCCAGTTGCGGTCGTGTGTGTTATTTTCAAGGTCTTTGCTCCTTCGGCCTGCAAATAGGAAGTCAGTTAGACTGTGAATGAGGATCTCAGTGCCTATAACTCAAAATTAACCCGTGTGCTTGCAGCACTGATGCTGGCTATACTTGCACCTTTAGCCTTAGTCTTCACTGATTGCTTCAGCTAATACCAACATACTTAACAGTTACACACACATTCTCGCAGTGTGTACTTGCTGATTTTCAAAATCTAGAATATCATCTTCAGATGGCTATAGAGAAATGCATGTTTATCTCAGATGCTGTGGCTTCTAAAACCTACATTAACTACCCGAGGAATATTACTTAACTTCTTAAGTAAGAAGTTTTTTTAAAAAAAAAAAAGAAAAAGAAAAAGAAAAAGACAGAGAGACAAAGAGAGAGTTGCAGAAATGTGAAGGAAAAGAGGAAAGGGAATTTCTGACCCTATTTGGTTTCTGGGTTTTTGCAACTAACATCAGAGAAGACAAGTTCCAAAAAAGGTCAGAAATCAAAGACAAACCGAATTAAAAAGGCCATGGTGAAAGAAGGGAAGCAAAGATCAAGTGAGGTTCTTCCCCAAGCACAAATCAACGAATCATCTCAGAGACAATAAAAGGCAATAGCAAATTGTATGTACATTTGCAATGAACCTGCAATGGACCTTGGACAACATATGCAGCCAAACATTTTATAAGCCACTGGAATGAGGTATAGGAGCTTTAAAGGTTCAAAACCTGGATGGAGAAATATATGGAAGAGTAATCTGTCCAGAGCTGTTCAAGACGCTTAAATGACCTTTAGCTTAGGAAGATCACAAATCACTGGGGCAGGGAAAGTATTCTGGGGGATGTCATTACGTGCTTCCCTGCTTTCATGCTCTTCCCTTGGCACTCACAATGGACAGCGATCTGCATCAGGACGTTAAGCTTCGTGTACCTTTCTTCTGGCCTGCTGCTGATATTCCTGTATTCCTGTAGAGTCCCTTCCTCCGCTGCCCATTATTCTAAGACACGGAGACATTGCATTTGTCACAGTAGACGAGAGGATGTAGGAATGACCATGCTTAAAACATGATTGCGTGCAATTTAGCGTTTAAAGGTAATGGCAGTATTGATAGATCGGATATTGACAGAACAGAAGACCAAAAATGATTAAGGAGCAGGATGGATTTTCTTCACAATGGCCCAGAGGTAACATCTTATCTGCAATTACCTGGGGGATGCAAAAACCAAACATAAAGAAAACTGATCCCAGAGGCAATGGCCTTCAAAGGAAGACATAGCCTGAATACCAGGGAAAGCATGAAGTCAGTTAGACTGTGCAATGTCCCAAAGGAGCTGCTGCGTGAAAATTGGACAGATTTGCAATATTGACTTTCTTTCTCAACAAGAAAATGAATCATTTAATATTAGTATTGAAGAGGAAATAACACAGAATAGCAGTCTGTAATAAATCATTATCTGATTGGATTTACTAGAGCCAAAAAATTAACCATAAGGAAAAAAAAAAAAAAAAGCTCAATGCCACAGCTTAGATAGTGTATTCTCCGACACACAGATTTTTCCTGTTTCCTTTTAGTGAGCTATGCTCGGTCATTATTCATTTCTAAGGCGTCCCGCTCTCCCATTCATAAATTCTTGTCAGGCTGTTTGACGTTATCTGCTGGGCTGAAAATATCCACCTCTCCCTGTCCCTTAACTAAAGAGAAAAGTTAGGAAAGGAGAAACCTTAGAGCCAGTTGGAAGTGATTTTGACCCAGACACTTATTTCACAGAAGGAACTATGCTGTGAGCTTCCACTTATTGAAAACCTGTCCGGGGAAGGATTTTAAAGACACAGAATGCCAGCACTAATAGAGCATCTCCTTAGCAAGCATTGCACATTACGGAGAAGAGACGCGTGCAGCTTGCTTGTCGGATATATCTTTTTCTAGGGCTCACAGTACAGGTCCTACTCTTGCAAATGTAATTCTCTTATTCCGCAGTCCTGTAATCCTGAATTGCAGTTAGAAAGCTATGGATTTTCCCTCAAATAGTGTAATTGCTGACAGGGCATTTGCATCACATCATAAGTGGTCCGTGACATAAATCATTAAATCCTTCAGCTGTAAGAAGGTGCATTGTGAGTTCCTGGCCAAACACACTTCCTGGCTGGGGAGATAGCAGGGAAGATTTGAGACGATGGTAGGCAACTTCCAGTTGCCAAGAAGGCTCACAAGGGGCCAGAAACAGGTTGTGTTTAGCATACTTTTAAGCTGAGCCATCTCCATGACTTCAGCAGTGAGAAGGGGGGATCTGGGAAGGGAAGGTAGAGCAAGTGAAGAATTCGTAGAGGGTCCCTGTTAAACCTGTCGCTTGACCAAATCTCAAGCTCCAAGGAAAGCTTCAGGACTTGCATCATCCTATGACACCATGCCACAGTCTAGTGCGAGGCATATGTCACAGACTAAAACCAAGTCTGTGAGCAGGTTTTTGGAGAACATCTTTACTGTTGCATCACCGCAGCCTTCCATTTATTTGTATGACAGTCATAATTCAAGTGAAAGGCAGCTCCTGTCTCCTAATCCAGGGTGTTGCTTCAACCAGAGTACTTGTTGGACACTGTTATCCTCTAGAACCAGCTGAAAAGGCAATCCCGTGGCTCTRCTGAGCAGTGCAACGTGTTTTGTACCAAAACCCTTTCCTTTAATGGTATCCCCCTCCCTAACAATTCCCACCCTTTTGCAGCAGCAGATGTGCATCACTGCTTCATATTATCCTGCAGCTATCTCTGGTACCAGGCACAGGACACCATGCAGCATGGCACCTGCTGCTGCGCAAGCCACTGCTCACCTCCCAGCAATGCATTTTTCTCTTCCAGTCTCTGTATCACTGTAGTCGTCTTGTTTATCTTTTCCTTGCTTTTCATCACTAAGAAGTTTGCAGAGGAAGGAAGGCAATGAAAGGCCTGAGTTGCCCATTCTTCTGTTTCTGCTGTGATGAGCAACAAAGTGCCAGGCCCTGCAGATGTTTGGCAGTACTGGCATGGAGGTATTTTTGGAGAAGCCTTTCATTGTCATACTAGGATACATTAATGTGTCAAGATTTAGAAAAGATGGTTTATGAAAATGCGTAATTTGATTCATCAGCTGTGACTGTCTTTTTTTCTTTTTTTTTTTTCTCCATTCTTTTCAACCCCACAGGAAAAAAGTACTTAAGAAGATTATTGTTCCTCTGGTGTATCACCAAAAGAGAGAAGGGAAAGGGAAAGGGAAAGAGAAAGGGAAAAAAAAGTCTGTATTTTCACAAAGGCCGCACTTGTTTTCAAGAAAGATAAAAGCGATGAAAGAGTGGGGTAGACTTGTTGATGAAAAATAGTGTAATACAAATTTCCCATTTCTTTCTCTATGACACACTCCTCTATAAAATTATTTCTAGATTTGCTTTCCATGTTCCCTGGTCTACTATTTAAAGATAAAAAATGCATTTCACAGGTTTTGTCATCATGGTAACGGCTTTTGTCTCCCACAAAGGATACATCTTCCTGGAGTTCAGCAGCTCTTTATAACCTGCCAGGATTCTAATATAATGTGTATTTGACATGGCTATAGTTTATTTTATAATGGCTGAGACTCTCCTGCAGTGTTCTTCCCCTTCTAATAAGCTTTTGGATCTCAGTCAGGTGAGCTTTCTTCCAGAGTAATTGTTTCCTCCCGGGAGAGGAATGAAAAGGAAGAGTATATGTTATAACTGCAGAAACTGCTAACAGAAGACTTTTTTTTCATTCCTAAATCCTTTTTACCTCAGTTAAAATTGCTTTTATTGTTAGTAATGCTAGTAATCATGTTGTTGTCCCAGGCAGGACCAAAGAGGTCCTGGAAATGCAAAAGGCTTTGGTTTTAGTTATGCTGAGCTTGAGTTGATGGCTCAATAGCCAAGAAAAAAAATCTGGGATACTCACTGATTTATTTGTGATAGGAGCAAACAGACTGGGAGCTCGAGACAGATCTGTGAGTTGTTCACATGGAAGAGGTTAAGTTTGCATTTGAAATCGCCAAGGTTAAGGTGGAAACGATTAAGATGGAGAGGAAGGAAATGAAGTCCTATAGTTTCCAATCCTACAGTATCTATATAGAAAACTGGGAGAGGTGAGGACCGCTGAAAAAAACTAATGAAAGGAGAGACAAGTGAAGGCACGACAGCAAAAAGAGTGTCACTGTGTTTTTTAAAGACAGCTGTGAGGTTACAAAGGACAAAGCTGTTTTCTGGATTTGGGCCAGGCTGGAGAGGACACGAAGGAGAGGAGCTCCAGCTGGACACTGCGGGCACGCCACGCTAGGCGGCTGCGGTGTGAAAGCTAGGCGGCTGAAGAGGCAAGCAGATCCATATGGTGGGTCTTTTTTCTTTTAAGATACAAAGACCTAAAACATATTTCTATCGTGCAGACAAACAGCCGGAAGACAATGGGAGAGGAGAATGAGGAGTGATAGGGGAATTAAAGAGGATATGAGGAGGATCGTGGGAGAATACACTTGAATGGGTGGACTGGTGTCAGTGGAAGGGACCAGGAGGGAAAACTGAGGAGAAACATCAGTGTCTGTGACAGAGAGAAAAGAGAGAGTCATATCTAATGATGAGAGAAGATAAGCAGAAAAGGGTTGCATCGTTTTTTACCATTTTTCTGGCGGGGCTCTGTGAGCAGCAAGCATGAAGCACCGTTAACACGACCCTGCTGAACGTTAAAGTTACAACATTCGGTTGAAACATGGGGCTGAAGCACAGTGGGGTGATTCTGCCAAATATGCTGAAAAATCTATGCCCTGACTTAGAATTTTATTTATCAGGGTGGATGGAAACCAATAATGGAAAACAGCAAGTCATGAAGCATCCCAATCTGATGTAGATACGGAGGAGCAGATATGGGTCGAAATACAGCACACTGCTCCCCCGCGTTGCTCTTCACAGTAAGTCAGGACCTGGATAAGATCTGAGCAGCTCGACTGCTGACCTCCAGCAGATGCTATCTTAAACTTATGCTGCAGCTTTTTTTCTCCCTCAAGCTCCATTTATATGATCACATGGTTTCTCAGAAGCAATCAAATGTTCCCCAGGGTATTCGATGTGCAATGCCTGATTCCTTGCTATCAGAGAAAGGATGGGAGGGTTTGCCCCTTGATATATTTTACATTTTCAATTCTCTAGTATTTTTAATGCCCTAAGTCTTTCCAGGCTGACACAGAAACCTTTTTACCCAGACATTTGCAATAGTATATGCCTTCCCCTAACCATCGTGAAGTAGCTATTTGCTCTCCAGTACACCAGGTTAGGTCTGGATCCTTAGATAAAGCGTCATGATCTTTAAGTGGTTCTTTTCTCCTACTGCTTTAGGTAATACTACGTGAGGCTGTGTGATGAGCTGCATCATTTTGTATCTGCAGACCTCAGCTCCCAGCTAATCTCTCTGTCAAGTATCTCAATTATTTTACAAGCAAGCAAACGCTCTCTTCTGTCAGCATGCGCTTTTGTCCCCTACTGGGCAACCTTGCCTAGTAGGTCTGTGTACTGGTAAAGACCACGCAGAGGAGGAATTTCTTTTCAGTTGCAATAGTATTCTCTTCTGATCTAGCAGATACTTTTCTTAATGATTTATTAAGTGTGGGCTCTAATAATTTGTGATCTGCCATTGCAGCTCTGCCAGATAAATACCCGTGGCATTTTTCTCGTGCTATAAATTCTGTCACTAGTTCCTTTTCTAGCTCTGCATAGCTAGCTCTGCGTCTGCTCCTCTTCTGCTCTGGCCAACAGCAGCCAGMGAGCTTGTTACAGGTGCTTCTGAAGAACTTTGCTGCAGTAGATATCTTTCCTTTGCATCGTGTGATGCCTGAACTTGAATCATTATTGGTGTCAGTAGCTCAATACCTCAGAGACTGCTAGTTTTAATGCTATTTTGCAATAGCCTGCTTCTAAAACCATGCCGTGTCTGTACGTAGAGCTGTGCACCCTGAGTAGAAAATGTCAAAATTCTCAGTAGGCAGTAAAACACCTTTTATCTACAAAGGAAGAGCACTGGTATTGTAGTCCTGCTTTCTGCTTGATCTGAGCTGTGAAATCTTAACGCACCCCATGTACGCAACCTTACCACTTTATATGCTATTCTGCTTTGCTATAGGTAGYGTTCAGCTCGCTGTCTCCCATACAGCAGCACGCTCAGCCTCGTTAGCAGGCAGTAATTCAGCAAGGAGCTTCGGGGTGCAGGGACAGTTCAGCCACCAGACCTAAGGGGGGGACACGCTGAGATGGGCCAACCTCCTTGCCCAAAGCGCATTCTCAAGCTCCTGCATTAGCCCAGTCCCTGCTCGCCGCTAACTTTGCTCTCTTGCACGGACTCCAGCTGCTCTGCCCTGAAGACGGCTTTAAACCGGGATAAGTTTTCAAATCCACAGGGCACCGTCAGACCTGTTTCAGGAACCCCTCCTGCTATTGCAGTTCACTTTTTTGGTGTGTCCAACACAGCAGTGACAAACGTCTGGTTTATACCCATTTATTTTCATTCCCCTCGTGTTCGTATAGTGATTTTTGTTCCCCTTCACCCCCGCACTGTTCCCAGCCAGGATTTCCTGCCCACTCTGTGCATGTTCCTCTCCATAAATGCAAACAGGCTCCTCCGGACAGAGCTTTGAACTTTTGCCTCTTGGGCAGAGTAAACGACTACGGTAACAAACTGACCCTGTTACTGGTCAATACTACTTGATAAAGCAGCATACCCAAAATGCTAGGAAAAAGTGCTAATATTTAAAATTATTTTAATCAGAAATTCTCCTGGTAAAGACGAAACAGACATAAATTGGCCTAGTGGYTTTATAGTAGCAAATTGTAACAATAAAAAAATCATTAAGGAATTATTGGATATGTCTAGGGCCACCGGTGGGCGATTGCTTGTCTTATTAACCACATTAATATCCTTTATGTAACAAATTTCAATTTCAGCGACAGTAATTCATGCACAGCATACAAAGAGGATGATTAAGCACTAAAAGCAAAGAGGGGAATGTGGTTATTCCGAAGCAGCCACTTCACTGTGTTTCCAGCTATGACGGCGGTGGGACTCGTGCTGGACAGGAGGAAAAGTCTGACACGGTGAATCCCTGCGTCTCCCACCTCTGCTGGCATCCTCGCCCAAAGCCATACAGTCTCAGTAAATGATGGGCTCCATTCTCAAGTCTCATCCAAAAAACAGCCGGTGTTTCTACTGCAATATGGATCTTTTTTACTACAAAGGAATGCTGAGCTGGGGAGAATTTTCCTTGTAGAGGAAATAAAGTGCAGAGAAAATATATTTCTATCATCTGGTTAATTTTTTTTCAAAGAGTAGGGAATGGAATTCAGATAACTTAAAACAACAGCCTATTAATTTCTCCTTCTTTGACCTTATTGTTCTATTATTTGGCTAGCTTTAATGTTTCTTCCTTCTGTTTGCTGGCTTGTTTCAGAAGTCTAGCTCATCTTGCGCAGTGAATTCATCATTTTGGTTCGGGTCATTAATCTCTGCTTTTCCTTCAAAAGATAATACATGTTTAATGGCTGGGTAATGTAATAGGCAGTAAGACAGAAGTATTTGACACACTTTTGAAGGGCGTTAGAATACTGCTCTTCCAAATTTATTTAGATCTCTATATTTCATTTAAGATGTTCAATGGTCTTTCAATGATCTAATGGGTTTATAAGCACCATGATTATTTTTGGAAGGGATACAGACCCTCTTTCTTCAGCGAGTAAGGCAACAGCTTGCAGAAAGGAATGAGAAAAGGTGTTTTTTTGGTGTGATTCTCTATTTACTTATTGCAGGACTTCTCACATGCTCTGCTGTGCTAGCAGGCAGCTGCCGATCTCCAAGCTGGGATGCCCTCACGCAGCGTGGGACACAGCTGCCATCCCAAAAGGCAACAGGAGGGACACAGGACGTGAGCCACAGTGTATAGGTACATACTGTGTATACATATATAAATACATATATAGTGTAATGGTATGGCCCATTAGCTCCTCTCTGAGCCTGGATTTGAACCCAAGCTCCCCGACTGGCCACATAATCTGTGCACTGAGGTGAATTTGGTCTGGGTTTTGGCACATGCCTGCAGTGGGGAGACCATCCAGGCTCTGTGGATGAAGCAGGAGAGGAATAGACTGGTCTGAGGCTGGCTCACCTCCAGTCCTCCAGTGGTGTCTGGTCCTGCCTTGTGCCATCTCTTAACCACCCACGTTTCGCTCCTGAAGGCACCCCAAAAGAGGTGTGGAGTGAACCATGGACAACGGGGAAAATTGTCTTCTTGTGATATCTAAGCACAGTATGGGGCTTTGCCACATTTGGCGCTATCTGACCGCTGGCTGGCTATCACTTGGAGAAGGAGAGAGGAGCGCTTCCTTTTCCTTCATGGCCATCTTGCATTTTATCCAAACATAAAAGAGACTCGTTGCCTCAATAAATGATTCAGGCTATGTCTGGGGCTAATAGATGACTATCTGTTATCATGCAGTATCATGTTTCCTGTTATCATGCAGTTAAGTAGTATTTAGTCATTTCATTTCAATTACGGTCCATAAAGTTGTAGAATAGCCCTATGGATCAAGAGCATGATAGCGGTGAATCTGAGACTTCTCTCACAGAACAGGATCTACTTCTTGTCTGCATTAAAAATAAGCGGAGGAGGGGGGAATAATTATGGTGAGATAGGTTACATTATCTATCCTTTACCTTGGAGAGAAGCAAACTGTTTTCCAATTCTGAAAATGCACCTTGCTCCCAGGTGGGGTGGTGGCAGGGAATGGCAAAGTCTATGTCAAATGTACAGCACTGAAGGCCAAAGGGTAATTAGAAGCATCACAAAGCTCATTTGGATGCTGGCTTGCTGTGAGTGCTGGGCATCTTAAGGAGCAAAAATTACCATGATTGTTTTTCCTAAGGAAAACAATCGTAATGGGATGGTAGTTCATATCTGTTCTATTGCTACTTTGGAAAAAGCCTATAGCTAAAAGCTTTAAACCTGCTACAGTTTTATAAGTTGAAAAGCAAAACATGGCCACTATTAGCATCACTGTCCAAACAGTCTATAGCTTAGGGAAAATAGAAAACTGTAGCACTAGTTCATTTGCAGGGAGGGCTAAGAAATAACATCAGGTCCTTTACCTGCGCCTCGGAGGGACCGTGGGTCCCCGAACCTGATCCTGCACCTTGCTCCATGGGACACGTTGCCTGCTCTTGAACGTGGCTTGGAAGCCTAGGTGTCCCACAGTGCTGCTCTTCATGAGATGTCTGGTGCTCTGGGGAGGTCCTGGACCGACTCACGCTCTTAGAGTCAGCCGAGCGATATCTGCAAAAGCTTGGTGGGTATGAGGTGGCTGACCTCACCGGGCTGGTCACGCTGAAGGGACAGCTGTCCCCGTGTACTGTAGGCTGTAGCACATCTCGTGGGTCCTTTCACCCCCTGCCCAGTCAAAGTGCTTTGAAAAAAATGCATGAAAGGACAGGGGCTGGGTGCAGGATTTGCCCAGGCAGTGCTCTCTGTCTCCTTGCTATCACGTAAAGTGATGCTTCCAGCTCTTCTGTTCTCCTTGCCTTCTTTCAAGAGCTGTCCCAGGTTATCTCCCCAGCATCGGTGTTGAGGAATCCTCCTTCCTTATGGCCCTTTCACAGCTCCCCTTTGCTGTCACCCACCTCATGAATTACATGTAAAACCGTTCAGAGTTAGGGCAGGAACAGATCTCAGGAGTTTGCCTTTCCACATCTGCAACCGAGTTGTCTTAGGGAAAGTTTTGGGTAATGACTGCTTGCTTACCCCCTATAAACTCCGGTGCTTGATCAGCCTAGGCGAAGGCACATTCGGCACCGCCGCACCTCAAGTAGGAACCTCGTCCTAATCCATTCTCTCAGTGCTGAAATGTTACGCCACTATAAGCTGCCTTTTTGTTGATTAAAAAATAAATAAGGAATACAGCTAGCCAGAACAGATTTTTACTATAAAGATTACCTGGTGAAAAATATCTTTCTGATTCTCTCCAGCATGTATCGGATTTTCCCTGGAATATAAAAACCTGCAAGAACAACAGCAGCGACGTCATTTTGCTTTCCACAGTGGAAACTGAAACCACCACCTGACTCAGTGACCTATCACAGCCCCAGCATTTTTCAGAATTTAGCTACCCAAGACATAATACTTTCATACTTTTGATATCTTTTCTTAACACAACACACTGTTGAAATGGGCATTTTCCAGGAACATTTAAAAATGTGAAAGCAACCATTTTCCCTTTAAAATATTGGATGGAAAATATTTTAATAAGGAACGATACTTTGATGATGCTATCCTAAAAACATTCTAATAAAACAATAAAAGACAGACATTACTTACTGGACCTGCTCAGTGATTTTGCACATCACTGGGAAAGCAGAACTCTTATTTATAGAGGCAAAATGACCCAGCAAGCTAGTAATGACAGAAGAATTACCATACCTTGTTTCTGGCCACTTTCTGCATTTTGCAGAGTAATGCATTGTGCTTAACAATCTGTTTCCTGTAGTAGTGATAGTTTGCAAGTTTTTAATGTTCAGAAGAAGCCCCGTGCAATCTATTAACCTTTCCATGCCCTGAGATGACTGCGAGGGCTGAGGGCTCGGGATGCTGTGGACAGTGCAGTGCTTGGCACCATCGTTCCATTCTGGCCGATTTAGTGGATTTAGCTAACTGCACTTCTTAGCAATAACCATGGAATTATGCATTTGAAGAGATCTGATGACCATTATTTGTTCAGTTATGCCACTTTATATATATATATATGTCATTTGGAACTTGTATTTAATCACCCCCCTTTTTTATCTGAAAGATGCTTTAACTCAAAAGGCATTCTACTACCAATGTGTCCTGCAGAGTTGCTCAGAAGGACAGCTTAGCTGATTTTTATATATATAGCGTTTGACTTTTGAGATAGGGACAGGTCTAACAGACCACAAGCAAAAGATACGGCACAGCAGGACCCGAGACAAATTACAGAGCTTGAAGATAACGCTGGTGACAAGCTACAGGATCCTGAATTCTGCTTCACACCTTGCAGACAGCTTTTCATTGTGCTTTTTATTTTGTGTCATGGTGCAACGTCTGTTAGACAAAGGGATGCAAGCAAATATTTGTAATAGGCATATTTGCATTTTGTGTATATTCCAGCTGGATTTCCTCATCTGGGCGTCCTATGGATGTAATTTCAGTGTAAGACAATGGGCCACCAGAGGATGTTGTCATTTTAATCTGGGGCAAGTGGAAGTGCCCTCTGGATTTTAAGGTTTTATGAGCCCATAAACCTTTCGTAGGTGAGGAGCTTGCCTCACAAGAATAGCTCTGTTTAAATGAAAAGTACAATACAAGTGAGTAATAACTACAAGGAGATCAAATATACAAGGAGGAAGACATAGGAAAGCATGACAGAGATTTACTGAAGTAACAGCTCTATTTGAGCGCCATGAAGAACAGCTAACAGTGATCTCCCCTATCGCAAGGAGCTCTCGAAAACAAGGGGCCCTGGGTGGACCCTTGGGACAGATGCTCCTCTTATATGAAGTTTTTAGTTCAGTGAGCTGCGGTAAAGTTGCACCAGCCTTTTCCCAGCAGAGGATCTGACCCTTTCTGCTTTTATCTGAGATCCCGTTGCATCCATCCCTCTTCCTTTTGACTGGCCTCAGTTGGCCTGGGTGCACTGCAGGTGGAAGCTGGGTAGAACCGATGGAAATGTTTTAACTGTTAAAGTTACACTGTCAAAAATGTTCCAGTCTGTTGAGGATATGTGAGAAACTGTCACAGAATTAACCTGGACGCCAGGGGATACGGAAGGGAGTGATACTTACTTGAAGATTTCAATGGCATTTGCCATCCTAACTGGACTGGTTATGCCTTTATTGAAACTTACTTATACAAATGGAGGAATACTCTAAGCTCATTTGCTATTTGAGGAATAGAAAAGCAGTCATTTTCATACAACATTGCAGGTTAAACCTTTTTAAATTGATATTCAAGGCTCACGTGTTTCAAGCTCAAAACCAGTCCATTGCTACATGCATAAAGTGTAGAGACACTGTGCGAGTGTGCAGGGATGGGGTTAGCTTGCCTGGATTTGAATCTTGTGAGGGACRTGAAGGGCAACCAGAAGGCTTCTACAGGTACATCAGCAGCAAAAGGAAGGCTAGGGAAAAAGTGCGCCTGCTGCTAAATGGGGCAGGGGCCTTGGTGACAAAGGACACAGAAAAGGCTGAGGTACTCAATGTGTTCTTCACCTCAGTGTTTACTGGCAAGACTGGCCTTCAGGAATCCCAGGCTGCTGAGACCTGAGGGGAAGCCTGGAGCAAGGTGGACTTCACCTTGGTGGAGGAGGATCAGGTTAGGGAACACTGAAACCAACTGGACATAGGTAAGTCGAGGGGCATCCTGATGGGATGCACCCACAAGTGCTAAGGGAACAGACTGATATCATTATGAGGCCTTTCTCAATTATCTTTGAAAGGTCATGGCGACCKGGAGAAGTTCCAGAGGACTAGAAGAAAGCAACTGTCACTCCTATCTTCAAGAAGGGCAAGAAGGAGGATAAGGGAAACTACAGGCTGGCCAGCCTCGCCTCGATCCCCAGGAAGGTAATGGAGAAAATCCTTCTGGAAACCATTTCCAAACATATTAAAGATGGGAAGATGATTGGGAGTAGTCAGCATGGATTTATGAAGGAGAAGTCATGCCTGATCAACCTCAGAGCCTTCTACACTGAAATAATTAGCTTGGTGGATGAGGGGAGAGCAGTGGATGTTGTCTATCTTGACTTTGCATTAGCTTTACATTTTATGCTAGCTAACTGGCTAAAATGATGGGCATTTCCGTATTTGAAACTTGATGAGATAATAATGCCAGGGTTTAAAATTGCATGTAGATACAGCTGTGGGTACCAAATAGCAGCAAAGGAAATTTGAAAGCAGTTTAAACTAAGCCTCGAGTATAATAATCTGCAAATGAAATGCAAATTCTGCTCAGCAGGAGCACAATATACTATTGTCTCAACAGGGATAGTATTTACTGTTGCTTTGGAAACGCATACGAGGGGAAACATGGTCCATTGCTTAGACAGAGGGTAAAAGGCAGCTCGTACAGTTGTTCTGCTCAATTTTCAAACCCGGCTCTTTGACAGTGAGCCGTTTGCCCTTCCAAACTTGGTTCTACAGTAATAAATGGTAATTACATTTGTACAGAGCCCTGCGGAAGCTTCTGACCACTGCTGGACCTTTGGATAATGAGTCAAAACCACCTTTCTCATCCCTGAGTTAAAACATTCTTAGAGATATCCTTGTAGCACACGTGAACTGCACGGCTGATGAGTCGTATAGAAATACCACRACATGCATTATAGCCAGACAGGTGACTCACGTTTACCATCTTGCTATTGCTGCTGGATTGCTGGTAAGCTGCCTGATAGCTATTTGATCCACAGACATTCAACTCCTTAGTCTTTGTTACCCAGTGCTCTGCCCAGAAACTCCTCATCCTGYCATCTTCATATGTCTATATCCAGACATATGAGCTGTATGTAGTGATAATATCTTCAAATTTCCTGTGTCAAGACCTATAGCCTGCAGCAGCTACAGAGCAAACACACATCTAGAACTGTAATATGCAGCTTGTGGTCATTAAAGAGAAAATTCTTATCTCCGTTTAATTAATATTTGTAGCATGAGAACACTTAAAATCAAGGCATCCTCCATTGTCCATAGTTTCATTACTTTAAACTTTGGTAACATCTGTCATTCTATGTGCTGAAAATACTTCAGATACCAGGGTAACTATAAAGATGCAATTGCTGCTAATGTTCATTTTTATTGACGCTCAAGTTAATAGTTAAATCTATGCTTTTTGTTAGGCACATTGGCGGAATGTCTTTCACCACTAATTTCAACAGCCTCAGAATTTCRTCTGTTGATCAGAAAATATTTTTTACATTTTCAATTATTCAGTCAGCAGAAGTACTACTTTTTCAGAGTAAATATTCTTGACTTGGAAGAGGACAGAACTGAGGCTGTGCTGTATATTGGGGGATTTCCCCATTATTCAGCCACCTGTGAACGGTGCCRGACTTCATGCTGCCAAAGGAGAGTTTTATGTTTGAAACCCAGGGTGGTAAATCAGGCTGGGATGGAGAACGGCAGCAACCCACATCAGGGTGCCTAAATGCTTGTGTATCGCACCTCTTCCAATTCCAGTGATGCTATTGTGATTTCTTCCACTATTTTTCATAGGTTTTAGCTAAATTGTCAGGTCAGGCACAATCTTGGAATGCAAATACCCCAGATTTAGAGGCTTCTGACTCATAGTCCATTCAGTGGTTGCTTTTCTTTAACATGCTTTAATAACGTGAAGAGATGCATTGATTGCCTCGGAGCTGCTCAGTCCTCTTTGCAAAGTGCTTAGAGATGTGATGCCAAAAACTGAGAGGGGATATTATTTACCATGGCAGTAAAGCTACAAGCTCTTTAAGTATGGATGGGACCCTCTGCTAGGTCTACTCTTTRTGGAAACAGAGTAAAGACCGTGCTCGACATTCCCAGATGTATCAAACATTCAGAGCAATCAATGTGTATTGATTGTCATTTCTTAAGTGATCAGACACTAATGTCAAAAGAATTTTAACAAGAAAATGTTGTAGGGAACTAGGCTTTTTTAAACATGTGGATGATCTTCTAAAGTTAATTTCAATTTAATTTAATTGCTTTAATGAATGTGACTGCCAGAATGAAAATAGAATGCAATTTTCTACATTTTCTGTTTGAATCTCTGAGGTACCATTAAAAATGACAATTTTCATTGCACAGAGCTTTGCATGGCAGAAATTTTAAAATAAATAAGTGTGTTATGCCATCCGGTGTCATTAAATGTCATAAATCATCAGAATTGCTGGCTGAGATCTAAAAGAAGTAGGTAATATTCCATAACACTAATTTATAAAAGGCTATAAATTCTCCTAGTCCCCTGTAAATGACTCTATTGACACAAAGTACTTTGTGTACAAGATAAACAAAGTAAGGAAAATAAATGGTAAAGCGAATCCAAAGGAGTTATAAAATGACAAAGGAGTTCACATGCAGGTTAGACCTTCCAAGCCTGAGAAACAGCATGAGCTTAAATTTCACGTTTCAGAAATTTTCTTCAATGAAAAATAGCAACATTTTGCATATTCAATGCCAGTGATCATTACTGCAGTTCTAGAGATGCCGTAGCCAAGAGAACCAGCTCATCGCAACAGACAGTGGAGATACGTCTAGTAACATAGTCCCTGCGCTGAGGAGTTTATAGCCTGAATGCACAGACAGCCAAAGGGTGAGAGATAGGAAACACTGCTGTTCTCATTACACAGAAGGGGAATTAATCCAAGGTCAGAGAAAGGACACTGTACTAGAACTAAAATTAAAAGTAATGTTTCCAATATTCAGGCTAGCATCGAAACCAAAGAGCATCATTTCACATTTGATTTCAGAAACTTTAAATATATAGAAGTTCATGTTAACTAATAGACTACCATACACAGCACAAAAGGAAAAGAAAGGCTACTTGGGTGGATTAGAAATGAACCCACAAATAAATCCTTTCATGCAAATGGTATATGTATTTTGAAAAGTTCCCTCCAGCGCTTTTAATCAGGCCTGATACTGTGTTAGTGCTATGTCTTAATGAATGAGCAGTGGTGGGTGAGCAGAAGAGCAGGATGAGAGCCCGGCTATAGGTACCCTCGCCATATACACTGCGCAAGACAGCAGCAGATGCATGGCAATGCTAAATGCTCCTGGCAGCCAGAGGCACCTGCAAGCAGGAGAGACACAGCATTTCTAAGATTGACTGGGAAATGGGAAGAGTTTATTAAAAGTCAGATATGCTCTTTATTAATACGGGCTGGCTGCTCAGGTGCAAGCCTGCAGTGGGAGCGCGAGACCCCCCGAGAGCACAGCAGGGAAATAGCAAACAGCTCCTGGTGAGGGGTCCCACTTGCAGGGAATGGCCCTTCCTAATAAAGCATTTTGTTACCTCTCTGTGTGATAATCCAGATATCATTTTGACTTCACTGGGGAACAAATAACAGCCTATTATTTGCAAAAATCACAGAGGAGCTCCCCCCAGCTGGTAGAAGTGCCTCCCGTTAGGGAGGTTTGAAGTATGCCAAACAGAGCATCCAGTACATTTCTCACCATATAAAAATCAAGGTTGAGTATTTTTTTGTCTTCATGTCCATATTATGTTATAATGTGCTGGGTACACTTCATTTTTGGCCGCTGAGCTGGATGCACACATTAGGAGGAGGATGCCAACAGGGGAGGACAGCCCGACGGCACGCTTGCTTACAACCCTCTTTCCATTTTGCAGCAGTAGAGTTATCAGAATGGACTTATCTCCCTAATGTCATCATTTATATAAATATGTACGACAACAGTCTTCCCAAAAGCAGACAATCTCTGTCAGTGTAACAGCAAATCAGATTTTTCCAACCACTTAAGAAAAGTTACCAAAGTGCAAAAGTTACACGATCATTGGAAAGTATATCTCCAAGGCATCTCAGGAGGTCATCTTTCCCATCTCCTGGCTTTGAGACAGGCTCAAACATTTCTTCTAAACAATCCTCAGAATTTTTTTTTCAAATGTTAAAAATTCTTAGTATCCCCACTAATAATGGTTTCACAGCCACATACTAGTATGTCTCAGATTCTCTGTTTTGTCATCCACAGGTTAAGGAAAATATTTAAGAGTACTGACTGCCCTTTGCAAGACACATTTCACATGCCCGAAGACAGACCACTGATAACTTGCCTCAGAGTGTATCAGCTGATGGCCCATCACCGCTATGATAATTTCACCTTCATCATATTTCATTCATGGGAAAGTCAGGTGCAACTATGTAAAAAGAGCTCCTAGAGCAAAAATAGTGACTCCTTCCTCTCTCTCCAATTACTCTTCTGATAACGGAAAATTTGTTGGCCTGACACTATTGCCTTTGAGAAAATCACACTGGAAGTTTTATCATCTTACTCTTCTCTTAGCACTTATAAATAGATTGCTAAACAATGTTTCGGTGTCCTTCCTCACAGAGGTTATGCTGATAAGTCTACAGTTGTGTCTCCTTATCTTTCCTCTTTCTAAAGAAAGGTCCTGCGTTTGCTCTTTCCTGTGCCTTGGGGACCCTACCTGCCCTTTCTGAATTTTCCAAGGTAATCACTAATGGTTYGGAAATTGCTGTGTTTAGCTCCCTAAGTACTCAGACAGATTTTGCCAGGTCTTGAGGACTTGAGTACATATAACTCAGATAAAAAATGTTTCCCCTACTATGTGTTGCATTGTTATTGGCTACATTAATATTAATTCTCAGGAGCATCTGCTTAGTGTTAATATTTTTCCCTGAACACTGAGAAAAATAGGCTTTAAACATTCAAGCCTTCTTCTCATTGTTCTTTCTGTTTTCTCCTCACCAGTGAAATAACAGAGCTACCTTTTCCCGCCTTCTCATTACTTCTAATGTCTTATTGCTACTTTGTCTTATGATATTTCCAGTTGCAACTCTTTTTTGCATCATAGCCTGTCCAGTTCTGTGCTTTTGCTGTTGCCTTTATTCTTGTCCGAAGCATTTTTCTTACCTGCCTATGGGTCGTGGGATTATAGCCCGTACCCGGACTTCTCTCAGGTGGACCTGGGACAGTGTGGCAGGCTGACCAACTTTCTCCTTGCCCCTGGGATGTAAGGTGGTGAAGGACTGCTTGAACACTGAGCATTTCCTGGTCCTCCCACGGCAGCACAAAAGCCAGACCTAGGAGCGTAGCCAGCGGGTGCAGAGGCCGCAAGTCTCAGTTGTGAGTCATTGAGCACGGGACCTTCGCCAGCCTCTGTCTCACACGGGACCTTCTGGAGCAGCAGCTCTTCCACGTGGGATCAGGCTCCTTGTACAACTGGGTGAAATAGCTGTGGTTTTCCTGGCCACTGAAATCAAAGTCATTGCTGACGCTTTCTTTGCCTGGTCTGTAGAAATCTGTGATTTAACTGACATACTACAAAGTTAGACTCTGTTTTGTTTTCCTCCTGTCCTTCAGGAAATTTTACTTAGTAAGATGTGTAAGTCCATCTCAATGAAGAGGTCTTTGTACAGCATCTTTCTTTCCCTCTTTCTCACTTTTCTTTGCCTGATTAATTAACTAGAATAGACAACTCCATAATACAAATYCAACAGTAAATGTTTCCTTAGGACATCATTCTGTTCCTACAAATTCATTGAATTTGGCCTCAAAACCTCATTTGGCTATTTAGAGCTTCATCCAGATTGAACTCAGCAGCAGCTGTTGTTGTGCTTTTTCCACTAGAATGAGTCTGGCTACTAGCACTGTTCAACAAGCACTTTTTTTTCAATGTGAAAGGCTTTTCTAGCCAAATGTACTTGAAATTCATACTAAATGCTCATAGTAACCAGGCATCCATTATGTAAGTTAACTGAAGAAATACTCTTCCTGTGGGCAGGTTTCGAAAGCCAGGCCTCCTAAGACCTAACTTAGGAGAGTCTTGTATCATGATATGACATGATATTAATATATAATGATATTAATATATAATTTCAGTAATATTAGTAGTGCCATTTTGGCATAAATCTTCTGCGCATTTTAATGCTCAGGAGAGAGTGGTGGAATTATGTGTAATATACCTTGTTTTGTATGTTTTAACATTTAAAGGATGATTATGCTTCATACCCTGGAGGCATGCATCTATTAAAATCCCAGTATAATGGATTTGAAAGCTTTGGCGGGGAGAAGAATAAGAAATTTCCCTTTCTTGGAGTAAGATTGGCCTGTTGTGAAAATGATGGATCATCCAGAATAGAGAATGGGAATTGATACCTAAAGATTTGGCTTTGTTATGTTTAAGCGAAATTAATCACGCTCTGCAGCAGGAAAAATTGTTGTATTTTGTCTCACACTATATTTAATGCAGCTGGTAATTTAGGAAAGCAGATCTGAATTCTCCTGGCTATAGAAGTTCTCTCTGCTGGAATGAACTTGGAGACAAAAAATTTCCCCACTGCAGGTGACTGATGAGCGTGGTTCCTCCTAGGCTGCAAGCAGGCTGAAATGTTGACTGCAGTGAGTCCATAGACCTTCTTATGCAAAGCAAATGTACTTCCAGAAGACTTAGGTTTTCCTACTATTTAAGTTTAAATTTTGTCTGTATGTGATCATATTTAGGCCTCTGACAAATTTAATTTCACGTATTTCATGTTAATTTGGTGCAGCAGTAACCTAGCTGGTAAATGAAGATATCTATCTGTCATTTTTCCAGAATGGCAGGGGAACAATGTTAATATAGATAGAGAAGTTATGTATCCAATCTCAGAGGACAAAAAAGGCGTAGGTATTATATATTCCTTTTCTCAAAACCATGCAGGTATTTTTGTTATTAGAAAATTTGCTTAGACATGTAACTTGATAAACCTGGGAAAATTTCAAATAATCTTTCCTTGAAGATTTTGGAAAACYGATGCTCATTTGCAAGAAGCAATGAAAGACAGCATAGCAGGCATCCTTGTGTTAACAACGACGCGGGAAGAAAAACGGCCACAGAAAGAACAGCCTCTTTCTTATCGTTCCTTGCTTCCTCGTTCTTCCTCCTCCACCAGCGGCAGTGCTCCATTACCTACTGCAATTCCTTACAAAAGCACAAACATATTTTATAGGCATTCTTAAGATGAAGCCAAATGAAATTCTTGAAAGCATTTTAATTATGAGTGCTTAAACGGTAATATAGATGCAGGTAATGAGATCTAGCTGAAGCCTGCAGACTTTTGGACTGACATAGCACAATTAAAACTGACTGCCATAACTCTGAAATTGAGCTGAGTTATTGAAAACAAATAATTTTAATGGATAATTGCATTTCATTTAATGTGTAGGATTGGCAATCAGAGACTGCCTGTTGATAAGAAGCAGTGGGTACTTCATTTCAAACCTAATCACAGCACTAACTCAGACAACAAACCTGAATATTTCCCAGGCTTCAGTTGCATAACAAGGTGTACAATGCATTTCTTTTTCCTCAACATGAAGCAAGGAAAACAAATGCTAAAAACTTACTTTAGTATAATGAGAACCATGAGAATGCAAATCCATAAAAAGCAATTACTGCGCTGTCATTCTATGCAAACTGATGTTTCCTTATAACTAACAATTCAGTCCTAGTTTATTCTAACTCAGTCTTGTAAATTTTTATTTTGAAATATTTGTAATGATTGGTTGTTTCCCATTGATGTCCAGATTATTTGTCAATAAAAGAGGAGATATTCGTTCAGAGCATGTAAGATGTAAATGGTTCATGTTCCAAATATATAGTCTAATTCAAGGATCCAAGAAAACGTAATTCTAAAAAGGACTTTTCAGAAAATATATGATTGCATAAAATTCGTGCTTAATATATTGTACTGTTTTCTTTCCATTCTGAGGATAGCTTCACTCTTTGTACTGTAATTTGGTAGTATTGTCAAATGGAATGAGTAAAGATGCAAGTTACTTAGTCATTTAGAACTGCTAAGTGAAAAGTAATTGCATCCAATGAGAAAGGGACATTACTAACTGCTCATAAAATATGCTCTTACAGATTATTATCATTGCAGCAACCTTTCCATTAGTTTGTTTCACTGACTACCTGGACAGAAAGCTATCTCTGATTTTCTCCAAATTCATCAAAGTGCTCCTGGAGTAATCATTTCTCGTTTATAGTTTGAGTGCTCCATTCAGCTAGCACATTTGTCAAGGCTGACATCAGGCTATGAAACCTTACAGCTTTCCATAAGGTGTCTAAAATCAAGGAGAACTTCGATTCACTGTGAGTCACTCAAGGAGCTACAAGTCTATAAAAGTGCGTTAACTCTTGTGCTGTCATATTGAGACAGGCAACGTCGATCTCAGCAGAGGTTTATTGCCTAAGGGCTTGGGTGTTTGCTCTGATACGTGGAAGGTATGTGACAAAACGGACACCAGAAGATAGGGATAATTAGAACTTCTCTTGCAAAGCTCAGAACAGTCTGTGGCATGGTTAAGTCTGCCAATTTAATGCAGGGAATATTTATGAAACGTAGGAAGTGTTCAAGGACATGCTAGCGGATGTCCACACACACAGTAATATCCCACAGATGCAATAAAAGCGATGCAGGGCAAACTGCCATTGGAGCTAAAAGGAAGTATGGGAATGCAAATAAGTAACTGATAAAGGAAGCCAGATGGATCAAGGAAGTAGCAGTGCCCAGTGGGCAGCAGTAGCAGTTCTTTGCTGGAGGTAAATGACATGAAAAATGCAGACATACCCAGAAAATCTCTCTTTGCTGCTGTAGACGGAATGAGATTTTTATCTTTGGCAAAAAAAAAAAAAAAAGATATGAGAGAGTATCTGTTAAAATCAAATACCTCAGATGAAAGGATCCAAGCATTCCAAAGGAAAATATTGAGGTGGCTTATGAACCGCTAATTTAGTTTGTAGCAATTCTTGAAAATCTGGGTTAATACCTGTTGGTTAACCATTTCCAAGTGGTGTCCTAATGCTTTAAAAAAAGGTAGAGAAATGATTCAAAGAAAGATAGACCAGCTGTTCTGGGCATGGAAAGTAATGTGGAATTGTCTTCTGAGACTACTAGCATAGGTCTAAAATAGAAAGAATGTGGCCATCGTTAGACAGAACAGCCTAGTTTCACGGGAGGCAGTTTTGGTCATATTCTTCTGTTGTGTGTGTGTTGGGGGCAGGGGTGAACACTGCACTTTGGTAGTGGAAGTGAGCATATGGACACAGCACACCGGATTTTTCCAAGGAGAACTTTCCCTGCTCTGGCGTCTGTAGTCCTGGTAACACAAGAACCATTTCTGGACATGCAGCAACTCCCAGATTTGTGCTAATCTGTCTTCTTTTCCCCACAGAAAATGGAGAATTGCTGGACCAGATATTGTCTCTTCCCAATTAGCTGATAGTCTCCTTGGGTTTCCTGATAGTCTCCTGATTTCATGCTCTGGGGACATGTATTCTTTTACTTTGCAGTCTTATGTAGTTTTTTTGGGTAATCCTTACAGGAAGGAATGCGAGAATTTTACAATTGCTTGGTAACTAGAATCATTGCTTATCAATATTAATATTAAATGAATCTAAGATAATCTCATATGTCATAACTAACTACTTTATTTATCCTTAAGGCATTTCCTGAATCTCTTGTTGCCTTCTCTGAAGGCAACACAAATTTCTCCATCCAGCACGTCAATGACTAGMGTGGCCCGTAAATAAAGGACAAAAGTAGTCCCTCAGGACTGGAACTGGCAGCAATCTTCCTGGCTTCTGGCTTTGTGTAGTATTCAAATCACTCTCTTAACAACAAACTGTCCAAGAAATGGTTTTGCCTTCATGGCCCGGGGTCATCACTACGTACCAACCTTCTCATAACACAAAAATAAAGGAGCAAGACAAGGGAATATAAAAGATGATTGGAAGAGAAATAATATGAAAAGCTGAAAAAGCACAGAAAAAAAGGTAGAATACCAGTGCTTTTGAGTGTCTCAATTCAAGCATGTGTCAGTGGGTAGTATGAGAGGACAGGGAGGAGGAAGGAGAGTCCCATATATACTCACCTTGTGTGATCTCCCTTACCTGAGGGGATCTCCGGTGCATGAATATATTGCATGCATGGATACATTGCATGCTTTTAAAATGCAAGGGTCAGGCACTACCACTAAAGACGCAAGGCTCTGTGGTGATGCGAGCTCTGTCCAAGCCAAAGGAGTTTCTGAGTAGGTGGCTGGAGCACCTTCTCGTTGTCCGGGATGAGCATGAGCCGCCACAGGTATGCTTCGACTCCCCTACCCGGCAGCAGCAAGCCTCCTTCCAAACTGTATTTCAGATGTTTGATCAGCTCAACAACATCGCCTTCTGAAAGCAACTCTTCTATGAAGTGGCAGAAGCTGGAGCCAGCTGCATGGGGTCTGGTCTCATAACTTCTTGTACTTCACCTGAGATCTTCATGTAGAGCAAATCTTTTTTCTGCTAGGTTCCACTCCATCCCCATATCACTTTATATTCTCCTAGTAAAACTAAAAAGCCATAAGTTGTGCTTTAAAGAAATACTCAGTAGTYATTTAAAAAAATTGTAAGTGCATTAAGGAGTTGGTGATAATGTACCATACTGAAGCAATTTGCAAAAATGATAAAAATAAGTCCAGGAAATCTTTGTGTCAGTCAAACATAGACAGTTTATATATTTCCATAAAAATACCAACATAATTCAGCCTGGGAAAGTAAATGCTTGCAGTATTCTCAGTGTGTGTTTTAAATACCTTATGCAATCAGAAATCAACCTTGCTGACTGATTTAGCTAACTGATTACATATAAAATATACTTTAAAAAATCCCTCTAACTAACTCTACAATTTCAGTCACTTCTGATTCAAACAGCTGTCTGGGTTATTTTTCCTTTGAAGGAAAAACTCATACTTTCTCCTACTGCTTGAAGTGATAATTGAGTCACATCATTTTTGCAAATACCCCCCAAAATCCCATAAACGTTTCTCTTTCTCAGGCTGAAAAGTAAGCAATATGCATTCAAACTTTACATTATTTTTACACTATTAGCCAAACATTTATTTTCTAATTAAAGGAATATAATGATATAAGGAGATGTTTTTTGTCTGTTCTAAATTATGCATTACAATTATATGAAAATCTTAAAATTCTAAATTGCACATCAAAAAAAAATTAGGAACGACTAGAACAACATGTTTAGCAATTATATGCATTTGCAATAACAAAACAAACTGATTAATAAACGTGCCTGTTCCGCTCAAAATTATTCTTTATTAAGATAATCAGCTGCTGTGAGGATTGACAAATAGAGAATCATGTTCTGGTTAGTCATCTCCATCTCATGTCCCCAGGCCAGGGAACAGCACTGTCAGCTGCAAGAGTACAGTAATTTGCCCCAGCAAATCTAGCTCCATGAATACCCTCGGCCTTCACAGCAGGGCTAGGAAGGGCATGAGATGAGGACCACGAAGGCCCCAGAAATTGAAAGTTGGCTCAGATCACTGAAAAGGAGTGAAAACTAGCACACACATGATGGGGCAAAATGAGAAATTGTGAAGCACAGCACGAGCTGCTGCAGCCAGAGAAACATCAAGGCTTGGGAGAAATCACTTTGTAGAGGACGTTAGTAGTTAAATAACAGCAAACTGGTCCACTAAGAGTGGGAATGTGAGAGCTATCATCCGATAATGCAAGGAAGATCAAGATATGCAATGCTTTTTTCTAGTTTTCAGTTGTAGTTTTACAATTCCTGTAAAAATACTGGAACATATACTGAAACAAAGCATTGATAAGGACTTTGAAGACATCAAAGGAGTAGCTAAGAGCCAGCATGGATTTGTCAGACCATGAATTTCTTTCTGTGGCATTGTAATGGGCTCTGTGAACGGGGCAGATGGAGCAGRTGTCCTATATTTTGATTTAGCAAGGCTTTTGACCCTGAATTTTATGATGCTCACATAAGCAAGATGGGGAAATATGGTCTAGGTGAAACTGTTGCATGACAAGTGAAAAAATGCTGGCAAAGCATTCTCAGCTTAATTTCGGAGGGTCACCTGAGAAAGGGGAAAAAGGTTTCTGCTGCGATWTTGTCTGGTACTGTTCAAGGTTCTTTGTACTATTCGGTAATATTATGAACGGCTTGGAGGAAAAACAAACGCACTTTCCCCATTAAAACGCCTCTACGCTTTCAGTCTTCTGAACGCCCATCCCTTGGCCTTCAGCACCTCTACGTYCTGCTTCGGAGCATGGGCAGCGATTCCCAAAATTCAAGCTCCCCTCAGCACTGTCCCAGCATGCTGCTTTCAGACTGGAAGAYGCAGATCCATGATATATGCAAAGACAGAGGGAGAAAGAAAGGAAAAAATCTGATTATACTGGAGTGGATCTATCTCCTCATGTGTTCCAGATCCTGGTGAAGAAATAGGGGATCTATTCCAGCTTTCACAAGAAAGGAAATTAGCTGTAAATGCTGGCAAAAGGAGTAGCTTTGGTTTTATTTCTGGAAACGAAATGCTTCCAGATGCTGTCTTTTGCCACTGGAAATGCTAAACTATTTGTCTCATCTTATCAACATCACCAGGGTGTGAAGGGAAACAACAGGCAGTGAATTATGACTGTGAACTCAGGTCCTAGCGAATGACGGAAAGGAAATAACACTGGCTCATAGCCTGCAATGACACTGTGCTAGATATTCCTGAAGAATCGGTTTGAATAAAGTAGGAACTAACCAAAGCACAGCCTACTTTCAAGGGGAAAAAAAAAGTTGAGTTAGTTTCTCTCCTGAATGTTTATTTTCAAAATTGTGGTGTTTTTTATGGCATTTACATATCACAGTCACATTGAGAAAAAATTATCTATATTTACAATAATGGCTATTTTTAATATTTRTTTTAAAACCATGTCTGAAAATAACAAAATACTCTCTTCCTTCTACCTATGTTGCAAGCATTTATCTTTCTGATCCATTAATAGATCTGTTTAAAAACAAAAAAGAAAAATATTTTTGAAAGAGTTCAAAGTTGTTTCGGTTTTGTAGAATTGGTGTAGACCAATTTTTTTAATTATTTACAACATTCCTAAAAGCATGCTCAMTCAGCATGGTTAGTAAAACCATTATAGGAGTCAGCATAAAATATTTATAGAATTTTTTTTTAATAATTAAAAATGCTGGTAACCATTTTAGGGGTATTTTAAATATAAATGTGCATTCAAATAAAACAACAAAAAAAAGTGAAAAGGCAATCATTTTCCTACTATATTATAAAGGGCAGTATTTTTATTACAGAATCACCTGTAAATCTTGGGAAACCCAGTTGTACTGGGCTTTTACAAGCATGCACTGAAACATAATCTGATGCCATATGAATTTAAAAGATTTTTTTTTTTAATAAAAACAGTACCACAATTTAGTCCTTCRTGGAATGGTTTATGTGCTAGATAACGCTGCCTCTCATACAAGCTCAGAAAAGTCCAYAATACCAATTCTTTAAGAGCATCTGTACACATGATCAGAGAGAGCTTTTAATCTAAAACCTGACAGCGAATTTCAAGAATTTAAGCTCATTTTCTTTTTTCTTCCGTCTAGATGTCTAGATGCTTTCCCTTATAACGTGACGTGGAAAATGCTGAGAATTGTTGTCAGGCGGTCCTGTGCTCCCAGGCCCTGTGCAAGATGTCCGTGAGCGTGTCATTCACGAGAAACTCCGCTTTCCAAGGTTTCTTTTCTAAGGACACCTGGTAGTTTGCTTATTTGGAAAGTCATCAGAATGACTTTATCAGCTTCCTAATTATGCCATATTTTTGCAAGCAATTGGTCATGGCCTCTRTTAAAAACAAACAAAAAACAACTTAAAAAACCCACTTAATAWATATCTTCTGCAAATTAGTTTTATTTCTGTTTGTTTCCTGCAGCTTTTTGGTGGATGCACACACAGCCTTATGCACCATTCTTCAAATGCTGAAGCAGCTTCTCAGTCAAGGAACTATCATCCATGCAAGTATATGAGAAAATAATCTGCCCGGGACTTCATGAGCATCCCAGGATGGATAAGCTGATGAGGCATCAGAACGAAATTTCATTTTCTGCAGGTGAATTTATACTAGATCAAAAAAAAATGCAGCATTTCACCAGCTTGTTAGAAAAGGGGCCAAAACGAACCAAGGACTCTCGGCGCTAGGAGCCCTCTGGCCGGCTACTCGCAGCTTCTCCTACTGGAAATTTCACAGGCAAGAGCAGGAATAACATGACTCCGTTTAAGACGGATCTTTTTTCCAATGAAGTTGCCTAATCACTTTTCAACCCCCCCGTCAGTTTTTAGCCTGGGAGGCAGAGCTGTGGGGAGAGCGGTGCACCAGGCGAAGAAAGAAAATTCTGCTTTTTATTTGTCCTGCACAGAGAGGCTGCTGCTTCCACGTGGATGCAGACTTCCTCGCACAATTGCCCGGTTGGCAGAGAGGCAGGACAGGAATACGAGTGACCAACCACGTAGCCCGCACGCTGGGTGCAACCTTTCCCTGGGAGCTGCTTGACCTCTAAATCAGTTCTTCCAGGCAAGGAGCTTGGTTGTGCCACCTTCTTATCTCCTAAATGCAGATTTGCCCTTCACCTTCCAGCAGGAGACATTCTGGGTCATGTTAACCTACCTTATCTCCAACTCTCTCCTGGGTTTCCAGGCAGGACAATATCTGCAGCTTCTTGCATTGGTGCTGGTCATGCTCGTCGTGCCTGGAGGCACCTGAGCTCCAGCCTCCCAGGCACGCGGCCACAACAGGCACGTTAAACAAATCAGATCCAGCACCCCGCCGTGATCAGACAAGAGGACACCGGGTTCATTCGTTCCCATTACCCTGTTCGTGACACACAGGTAGGACTCCTCTATTTTCTTCCAGTCCTGTAGAAATTGAATACAAAGCAAAACACAGGCTCTCCACTGCGCATAATATTCCGTTATAAATCGCATGGGAAAAAATATCTTCCCCTCTGGCTATGCCAGCTTTAAGGATGCCTAGAATAGAGTGAGAATGATTTTTAATGTTTCCTTCTCGTTTTGCACGAGCTAGACGCCGCGAGCACCCAGCGAACGGCAGGCACATGCGAGCGCCCTACTCTGCTGCGAGAACTGATCCGGCGTCCGCAGCGTTGGCTGGAGTCTCCCTGTTCACAGCTGGGCATGAAGCGGTTTTCCYATCTGGGAGTAAACCTCCGGATTTAAAAAGGAGAAATATATTCCAAAGGAAAAGTTAATGGTTTGACATCTATTTTGAAGAACAACAAAAAAAAATCCACAAATACAGCAAAAGTGCATGTCAGTGTGTGTGTATGCATATATACAGCCATCTGCATGTTCGGCTGAATGCAAGTTTCATTCACTGCAAAGCAAACCAAACCTTCGATTTGGACATTTTTGAACATGTTTAATTGTTGTTTCTCTTTAATGCAGTTGGGGGTTATTTGTTGAAACCCGTCTTTTCCTATTAACATTTTCAGCTTCATGAATTTGGGATTTTCTGGTGAAAAACACTTGGATGGAAAAATAATCAATCGTCTGCTGTATTCTCAGTGGGTGTTAGCAGGACTAAGTATCTTCAGATCATATCGATAGCCACCCATGCTATCATACTTTTTCTGCTGTTGCTAAAGGTGAAAAAATAAAGCTTTCACCAACCTTCACTCCCTTTAGCTTATGAGGAAATTGGGAAGGAGTGTGAAGCATGGATGAGAGAAGGAGGAGCTCCCTCATAAAGAAAGATTACAAGACCTACAGCTCAGAATTTCTGAGCTACTTTTTATTATTCTACTTACAGCTGAATTAATAAACTTTTGTTTGCAATTTAAATGAATATTTAAAAATTTCTATTTAATGCCTGTAGCAATGAGATTCTTATTTGTTCTCTGAATTCAGTTCTAAACATTTCTGTTTTTAACATAACTAGGAAATCTAAGACTATCCAAATTAAAATGGTTTTCTTTGAAATAGCAAGGAGCTTGTATTTACAATGTTGGTTAAAAAAAAAAAAAAGCTGTAGAATTAGCAAGAAAAATATAAAGCCAAAGTTTCTGGACGATTTTTTTTTCCCCACTATAATATAGTAGGAAAACGTCAAAATTGTAAAAAAGAGATACTAAAAAAAAAATACTAATGGCAACTGAAACTAGGGTTTAGCATCATCCTAATTCTGAGAACAGTATCAGAGTTTCAGAGCAATTGCAGTGAAAAACTAGGAACATTCTCTAAGAAAGTGATGGGAAAACGCCTACATTTAACACTTCTGGTCAGAAGGAAATAAGTGGTACTAACGCTGCAAAGCTACCGCTTGAGACCTCGGAGGGAATTGATCTAGCTATTTGGCAGTTCAACCAGAAACCCAAAAAGTGAGACAAGAAGAAAGTAATTTATTTTTTAACCATTTTTAGCACAATTAATGGCTTGCAGACAGACACATGAGGAAAGAACTGCCGCCCTCCTGCGTGTTAGAGTCCTTTCACGTGGCCAGTGGTGCTTCCTCTGTGTCGCTCGCTTCCCTGTTTGAAATGCACTTTACAAGCCATACGAAAGATAAGTGCCACTGCCCTGGTCACCAATATACCAAATGCAATACAGTATGGATATCTAAACACAGTCTTGCTAGGATTGTTCATTTTTCCAAAGAAGTGGAGCTGGAACAAAAGTGACAAAATAGCTATGCAATGCCTGCAAGAACATTCCTACAGAGTACCTTTTTTTACTTTTTTTAAGCATATTTACTTAAGTAACACAGAAGAAAGCCCAGTAACAACAGAAGTCCCATCATTAGCTGGTCACAGCAAGGAAGGAGGGAGAACTCACTTGTTGACAGTGAGAGAGAGATGGAAGAAGAGAATGACAGTAAGTTTTAGAAAATATGACCCATGAGAGAAGGATAAAGGGGTTGGTTTATTTAGTCTAGAAAAGAGAATTGTAGAGGGGCTCACGATGTTCATTTACAGTCCTAGTATAAGGCCTGTAAGATATCTAACCCATAGGGCTAATGCAGAAATGCGACTTTACAGCATAACAGAATCAATGTAGTTAATTTTCAGAGATGTAGAGGCACAAAAAGACAAGATACATCTTACTCTTCGCTTCTTAAGAAGCTTCCTTCTCTAATGCTCATTTGTTCATCTGCTATATATTAAAGACTCATCTTAGTTATGAGCTGTGACACACCACTTAAGAGAGCTTCAGAAAAGGTGATCAATTATTCCTGGGAGCAAGACAAAAAGAAAGTTTAATTTGCARCAAAGGCGGCTTTGATTGGTACTTAGGAAATGTTTCCTCCCTCTGAGGGTAGGGAAACTCTCAACAGGTTAAGCAGGCAGGTTGTGAAATACCCTGCAGTGGAGACTGTGCATAGTTTGGACCTTTTCCAGCCCCTTCCAGCCCTGCTTCTCCTCGAGTCAGGAGGGAGTACAGAGTCAGTGGCCTTAAAAATGCAGACAGGTGGGGTTTTCTGCCTGATGATCTACCAAACACGCGAAGACAGGCTGCATAGACACAGGTAATGAGGTAGGGTATTCTCTTTATGGATGAATCTATGTCAACACTGCATTTACCCACACCTGAGGAAGAGATACTGCAGAAACTGAGCGATGATAAGAGTCTGAAACTTCTGTGATGAGATAGCCAAGGTTTCAGTTTAGCTAGGATACGGAGATGAAGTAAGGAGGTTGACCTGTAGCTGATTGGGAATTTGTACCCTGGGATAAGCAATAAGGGAGCAAAAAGAAAGTGATGGAGAGCAGAGTACATGGAAACCCCCACAAAGCGCAGGGGAAGGGATGAGGAGTGAGGGATGCTCTGGAAAAGTGAATTCCTGCTCCTCATCCTCAGGAGGAGAGCTGAGGGAGAATAACATATTGAGAAGAACAGCCCGGTCTGGGGAGGAGAAGCATAAGGGTCTTACCCATATAAGGAAGAGGTGACCAGCAGAATTATTTTCCAGTTTTCACCAAAATCAATATAATACTGCCAGTTTTTGCCTTGATCTTTCCATGTAACTTTGAAATCAGTCAAAATCGTTGCCAAAAGCTCATTCTGTTTCAGAGAAACCAAAGGCAAAGAAACCAGAAGCAGAATATAAGGTCTTGTTCATTGCCAATCAGCCAATAACTGAATGTCCTATCTATTGGCATACTTTTCTATGTGAGGTCCTAAGACTGCAATGTATTTATTGCCCACTGAAAAGGTCTTTTTCCATTTGTTTTCTAACACAGTGGCTAACAGGATTGTCATATGAGCTGGAAACGAAAACTATATAAAAATTTCCATACTGAATAAGTGTAAAAGAAGCGAGGTCACAAAAATTCAGGACAGCAGGTTTTGATGGATTTTATGTTACTGAAAAGACACTGCTATTGTTGTGGATTCCTGAATTATGTATACACTTATCAGGTCATATATATTTATGTGTATGCAGTCGGATGTGGATGTCTGTATATAAATTTAACTCCTACAAGCATCAGCTGCATACCAGTGGTAATTATTCAAAAGACATGTAGCTTTGTAGTACTCAGGTATGCTTTGTGGTGCATTTTCTTAGAACAGAAAAGACAGTGCTGTTGCTCATTCTGGTGTCATCATATAAATTACTGGTAGACTAATGATACATGCCAGAGAGGAGGTCAATAAATCAGCAGGACGTTTCAGGTGTCTGTAGTCCGTGCAATTTACAGCAGATGACTTTTGAAAGCACAGCTCTGCTGCTAGTAGTGGATTTTAGGCTGTTGTTTGCCAGAAAGCTTTGCTGTGAGGTTTCTTGCTGAGCATTATTGGTAATAAGACGTTCTACATCCATGCATGGAGACAACCCTGACTTGATAGCAGCTAAGCAAGCAGCAAAGTCTGGTTGCTCCTGGGCTAGGAAGTGGGAGATCTTGTGTGTGCATTACCTGTTACGGCCCGTCCCAGTTCCTTGTCACAGTGGCTGGTGCTCAGGAGGTGACTCTTTGGGACACCTAGATTTGTACAGCTCTGGGCACAGGAGGGCCCAGCCAGGCTGGCTTCATCATCACAAAGACAAGCTTTTACAGGAACTTTTTGCATGCATGTCATCTATCTCCCAAAACTGCTGTAATGGATCTTTCCAAATAGGACTAACCTAAGTTTGCCCTGGTATCAAGCCAAACCTCTTAAGATCTTCTTCAGAAATATTGGCTGATTCGAGTAACGGGAATAAGAAGGGAGGAAGGAGACTTGCATGTTATTATCTGTCTGTGCCTTTCATACCGAAGCCATAAGCAGTCCTCCTGGCTGCTCCGGCCAGCCGCGGCATCGCCGCTGCCCTGCGCGTGCCCGCTCGGCTCGGCTCAGCTCGAGCGCAGTGCCAGGCCACCGCGCAACGCAAACTGCTTCCACGGGCCGGCTGCTTACGGGTCCTTCTCCTCTCCTTACCGCAGGCTTTGCTGCTGGGAACTTTCTCCAGTTCCCATCCAACACACTTATAAGGCAAATCGGATTTTCAGCCTCTTCAAGGGCTTTCAAAAACCTACCTGTAAACTTAAAAACCTTTTTTTTTAATCCTGAACTTTGTACTTCTACTTCAGATCAAGCAAAAGACTTGTGTGCTGAAAGTCTGTCTGTTTTCAGCTGTTTTCAGCTGTTTTCTGGTTTAATAAAGGACCTCGCCACCTCCAAACCCCTCCTCTCAGTGTCCGTCTGCAGCTTTAGGAGCAAGTGTCAGCAGGTAGCATCCAACACTGTAAGTCAACCATTAACTGGTGTTCAGGGCAGCATTTGTTATCAGCTGCCAGCCCACGAAGGAGCCAAGGGTCCCGGACCAGCCATGGATGCCACCGGGGCGGATTTTACTGCCCGGTGGGGACCTGGTGGCCCTGCTCCTCCCATGTTCCCCCCCCAGCTATGGGCTTCTGCAGGAGGTTTCTTCCAGGCTGACTCCACTCTCCCCCCTGCTCCGTTGGGGACYTGATTCAGCTCACTGACATGGAAGGAAAGTAATCCAGCAAGTTTCCGCAACAATGCCACCACACACATAATTGTCCTTAAAATAGCCACAAATACACCCAAGCTCAATATCACCAAAAGGTCTCAAGACTTCAGAGGACTCAGGTTCCAGAGGAGCCTCTCTTGGGCATAGGAAAAGCCATACTGAGTTTTTCTTTTATTTTTCCCTTGCTTAGTCGCCTTGCACCTTTTTATTCCTGTGCAGATCACAAAGGAGATGCAGGTGATGATAGTTTGTAGTTCACAACTGAGAACTAGCAATATTTGCCCTTTGGTGCATGCTAGAAGGAAAATACAGATTTCCTCAAAGTACACCTATTCACGTATATTCTTGGGAGGAAATGTTAACTTGGCAACTGGTAACCTGGTGGGGGGAACTTGAGGATCCCCTGATGAGACCCAGGAGAGAGGAAGGGTGTTATAGACCACAGAATAAAGCCAGTGTTTTGGGAGGAATTTCATCGGGGTGGTAATTAATTCCATGGTTTCTTAGAGGTCCCGTGAGTTGCACACGGAGAATTTGCTGCTCTTTAAAGCCTCTGAGCTATGCTCAAAGGGTATTGGGGAGCGCCCACGAGGCTGGGACACGAGCGTCCGTCGCAGGGGTGCAGTACGGAGCACAGTCCCGTGGGAACGTTTGCAAACCCTGCCGGAGCGCAGTGCCGTGCCAGTTCTCAGACTACCAACACGGGAACGGTGGAAATCACCAGGCCCTGAGGCCACCTCCGTTCAGAAGAGCACTGGTTGCCTGTGCCACGTGGAAGGGCAAACCGTAGGACTTCAGTGGTCACCTCCGGGTTTATAACCCGCACTTCTGAACTACTGCCGTGCTCCAGGTGCCTTCGAGGCTTTCGTGAGTTTGTCAATGAGTCTGTTACGGTTTCTCTTCTGCTCATTCCTATCTGTCTCTTGTTCTCTAGAGTTTCTCAACAAGATCCTAATCTATGATTCAATTTAACCACTTTGATTTTCTCCTTTAATGGACAGGTTGGTAAGAGACTGTGATATATCAGAGACTGGACTAAAATGTGGGTTAGTTTAACCAAATCTTTCCTTTTAATTAGAATAATTGTTTGCTGCACTTGCTACATTAATGAGGATACTCATCCTGTGGGTGAGCAAATTAAATTTGAGGGTATGCAATTTACATTGCATTTTTATTGGACTCTGAGTCATAACTTATTTTTAATCTTAATTAGAACTGCAGCTCCTCTAAACAAGCAAAATGTGCCATAACAATTTAACACATTACGGGGCTGGCTGATAGATCTGCTGCTCAGAAATTAGTGCCATGATTCAGTATAGTATGGCCTGGGTGAGAAGCCATCACCCTCAGAATCAGCAATGGAGCTGTGGATCTGGATGTGCCAGGGGGAAAAAAAAGGCAAAAAAAAGCTGCTGCCCATGGGTAATGGTAGTAGCTCAATCTTCTGAGTGTTGAGTTTGTCCAGTGGTGAAGGATCAGTGACTAGAACGAACATAACAGTATGCCAAGGTAGCTTCTAGCTGGAGCAACATCAGCTGTGAAATCCATGCTGTGCACCCAGAAGTGACCACTGCAGAAGAGCTCACTGCCACTGTTCACTGCCGGTGTCTCCCACCTTCCAAAAATACCCGGCACAACAGTCTGGGATGCAGAGCAATACTTGCTTGACATTCCCATAAATGATATAACATACCGTAGTGGTGAATGACGTGAGCTGCACAGCCAGAGCTGCTTCGTACGGTCTCACTGCGAGTTTCTCACTTCTCCAGGATATTCTAGAGTTTGGACAAATAGTTGAACAAATTTGGACAAATTTGACCTGTCAAGTCCATTAACGAGCTCAGATAAGCTGAAATTAACTTTTTTTTTTTTTTTTTTTTTGGAGGGTGGCTGCTGTACCAGGCTGCTCTAATTGTTCCTTCAGCGTTTCTCCTGTTAAAGGCTGAGCTGGAGCCTGGAGGCTCAGCAAGATGCCATGGCCTAAAAAATGTATTTTATTTAGAAGTGGCTCGGTCTCACTGGAGATATGACAATAAGAGCAGCGATTATAACAGTACCCTAAAGGTAGCAGTAAGGTTTTGGTTTCGGACACTGGGCAGATGGGAGTGCACAGAATTACAGAACATTACTTAAGCAACCAGATCTCCCTCAGTCTCCATCAGTTGACACTGACGGCGGGTAAACTCGCTCCAGTTACGACAAGTAATCCTGATGTAACCAACCCCAACGCTGGACTGCCCACCCCAGCACCATTAGGGAGCTCACCCAGGCGTTACAAAGCACACAGCCAGGCCATGGTGGAGCTGCTGCTTCTGCCAGAAGACCAATATTTGCTGGCACTAATTACGTATTTTTGTCCTAGTGACACATAGGAAGTATCTACCCTGCTGTTAATAATGCCAGTTTCAAATTTTATCTTAATGACTGGATGACATTTGCAGCTCTGCATGGGCTTGGCTGAGGTTGTAGGGCCAGTGAAGCAAAAGTTGAGGAAATCCCTGTGGGAGCAAGCTGGAGAAAGGAAGACACTGTGCAATCAAAGGATCAGATGGAAGATGAGTCTGTTGAGATCTTTCTGAAAGGGTGAGCCCTAAAAGTGACAAAACACAGAAGGAAAAGAACTGGAATAAGCACTCTAAATGTCAAGTCAATCAGAAATGATCATTTTTATTTTTTTAAAGTATTTTATATAAAATTAAATGTAAAAAAGCTTATTTTACCTTTTGTTTAATTTCCCATTGTTTGTTGTGTCATTGGAGTAAAAGGAAGAAAAAAGGAGAAATGAGGGAAAAAATGAATGGAAAGGAAAAAAGAAAGAGGGAGAAAACTGCTAAATAATAAAAAAGGTGTGAATAAAGTGTTCCTGAAATGCTTAAATGAAAATATGAATGAATCTTTTTTTTAATTTTTTGATGTAGTAAAGAAAACGAACACTGATTTTTTTTCATTTCCTATGGCAAACCATTGYAGGCTTTGTTTGTTTGTTTTGTTTTTATTCTTTGTTTTCCCGCAGCTCTTATTATACCCCAGAGTGCATAGTGCTGCGTGAGTAACAAGAATCAAAAATATTGACTCTCCCACTTGTTGGCATAGACATGAAATACAGTCTTTGGACAATTAGAGCAATATTACATCTGCATCACTGCACTAAACAACAGGGTCTTTTGCTAAATAAATATAATTTTCATGTGGTGCAAACACAGTTTTTCTTCCAAGCTACTTCAGAATGAGCATTTCGCAGGAGGACAGGTGGATGCAGAAAAGAAGGTAGGTGTGGTAGGATGGCAGACGTTACACTGGATAAATTACAACCGATAAATAAATACAAGCATTATTTGAATATTTATGACAAAGTTTGGCCTTGGTAACAAAATTTTAGATCTTAATACCATTGAAGTCTTCCTGCAAATATACAGCTTAAATTCAGAATATCCATACACACATTGATTTCCTCCTTCCCTGTCCCCATCCTCCCCAAAGCTTGCGAAGTGCATGCTGCAAAGCGTGAAAGCGAAGAAACAGCATGGGTCGAATACGGTGACCTTTAGACAACGCAGAACAACAAAACAGGGAGCTTTGCCAGCGACTTCTCCGTGCGCGGTGCTGCTCTGGCGCAATGCCTGCGCCCATGGGGGGGGCATCTTCTGGCTGCGGCGAGCAGCGAGAGCCGAGCGCAGGTCAACACCCGCGTGGTGCGCGCAGGCGGGACTGCTGGGTGCTGCCAGCGTGAGCTCTGCTGTTGCTTGTGACCTTTTGGTGATGGGGGGGGAAAAAAAGAAGAGATTTTTGTTACTGTCTTTCAAGTCAAACACAAAGCACAGCAGAGAAACCTATTTTAGGAAGACGAAAACAACAACAAAGAACATTTTAAGACAGATGATGTGAAGAAGAAAGTAGCTGTAAAAAATAACATGCATTAAGTTTCTATATTACAGCAAGTACAAAGGTCAAAGATCACGGTGAATTTTTCCACTAAGGGGCTATAGCTGAAATGTTGCTAAGCAGCATCACGGTCTCAGTCCCTGATGTAGCATTTGAAACCAGGATCAGATGATCCACAAATTGCAAGAGAGCTTCCTACCTTACCAACTCATTTTCATTCAAGGTGGTGGAGGAGGCTACAAACTTTATGACTTGCACCTAAACGGAGCTTTTGAGCAAAGTGTTCCCCAGACTATAGCTGCTGTGCTAAAACATCAGCAGAGGTGAGCTGTCGGGCTGAATGATGACCGACGACTGACAGATGACCTATCCACAGACAGAGCATCTCCTGCACTTGGTTTATAATAGCTAGTGCTCATTAAAGAGAGAACTCAGGCAGCAGCGAGTAAGAGAAAGAAACAGCCACATTTCAAGCTTTTGCATAAGTGAGCTGAATGCGGAACTGAATTTCCAAGGGAAGGGTGTGAATACCTGAGAGATTTTAATATGCAGATGCTGATGGGACTTTGGCAGAAGAGCTTTCAGACAGAGGTAGAAATTAATGTTTTAATGCAGTTAGAAGCTAATGCACAAAATGCACACTAGACTCGTTATACTAGTAGCTCTCAAGCTTCTCCACTCATGGTCCCGGTTCTGGTGCAATTAGCATTTCCAGGCTCATGACACTAAAGTGGAAACCTCTCCAGTAATATTCTATGGTTTTATTTGGCTCCTTTAGTTTTCTGTTTGTGCATGTTTCTCCCAAAACTTATCTTGGGAAGCAAGACAAAGTAACTCCGCAATGGCTAGCTCCTTCTGCCATAGCTCCAGCAGGTACCATGGCTCCAGGGCTTGCGGGCAATGCTCGCTATGGTGTTKTGCACCTATTGCCAATCATCTTCTCTCTAGAGAGATCTGCACGTATCAGCTCCTTTAATCTCGGCACTAAACCCACTAACACAGCAGCGTGGGCTATATGCAGGCTTCACATAATAACTCAGCTTATCGGAGGGACATTCCTCATCCTGCCTCTGCCCTGGAGCGTTGTGCCGTGTTGCCCTGCAACATTTGCATGTACCTGTGTTGAACCTGTTGTAGTCCTTCCACAGGAGGGGACACGTCAGAGCAAAGATCACTCTAGATGTGTCCTCATACTCTTTCCCTACTGGTCATATTGGAGACTCACTGTGGCAGGTCTTATATTTTTAAAGAATGGGTGAAGTGGTCTCACAAATTCATAGCATAGCATTAAGCACCTAAAACTTTTGCAGCAAGAAGGAAGGGCATCTAAAAGTATCTAATAGGGACCATACCCAACCTCGTGAATACTTCACAGTGATCCCGAGCCTGGAAAGTCCTCCCGCAACCAGCGTTTGGATGATGGAGGAATATGGAGAGGATCCCACCCTACTGGTGGGCAGTGCTCTGCTGAGAGTTGGTAGGTCTCTGGTCTGACAGGAACAGATAGCTACTTCAAAACATAGCGTAAGCTTCTGCTGAACCATGTCGTTCTTTCCCACCTGAGTTGATTTGTATGCTGTCCTTCATCACACCTCGCTGCATAAAACATTAATCCATTGAGAGGAAAAAGATACAGCAGCAGTAGCAGCAGCAAACTGCTTTATTCAGAGCATGGACTTTACCGAGCTTTGGGTTCCTCCAGGGAAATGAAATGCCTTATGAGGAATGTCCCATGAACGAAACTGGAAAACAGGCTGAAACGACCAGCAACCTGAGGGATTCATGTGACGAAAACGGAGAGACGGCGCAATATTTTTTCATCCAGCCTTGACTGGTCTTGAATATTGTGTTGGAGTCAAGGAGGTAGGAGAAGAAAGAGAATTATAGGATTTCAAAACATAAGAAGAGCATACTAAATTGATTAGCAATGAGACTATAGTCAGTCCTACTGGCAGAGCTTGCTTACAGCTAATATGGGAGTATTTACTGTGTAAGACCGAAAGAAGACCATGCAAGATGCAGTCTTCAGAGCTCTGATCACTGCTTTTGGCCTGCACAGAGCTGTCTCAATGTCAGGTCATACTGAAATCATAATAACTAGGCTTCTTCAATCTCAACTGAATTGCACAGAAACAGCTTGTCAAAACGTAAAATATTGATTACCACAGCCTTACTTTTGCAGTTAAACTCTCTTCCCTGCAATGGCACGTCACCCAGCACTTTTAGTTAAAGCACACTGAAAAAGAACAATATTTTATGTGCTCATTTTATTTCTTTATGGATATACTGTCCATATGCTCTAGGTGCTTTGAGGATAAATTAGAGACAACAAAATTCATGTTCAAACATAACCAACATGCAGCAGTGAAACTCAGGATATTCTACTACCAGCACACCAGAAACCTTAATAACTCAATTCCCCTTTCCCTTCTAACAGTTCTTCCCTATATTTACATACTGTATATGGGACCACAGATGATTTCATCGTGAGCGCAAGCAGTGCAGGGAAGTTATTGAGACGCTGAAGACATTAATGGTTTCTTTTTCTTTCTTTTTTTTTTTTGTAAAGAACTTCTTTTTGAAAAAATACAGGTGGAAAAGAAGTGATCTGAATTTTAGAGCATTTTACTTTGGAAATGCGTGAACTGTATTAGAAAAGCATTTTCATTTGGCCATTGGCAGAAAGCACTGGTCTGAGCTTTTAAGAAGTCATTTATCAATTATTTCTGAACATGGTAAATCTAACCCAGTCACTGTAAAAAAAAAAAAAAATTGATGGAAAACTGAAACATATTACTACTGAAAGAAAAGGGAATACAGGAGTCGTAACTTTGCAAAGACAAGGTGAGCACATCCAGGTGGCACATGCACGCAGGATTAYGTTGAGCTCATTAGGATGAGGAGAAAAACTGGGATGGAAGCAGAGGGGTGACCTGGGAGAGCTGCTCCTGCTGCATCTCTTTTTCCAGAGAAATGCATCCCAACAGATAGGAAGGCATGAGCAAAATGGATCAATATTGGGTAGGATACTGAATGGGTGCTGCCACGACACRTCGTCAGCCCTGCAAGCACCTCCTGAAGGGCTGCTCCGCTCTCAGGCACCTGCTCGGGCTCCTAGTCGAGGCGGCAAGCAGCCAAGCGGTCGCTGCTCCCCTCACTGCCRACTGTGCCTCCCCGGTATGGGGAAATGGGCAAAAGGGAATCGGTGTGCATCCACAGTTTTCTGAGTCAAAAACAAGGATCCCGCCATCCCAGTGTCCTGCCCACAAAACAGCAATAGCAGGAGCTCGGGAAAACTGCGTGTGAATGATCACTTCTGCCCCAAGATATTCTCCCAGCTTCCAGCAATAAGCAATTTAAGCTGTTTTTAAATCATCGTTTTAAATAGGTGCRGAAGGACCTATCTCCTGTGAATATGCCTAATCCTGTCTGAAAACATCTCTATTTTGGGCAACTCGCTTTGACAGTAAAGTCACAATTTAATTATTTATTTTGCACGTCCCAGTTTTCAGGAGCTTGCGTTTGGCTGAGCTCAGCATGTTGGAGGAGCCGTGAGTCCCTGGACAACTTCAGCGTGGGAGCAAGGGCTTGGAGGGGCTTGTTCTCTTTGCCGTTTACCTTGTCAGAGCTGCTGCAGCTTTCTGCGGTTATCTGYGAGAGTTTGGGCTTGGGACCAAATCTAGTCAGTAAAGAGTAAAGGGTTTTTTTGCTCCTAWGCGCTCTTTCCTCACTCTTGGATGYTGTTATAATGGAAAAAGTGTCATGAGGATGCACAAGAATATTTGATACGTATAGTTCCTAACAAAGCTACTGAGAGAAATAAAAGGTAAAAGATCTATATATCCCAAGTATTATTTTACTTGAGGATGATTACTGTAACTTCAGACATGCATGAGAAGGGAACCACCATTCTCCATCTCTGCTCTCCCCTCTTGCCTACTTGTCCCTTCCCCGCTCGCTGGGTGCACCAGGTCTGTGTCAATCCCACCACTCCTCCGTGCTGACTACCTCCCCTCATCACTAAGAGACTGTCTTTTCTCAGGCTTTAAAAATGCACATTTGTGTGAGGTATAGCTCCCCTTTGGGGAGATGGAAAGGGGGTTCAGGCAGTTACTAATATTTTGGCATATTGGATGGACTTGCTCAATCCCCTTGGGTGTCTTCAGTGAGGTAGCTCCTGCTGATCCTCATCCCAAAAGTTCTCCTGGCTGGTGATCTGGAATACAGGGATTATCCTGTACCGCCGCAGAGCCTCTGGGATCCACTGCGGAGGACGTGACCTGGGCATGAGCGAGGCCCTGGCCTCCTCGATTATGGCCAAGCAACTGAAAGGCGCCTTCCTGACATCGCTGCCTCCAAAGGGACTTAAAACCAAGCAAGTACGCAACCAGAAATAACCTCCACTAGAGGAGAGTCCTCTCTTTCACCAGCAGAAACACGTTTTATCTGAAGACTCAGCTTGCAATCCACGCAAGCCTAAAATCTAAGTATTTGTCCATCAGTCTTCTGCTGAGGATTAAATTTGTGTCTTTTAAATGAGCTGTGTTTAAGGAAGGGAGATGAAATGGCACTAACACCACAACATATTCTGGCACTGTGTGCTGCTTTTTATTACAAAAATCTAGGTCGAGATTATTTTAAAAGTAGCTTTCCAAGTGAGAAGTATCAGTCAGGCATAGAACATTTGCCTGAAAATAGCTAAGATAAAATAGGTACAAAACTGCCAGATAAGCACAGGGTGCAAAAACATTGTTCCTGCTCTTAGTAATGTCTCAGCAGCTTCCTCGCGCATAAAAACTAGCTGTAATCACACATTTTACTTTACTTCTCTCTGTCACACTGATGGCCAATTTATCCGCAGCAGCATATTTACAGGCCTGTTTACAGAATTGAAATTCTTCGCCAGAGCTGATGCTACATCGCCTCAGAGCGCTGCAGAATTTAATTGAAGCAGCATGAGGGAGCTGATGAATGGGCTGCTTGCGACCGGGGGCCTGGAGCGGGGGCAGAATTTCAATGGATGATTTAAAGAGCTGCGCTAGCTGTTCTTCGTGGGGAGCAGGGATGATCGAGACCATCCTCGAAGCATGTAGACCTAAAGCTATTTGTTTTGAACTATTGACAGGCAACCTATTTCCAATCGTTTGCCAAAGTTCTCCCAATGTAATTTGATCTTGGATCGTGTCATACACATCTACATGTAATACACACGATGGTATTTATAACACATTCAAAATACAGACGGAGAATACCAAGTGCCTGTGTAAGTCATGGAAGACAAGCAACGCGAGGTTTTGTTCTTCTTCTTCTTCTTCTGCAGTCCAGATGCACCAATATCTGTGTTACGATTATTTTCCCATTACTCCAAGGATGTTGTAAGGCCCAGCTCTGTACCTGCTGCAGATTTTTCTACTCCACCTGCAGTATGCTCCCCAGTATCTTATAGAGGAAGGGACATAATCGGAGTCTGCACTAGTCCTGTCCTGCCTTCCTACCAAATGGAAATAAAAACAGGAAGGTTATTTTACGCCRCTTTATTCTTTAGCATTCCTACACGGCGAAATCTCTTTAGACCCTAAAAGAGGGTTATGCACTATTTTTCAGTAGGGTTGGGAGTGAGGAAAAAGTATTTGCAGGAGTGACCCTGAGGGAAACGTAAAGCATGGAAAGGAGGTTGACCGTCCAGCTGTCCCAGGCTTCTGTAGATGCCCCCACAAATGCAAGAAAAAGGGCTCCTGGCTCCACCAAAGCTGGATGTAGCGTGGCATCGCCCCTAGCTCCTTCAGCAACCGTTTGGCTGACACATTCAGAGCATGGACTGAATGCCATAAGCCATCCATGCTGGTCCTTGGGAAGAAATACTATTTGGGATAGGGTTATGGTCCACCCAGGGACCCTCTCTGGAGAGGTACAGGTAAAAAAAACCTCTGTGTTGGGTGGGGTCTCTGCRAGGCCAGGGAGATGCTGTGGTTTGAGACAGAGCTAGTGGGACTTTCCCTTGGCCATGGGTAGTATATCAGCAGCTCCTTTATATTAATCCCTGTCTTTTTGAATTTACCCTGTGATCTACTAACACTGACTAATAATATGTCACTACAGTAAACGTTACACCGAAATCCAGACAGATGGGCCCGACCGTGTTTCTGCTGCCTATAAAATTAGCTCTTACAGAAAAAGCTAYTGGGTTTTGCTGGCATGAGTTATGTTCGGTAAACACCTGTCGCTCTCCCATCCCATTTGCCGTCTACCTCCATGTCTTTGATTATATTTTCCCTCTGGACTTGCTCTAAAGCCTTGCATACTCTTCAGGTTGGATTACTGTTCAGATTACTCGTTCTTTGGGTGTCTTAGGGATTCAAATGGAGGCTTCATCTCTATTTCTTCTTGTTTTATTTTTATGTAGGAATGTGTTTGCTACTTGTACAGATGCACACACAAACACACAAAACGTCTTTCCAGCCGATTGTCTGCCTTTATCTGTTCAGATTTTGCCATTCACTACTGCAGTAACAATTGCTTTCCACACACACACACACAAAAAAAATAATAATATGAATACAATAATACTGCAGTCAAACTATCAAGTGCAGGAAAGTTTGGGAGGATTCAGAATGGAAAGGGCTGCGTGCTCCTGGCATTACTTTTTTAGCTGTGCATAGGGAAGATATGGAGAAAAAGGTAAAAATTATTCCAGAGGCCTGAATCCTGACTTGTGGAGTTGGAGCCATACCCATGCCCACGCTCTTGGTGTGCAAGTTCATGAAACATTTTTATTGACTATGGTCTTAAGCCTAATAGCTACTTCAAAAGAAAAAGGTCATTGCCTGAAGCTGATGGGTGATAGCGTAGGACAGACTGAGGACCCTAAGCAAGGGCCACGTCAGCTTGGCTGAAGCTCTTCCCTCTTGAAGACCTTCTGCGCTGGGGTACGGGGAGGGTTGCTGGCTTGAACATTCATTAAGGTCATGTTTTTCATGCCAAAACTTGAGACAGATTCTTGATGAGTCCAAATCTTTGTTTCACTGTCATTAGTTAAATAATTATAATTAAGAAAGAATAGGTTTCCTTCTTACTCTTTAGACAGCAACAGCACAAATGTCATGAAGTCTGGGAACATATACTTAAAATAAAAATTAAGAATCACTTGGATTGCAGAGCCTAGTGCAGTTTGAAGGTATACATGGATTGAAACATGGAAATTAACAGTTAAAGAATCTGGATGTCTCCGTTCTGTCTGCACATTCATAACTTTCATTGCAATTAAGGCATTTCACTGTTTGTCTGTGAACACAGCGTGTACTTTTTTTTTTTTTTTTTCAGATCCATTTAAAAATATCTTTTCCTGGGTGTATTATTCTATTTACCTTTCTTATCTGAAAARTCTGCTCAGATTACACCCATTCTTGTCAGATGAATAGTGATCCTACATTATATGATCACTGTGACTTACTATATTTACTATTTCCCATTGTTAAAATCCATAGTGTATTTTTCTATTTAAAACATTTACACGGACATTTAGTACAATTATTTGGTCTGGAGCATGTAGGAGAGAAAAAGCTGATCTATTTATCTAAATGTTRTTATGTGCAGTAGGAAAATCATTTCCACAGCCTAAACCTGGTTTCATAAAAGAAAATCAGTCATGTTATTTATTTAATTTTTCTTCTCAGCAGTTACCAGAAATTTAAAATGACAAAACAATTTATAGTACAATAGACCCTTTATTATGCTTCTGTAATAACTTGTGACAGTGGGTCCTTTATGGAAATGTGTGCTTTGGAGGTGTTTTCTGTAGTGCCAGAACATCAGAAATTACTCTGAATTTTGCCCAGTGTTGTCTCAAATATATACTGAATATATCTCTGGACTGAATTAAAATTCTCCCAGAGGAGCCAGAAAATGCTAATTAAAATTCAATAGTTTTTTTCATTACCTTCACAAATGCAAATAATATACTCTAAACACTTGCAAATGTGTGTTATTGATCACTGTGAGTCAAAGCAGCTTCCGTGCTAATAGGACTCTTTGGTAGCCTTCCTACAGCTTGGAGATTAATTACTCTTGCTTATATTCTGGTAGCTCAGAAATGTCCAGGTTTGGATATTGTCCAGATCTGTCCATGCCTCAGAAATCTTGCCAGTCTGAGGACATGATTTTTGCGCAGAGCTAAGGCTGGTAACATCTCTGATGTTTTACTATATTGATTTAGAAAGTGATACACTCCCTTATAAAAGTGGCTAAACCGTCACTGAGCAGCACTGGGCCAGAGCTGTTTTGTTCCTCAGGAAATTCTGGAATTTAAAAACTGTCTGGTTTTGAACAGATCACAGACAAAATTATTGACGGGAATCCATTGCAAGTGTATTTGGAATAGACTGAAAAATTATTTTTCAGTAAAACTGAAAGCCTTTATTTTAATKTKKKTTTTTTTTCCTGTTTAAAATAATTMCATGCTGAGCAGTCAGTTTGAAACAGAAGGTACAAAGTATAAAATGATTCATTCTTGTGTTGTTAGTTTGTTCGTTTTTCAAAGGCAAACGTGACGAAAATCAACATGTCTCCAAGAATGACTTTGGTTTCTGTTAAACATTAGGGAGAAAACAGCCTACTGGAAACTACCGATGCAAGCACACTTTCTCCATTTAACACCATCGATGATTGAGACTGGAACTATTTTATATCCGCTCCTAAACCATGTAAGCTGATAAACTCTCAAGCAAGCCCTACGCCTTAGCGCGACTGTGAATACAATAATATTTCCATTGATGTCAATGGAGTGCTTGCGCTTGAAGTTACAGCTTGCACGAATGCTTTCAGGCTTAAMACCTGACCTGAGCCAGGTGTAAGAAGGAACTGGGCTACACAGATTGTGGGATGACAGGGAGAAAACACAGCTAAGGTCAGAGGGGCACATCTGGGAACCGGCAGGAGCACCAGGGTAGCCGTTATGGCACAAGTGTGAGTGCTGGGGAGTGCAAAGTGGCCATCAAGCAGTGCCCTGGTTGCAATCTCTTCCCAAATTACGTCCCCTGCTGCCGCTGTCGGAGAAATACTGCTGGGCTAGACAGGCCATGATGTGACCCTATAGGGCAGTATTTAGGTTCACATGCTCGTAGATAGGGATCGTAAAATTTGAAGGTTACTGACATTTCAAAATRTTTTATTTTGAATTGGCTTCAGATGTTCTGCTTGGTAGACAAGCAATGATCACTTGGCGAGATTCCTCTTGCTGTTGCAGAGGAGTTATATCTCAAGCAAGAATTCAGAAAAGACTCCTTCTCACCATGTTCTTAGATGGATCGGGATAGGCTGCAAGGATGCATGGAGACCGCTTTGAGACCAGCTGACAAACACGCAGTGGTGACCAGCTTGATTGGGGGAGAAATAAGGATGGCAAATAACAAAAAGACCCGCTGGGCAAGTGAGGGCAGAGATGAAAGGCATCAGAAGGCATCACAGGGTGCAGCAGAGTCGGTGGAGGAATCCAAGGAAGTGAAATGCCCAGGAGGGATTTGGACACCACAGGCTGACTGCACTGGGGACGGGCAGTATGTCGAGGGTGTCAGAAAGGAAAGGCGTTGAAGGCGACCATGAAGACYGTCAGGAGGATGACAGACGGGCAGCCCTTAAGCTGGAGTTTCTGGTGGGGTGGCTAGTGAGCTTGCTTGCAGTTGGGAAGCCGCTGGAGGAGGGTGTCAGGAGGATTTCTGTACACCTGGAAAAGGGGGGCTAATGAGCAGGAGTCATCAAAGACAGACCCTCCCAATCCTTACCGCGTGATTAGCTTTGCTGCAGTGGAAAAAAATATATATTATTGACTGAGCTGATTAGAAATTTGGGAGGTCAGAGGGAAATGCTGCTCACTGAAGCAGAGTTCATAACGGGTGGTGCATACACCCTGCTGCATCTGCGGATGGGTCACTGCCTGCCACTTACCGAGCCCAAGAGTATTTTTTTCAAATATGCAAAAGAAATACCAAAACCTGATAAGCTGGAAAAGGTTGGAGGTAGATTAAAACAAGTCTTTTCTAGTCACAGGAGAAGTCTCAGTAAGTCTGTGGGAAATATCACATAACTAAAGAAAATGGAGCATGGAAATATGTCAGTTTAGGTACAGTATTTAAAAATGCCTAAATCATGAAAACATTTATAAAAAATACCTAACATATGCTCCTGCCTTGTATCAGTTTGCTTTAATTGATTGGAGAATTTTAGACTCCTGGTGGATGTATGAGCTATTTAACAGTATTGTGCAGTACAGGAGATGTTAGTAAGTCTAAAACCTAATGTTTTTTTCTCTGGTTCATAATTCAGTTGATGCTCTAGGCTTCCATAAAAACAATCTTTTTGAATTAAAAAGTGTTCTGTCACTCTAAATTGCTTTCCTCTGTGTTTTCATCTCGGGAACAGCAGGTGAATGTGAACAAGCCCAAGCCTATTTTTATTTCATAGTAATTCCCACATGTATGAGGTTTGCAAGCTAGCAACATTCAAGAAACATGCTGATGCTGGTGTGTGGGAGAGCTGTGGACAAAACTAGACAGACTTCAGGAGAACAGGCAGAGGTTTAAACTGAAATTAAAACATCCGGCATAAAGACACCACAGTCCAACACCAGCATAGTTCTCATTACAGTTCATAATTTGTTTTCAATGAACTAAACACTCTGACTTAAATTTAGATTAAACAAGTCTAAAATGAAGTCACACAGGAGACAAACAAAATTATCCTTCTTAATAATTTTTTCTTAATAAGTTTTTCTGCAATAATTTCTTTATTAATAATACAGAACAAAAATTGAGCTAATTAAATTTAAAAAAATGTTCATTAGACTATACTCACCACAGTAAATGTAGTATAGTGATGATTTTCATGGTTTGGGAACCAATTGCTAGCATTAAGTTTTTTTGTTTGTTTTTTTTTAAGAAATAATAGTTATTCTCATCAAACACATTTAAAATTCAAACACACTTTCTTGAYGAACTTTGCTTGTAGGCCCAGCAGGCTGATGACCACTGAGTAGCTAAAGTGTTTTGACCTGGGCTAGGACCTGAGCAGTGCATCCAGTCTAGGTTGAGCTGCTGGAAAGCAGATGGCCAGGTATCAATAGCATGGAATTGAAGATTTTGTGAAATCACCAATTCTGAGGGAAGCGCCCAGGATGATCAGCAACAGTGCCCTAGCTTCAGGGGAGATTTGACAAATTATTCCACAAAAAGATGGAACAGTATCTCTTGAATCATCACTTTCTCAGTATAGCTTTTTTTTAATGGGTATTTTGTTATCTAAAATAGGGAGTTATATTTGCTATTTCAGTCCAGATTCTGAAATGATGAGATGCTGCAGTGCCTGGGGTCGGTCATGGACTGAGTTATGTCTGCACGACCTGCAGCTGGGCAACGCCAAGGCTAAAGCCCAGAGTGCTTCTTGCAGCCAGCTGGCATGCATCAATCCTGCAAACCCTCCCTGACCTTTCCTAAGGTGACCCCAGGACCATGGTAAGAAGGACCTTCAACTGCCTAATGTCAGGCATGAGATGAAGTCACCAACATAGGTAAAGAAAGTCTGCTGGGTCAGGCGTGAAGTGCCATGACTGCCGGCGTTCTTCATTTTTACTTGAARGTGCGTGTGCACTGGCTGTTCTTGAAGAGCAGGAGGCACATCTAAAGCATAAGTACTTTGGTAATCAGGATAGAATTGAAACCCTTAACTATTTTCCCCCATGCTATGTCTTGACTTAAACAATTAAGACGATTAAGACAKCTACTCGTCCTTTAAAATCAAAAAGTAAACTGTTTAGTAACAGCCGAACCACTTGCAGAATCACAGTTTTGGACAGGAAGGGCTAAATTTTCCCTAAAACCTACTTGAGAAGTGACGGTTCCTCTGTAGCTAGCCCCAGGGAGATATGTCACTTGCAGAGGAAGGTATTACTTGGGATGAATGCAGAACACTTTAGGCATTTAGACTAATATTACAATTTCCTATGACAAGTCTTTTACTGGATGAATGTCTGCTCTATCCATCCTCAAAGGGAAGGAATAAATATAGAAAAGTACAAAAAGAGCACTCRGCTAAGGTAAGAAGTTATAATTCTTGACTCACCATCTGAAAAAGCATTTTTCTTCTGAAGATACTGCGCTCAAAGAATATGGGCAGAAAATGAGAAGTCTGCAAAGACATAAACGCAGCTTTTCAGCTCAGTGCTGAATGACGGGTCAGAGTCACAAGCCCTCTTCTCCCCTGCAACAGAACCACGTTCTGAGGCACTTAGGGATGATCAGGCAGTCAGAGCATTGGCCTGGTTGAAAAAACGTAGCTAACAGCGAAGTCAATAACACAAGAGAATTCAAATCAGCAAAGCTTTGGGCCATAAGTTAGGGAAGCAAAGTAAAGTGGTTCCAGAGATGATGAATTGTGCAGAAAAGCAACTTCAAGGCACAATATGTATTTGTAACAAACTAGCACAACAYGAAACAATAAATATAATGAGTGAAATCAAACAGCTCTGAAATTAAGACCGTTTCCTCTTCCTCTGAACAACGTGAAAAAATGGCACAATCTGGCAGTTAAGAGAGCAGTTTGTTTTGCTGCATAAAGCAGCGCTATATGCAAAGCGTGAGAGCTGGAGCTCTTCGACCAGGCCAGCCAGACTGATTGATCTCCCTTAAGCACCTCTGAATAYGGTTCTGTTGCAGAGGAGAAGAGGGCTTGCGACTCTGACCCATCAGTCAGCACCGAGCTGAAAAGATGCCGCTTGCGCCTTTGCAGGCTTCTCGTTTTCTGCCCRTATTCTTTGAGTGCTTTATTCTTGGAAGAAAAGCTTTGTGACTGAATTGCTTATTCTACAATCAAAGCACGTGCAAAGTATATTCCTCTCCCTTTCCTCCCCAGATTTATAGGACTGCATTTCTTCTTTATTTGAAAGTTCATTTTTCACCATGGATGCAGCACATGCAAGCCTCGCAGCCCCTTCCAACCTCGGCAATTTACAGCCACGGAGGCTCTGGAGGGTGGCARTGGGCTCAGTGCCAGCTTCACAGGACACTGGGCCTGGGGTGAGGGCATTAAARCAACGTGGTGTCTCACCCTGGAGGCTAAGAAATCCTACGTAAGGCTGTAGCAAGCCACTAACCACCGATCTAATCAAAGGGACATGGAAGGAAAGCTTTTGGCCTCCTGCCCTGGCTGGTATCCACAAGTCCCAGTTAGTTGCATAAAGTCACTTTACTTGGAACGTAAGGAGCCGGAGGATGGGAACAAGAGGTTGAGTTGTACTTTAAACACACAGATTGGTTAAAAGCAAGCCCCTCTATCATGTAATTTAGAGAGTAACGAGGCTGGAAAATACAAGATGCACGATCTTGGCTGCTTATATTGGCCTATAGGTAGCAACCTGGAGCCTTTACAGGTATCAGCCTGCATAGCCTCACTGGCCTGAACTATTTTGGACATGTTTTATGTCTTTTCCGTGCCCCAGAGCAGAGCACAAGGMCCCTCAGCTGCGCTGGAGCCAGCCCATTGCATCGCTCTCGTTTCAGGGTGCAGAATGACCATGAGGAGGTTTTTGGTGCAGCTGGCAGATTTAGAAATGGATTTGTTTTTCAACAGATTTCTGTGAACCTGATGCCTTAATACTTAATCAGCTCTCTGGAATCCATAAAACTGCTATTTATTTGCTCATATTTTCTTGCRCTTTATTGCCACGTGGGTGGGACACGACTGGGGATCTGACCAAAGAGCATCACACAGGGACTGGTGAGAGACGGCGACTGATCAATGATTTCAGCTTTTTCCTAGCTGTGCCACAAGAAATCTCCTTCTGTAGAGAGCCAAGTGCTGATGCCAGCCATGCATGCAGGGTGGTGACCTCCGTTTTAAAATTTATATAGCTTCGTTATTTGGGAGGAGAATGGTGTTTGAGCGTGCACACAACACAACCAGCGAAGTCATGAACGTCTGGGGGCCAGTGCCTGTAGGAGGTATACTGTTTCCTTCTCGTCGCACATCACGGAGAGCTCCTTCACCTGCGCTTCTGGAACTCAGAGAGCCCAGCATCGTCCACAGACTTTTTTTCCAGAAGCTCCAAGAACCRTTAGCTCAGGTGGGCAGGAAAACATTTTTCACGCTGTAAAGAAGGAGACCACGTGAAAGTGGAAAACTTGCGTGTTAACCTTTCACAATTCACATGTAGCTCACGTTCCCGCAGAGCATCCGCCATGCCACCGAAATGACATATGATCCTTAGCTCCTTGCATAGGGTGCCGTGTTTTCTAAGAAATTCAGATGATATTCTCCGAGACTGGGGATTTMTGCCCTCTGGATTTAAACACATGCAAACAGCTGGCTCTGGCGCGCAGATGTGGCACACCGGCGAGTGGTACAGACTGCATCAACGGAGCCCTTTCAGGTCACCGAGAAYGCTATCCTGAATAATTCAAAACTAGATGGCTCATCCCTGGATTTGCATTTCCTTACCGCTGCAGGTACTTAAGCATTCACACAGCTAAAGAGCCACCCGAATTAGAAGGTCTGTGCTCAGAAGCTCTGCATCTCTGCATTGCATTAGCTTATGATGTAAAGCCAGCAGCTTAGTATAACGTACGGCACAACCTGGCATAAAAGCTCTACGTCAAAGACAGTGAGGAATGTTTCCCTGTCCGATACACGCTGCGACGAGCTGAGGCGGCTCGCAGAGGAAAAACGGTGCTGTATCCTGCAGGTTTGCAAAACTCAGCCCTCCGTAAAAATCTGCAAGCAAGAGTGTCAGCTAGCRTAAATAAGCGCTGCCCCACCGAAGTCCCAAGTGCTGCGCTGAATTATATCGGACGAGACTATGGCGCTGCAGCGAACGGCTCTGCCGACACAAACTCCTGAAGTCCAACAGCTGATTGTAAAATATAACAAATTATTAATTAAGAAAGAAAACAAAAAACTGTGGCCCATGCTCATTTGTGTAACATTTCCCTTACTTCTTTAATGAAATGCCAGTTCTAGAAGCCAAAGGTAAAACTGCAGGTGGCAGTTTGGTGAGAATTTTATTCCTAATTCCTTATTAGGTTATTTTAAATCTCTGCYCTTTGTCCATTTAATATTCTCTTCTCAGATGGATTGCTCAAATTGCAAGGTAAGATAAGGGCATAAGTAACCCCTATCAAGTTACAATATACATTGACTTCAGTGGGCATCGAATTTGGGCTTTTCTGTGGTATCTTTCCTACCCCGTGTCACCGTGACTTGTACTGAGACAGGAAATAAAGTGGACAAGATGACTTTTTTTTTTTTTCAGATGGAGAGAAATTTAACTGTTTCTACTCTTACGCATAGTGCAAAGCAGAAAAAAATTATGAAAATCCAGCATTTTCATGCTGACCATCCCAACACTGTCTATCGAGATGGTCTAAACATCCTGGTTCAGAGTGGGACTACTCAGTTAATTTTAATTGCCGCTCACTAGATGATAAGTTTATCGAGGTCACCTCAGTGGAAAGCCGTGTGCAGGCTCCGGGACTGCCGTAACGCACAAGCGCTGCATACCGATTCCACGGGTGGGAATCGCAGGGCCCCTCCACACCTGCCCTCGGAGACGCTGGGAGAATAACAAAGAAACAAGGGATCTCTGAGAAGGAACGCAGGAAAAATCACGTACCTGGGAATTTGGCAAGATCTAGGAGACATTATGATATACAAGTGGTGCAGAGACTACAGTTTGGCCGAAAATATATTCTAATTCAGTTCTTACTGACCTGAAAGTAAATATCTCAGTAAGCTCTTGTCTTTTTTGTTAGGAGGAGAGTGAAATTCCCACAGACAACTTCAGTTTTGAAGAAACTCATTTTTTTTCATTCAACTGAAATGAAATCACTTTCATTTCAAAATGCCTGAAATAATCTTTCAGACGAAGAAAAATATTCGTAGCAGCTATCATGAGTAGAGCATAAGAAGGGAGTTAAAATTCGAGGGTGTTGATTTAGTGGATCTAATATACAGACTGTTCTCTTAAGCATTCAGCTTAATTTTAATATTCCTGTTGGGAGTTTCCCTTGCATTTTTTCTGGGTATATYAACATGTACAAAGGAAGAATGATGCAGTGATGGAAATGCTATTGTGTGTGTTAGTACAACCAACATAAAAATCATTGATTTTTCCGGTTTACCCCAAAGTTAGATCACAGTCCCAAGCAGACCCATGTGCTGTAATGAAGGACGGCGAGAACTGCGTACACCTCTTGTCTGTAAGAGTCTGCAGAAGTTGTTTTGGCTTTGTCAGGTCCCAGAAGTTGGCATGGCAAAGCGTATTTTCTCCGTATGAAATCTGCTGCAGCACAAAAAGGAATCATTATAATTAGCTCTTCCTTAGAACATGTTGTGACTGTTAAGACCCGAGGAATTTTTCCCTTGCGCATTATTTGCCTTTGCCCCGCACAACTAGTATTCCGCTTAACAAAGCTGACACACAAACTGCTTCGAATGGCTTTTCAGCTCTTCACATCGAGAACGACTTAATTGGGCATGGCAGATTGCAAACGACCTTGCGGGTCCTGTAACGCCTTCTGTACGGCTGTCGCCTCCCTGCAGTAGCCACAYGTTCTTCAGTGCGCCTTTTTCTTCCGTCTTTCATAGCTGTGAATRCAATTTAATAAGGGATAGCTATGTAATAATCTAAGTACACTATGCGACTTGCTCAGTACAGTGCGGTGATTATGCCTTGGATTGTAAGACTTTTTTCTCTAAATGTATGATTAAACTAAGAGATGTGGAAATAAAAAAAACCCAGGGAAATACAACAGTATACACATAACCAGCCCTCCAAACAAAGAAATATTTATCTGCATGTTCTGCCAGAGAGATGTCTTTGCAGTCTGTGGTCTGAGCAACCAAAAACAGCACTGAAGAGTTGAAAACCTGGGTCTCAGGATGAGTGGTGGAGGGTCAGGTGGAGGGCAAGTAGAGCCTCACAGGGAAAGAGGACTATAATGAAGATAATATAGCAAAGGAAATAAAAGTTTGGAAAGGGAAGTGACTGGCTAGGGAAGCTAAGTTAGCAATGAGATAGAAATCCCTAACAGAAATCCCTAACAGGATTAAAGATAATAAATGACCATTACAAATATTAGGGGAAAAAACTCCAAGATCATAGATCATTGCTACGTGCAGACTATAACCCTCTAAGTGGCAATGCAGAAGAGGAAGAACTGTTCAGTAGATACTTCCATCTCCTCGTAAGTCAATTAATCATTTATCCTCTAGAGTCCTCAGTTTTGATGCACCTTAGTGTCTCTTGTTTAATCTCATGAGAACAAAAAGGTGGTATATTTATCATGAAGTTGCTGGACTCTGTGTAGAGGTATCTCAGTGAAATCTAATGGCCTGTAATGTACAGAAGATCTGAATAGATCTAGTCATTCCTTCAGGACACGGACCATGTAAAACACTTAGAGTGCATCCACCTGACAATTCATTTTGGATATTCCAGCTTCAGAGGCTGAACATGTCTGTTTTCAAGTACTCTATCAGCTGAAGAGCCATGAGACAAATGGGCTGCCTTAAGGGACGCATATTTATTAACAATATTATTTTCTTTTCCATATAACAATTACTGCTATTGCTGTTACAAGTCCTTGGCCAGGCAATGATTTTTCTCTTTTACACACTATTGAAGGGAAGTCACCATCCGATATGGTAGTATCCATGGAAATGGGACTCATGGATTCTTAGACTGAGCCTACACCCATGCACATACCGACTGTAAACTGTAGACACTGGGGCACCGGGCTGCTGAAGAGCGTCATTGATGCTTATGTGGTTACATCTGTCTGGAAGCAAGGCGGATGGAAYTGGGTGTCTGCCTTTCGTAATTACTTGATAGTTCTTTCCTGTCTGCAAACCACGCACGGCGCTACTCGTCTAGTTTTGCTATTTTCAGAATAACTTCGTGTAACCCCTGGGGATCCCTGCCCCGGACCAGTACAGCTCTTTGGAATAAACCTTTTCCACTGAGAAATTATAATTTGTATATCTGTGTTAATATGAATGCAGAAAAGGAGACTGACCTAATGTCAAGATATCAAGAAACATCACTTGAACAACTCTTAGGCTCATGTGCATATAGCATAGCTATTTGATAAGATAAAATCTGAAATGTTGGATTATAGCCTATAAAATAGTACTAGAATAAAAATCATGACAAAACAATTAGTCCTCTTTCTAGTACGAAATGCAGTTCGCAGCACATTAAAATTTGGACAAGCTCCATCTGCTTAAACTATGCTTCCTTATAATTTAATTACACAAGGTATCCATGCTTGAGTCATTAACAGCATTGTGAGTAATGTGATTCATTAGCAGTGGCCTACATGTGCTGTTTGTKKTTTTTTTTCCCTGAGATATATATCAGTAACTCACAAAGATTTATATTTTGACAGTCTCCATCTGGGCTATTCTAATACAATTTTCCGTTACATATTTGTTCTCTTTCAGTGAATAAAGCATGTTGCAATCTTTCTCTCGGATACRGGAACAGCTTTTACAAGTGCTCAGACAGATGTGTAGTTCTACTGTGTTAGCGGAGTTGCATTTTCCCCAAATAAAACCGCCTTTTTACAACAACAAGTGATATTCTGCTGGGTTTCTGTTGGTACTGCTTCAGTCAATATTTTGAATCTTTCTTTTTCCCRAATTGGGATTGCAGCAAAAAATTGTACCTTTGTGGAAAGGCAATATTGAAAAATATACTTCAGTCAGATTTTCCAAGAAACTCCCAAAATATCCAAAAATTTGGATAACACAGGTAAGCAACGCAATAGGTCCAAGAAAATTTTACATAGTCCATGACATGACCTGCCCCAGTTGCATTAAATTTGTGTGGTAGGTATTTCCTTTAGCGCTATTTCATATCCTAATATAAATGCGATCACAGAAATCCTCAAGGGCTTTTGTAGGAGAGCAGGGCAGCACTTAACCGAATGTSAGCCCTGGATGGTTGCTAACTGAAATGTAGTCATGGTGTTAGGGTCTACTCTCATATGCCTGTATCCGAATACGTCCAGTATTCTGTCTGTGCCAAACCTCATCCGAGAGAACAGGTCTAGGCACTGGAAATAAGGAAAAAAGATGCTTCCCAGGAAGTATCACCACGTATTTGCACCACATTCACTCTTCCCTAGCCCGTGACTTTGGTGGCYGGTGAGGTTTCAGCCTGAGCTGGTTCAGCCAGAGAAGACAACACAGCRACCACAGAGCCAGCAAATGGGTAACGCATCTTCCAGTGTCGTGACTGAATCACTGCACCCTAGTTGATCTCGGAGCGGGCAGGGAGGCAGGCGAGATGACCTCTGGAGCTCCCTGCCACCTCTAGTTGTGACGCCACGATACAAAGCATAACTCTAGCCCTGCAGCAGGTATTTATCTCATAAACTGCGTGTTGCTCCCTTTAATTCTCTTCTTTCTTTTTTTAAAGCCAACACCATCACATACAGAACAAACCGCAGGACAWCAGCTATCTGGCTATTAGTAACCCGTTAGACAAAAATCACAGCAGAACAAGCGGACAGTCTCATCATTTGTGCCTGAAGTTCCCTGKTTTGAGGAGAGATATTGGTATTGCAGAAGCAGAGTGGATCTCTCAGACCCTCTTCAGCCTGCAGTCTCAAGTGATTTCATGCCTATTAATCTCTGGGTATGCTTATTAACTTCCAGAGGAGGTCCCAGGCTTTCACGCTGTCTGGGTATCATTACAAAGTCTGTGCTACTGCTAAAATGGTTTCAGATGGAAAGCTTTTGCTTTCTGGAAAGTCCTGGACATTAGAATGTGTTGAGGAATTAAGGGATGACAAATTAGGCTCAAATTGTCACAAATAAGCTGTTTACTGTGTAAGTGCAACACTTGTTTCTTGCTAAAATTTGGGCAGCTTTCTAGTTATTGCCTGAAATAGCAGGCACTTATTTGGGAAGAAAGAGCAGGTAACTGAGCTTTCTAGGAAACTGTCACATGATGGACAATGATGACTTGAACCCACAACTTCTCAATTACTTCAAGTCAAATGTCTTGGCCRATCGGATGGTTTTGTTACATTTACCTGATGAATGCAACATCCGCATGGATATTCTTCCGAGAACATTTCACGTGTACGTGCTTTGAAAAGCAATGGAGAGAATGCAATAAATATGGTAACTAGCAGGTGATGAGGAATCTGATGAAAATAAATTCARTAAGGCTATGAAGACTAAATGAATGTCTTAGTACATATATAAATCTTCTGCTCTTTATTAAGTCCTGCAAAGATTTATTAAATTTTGTATGGCTTAAGAAATACAAAAGAACTGTAATAAAAAGGGAGAGGGGGATTGCATATAATTCACATTTTAATAATGGTCAAAGGGGTTGATTATATCTTTTCTCATATGATGAATATTAAAGAATAGTATACAAACTAATATTTGTGGAAAATTTATGCAATTCAAAGATGTGTGGTTCAACCTTCAACAGCAAAAATAAATCACTTCATAGTTTTAAATATCTTTCACATCAACGTTTCTACCTTGAAAGCCTATGGTTTCAGCATTATTTTTATCAGAATCACTRTTTTACGGGAAACATAAATTTAATTTATACAAGTGCACTTTTATGAACAGTGTAAAGTTTTGATTTTTTTTTTTTTACCCATACAGAGCAAATGTAACTCTATCATGTTTATTCCTGGACTGTTAACTCAGCGTTGTGAGCAAYGGGCACCTGATTACAGATACGTGCCACAGGGGATTCTCCCGCAGCAGAAGAGGGAACGCTGCCTGTACAGTACCCTGAGAGAGACCAAGGGCAATGCGCAGCAGCCAGCGCCACCGAGGCTCGCGGGAGGAAATGGAAAAGGGAAACAGTGACCGAAATAATTAGCCACAGTCGGGACTTGTCKTTATGTAAAGCACTTGCTGCATGGGGGCCAAGGAAGCAGGAAGAGCAGATGGGGATGATGCAGTCCAAGGGGTGAAYGTGGACCATGCTCTTCATAGAAATAATATAGAACTGTAAGAAAAAAAAAAGACACCTTTGACGTATCCCATCAAATTGAAAGAGAGCAGCTATCGAGCTGACTGTCGTGTGTCTTGTCTCACCAGAAAATATAGAATGACATGAAATACACGCTCACGTTACTTCAGCTCATCCATTGTAACTGCTCACGTGTGCTGTCTTAGCCAGGACGTCTGAGGAGATCCAGCTTGGCTTAGCTTGCAGAGAGAGAGAGCAGGTCAACTTGCAGCCCTTCCTGTGCTGCCGTGCAAGAACACACCTATCAGCAGGTATGCTGGCCTGTTTGATATATGGTAACACTTTTGCCACCAAAACAACCTCACGTGTTCAAACCTCCCTTTACGTCACAAACAGCTTTGAATAAGAATTAGTTTTTAAAAAAATGCCACTTATAAGAAAATTTACTAGATGACTACAGGACCGCTAGATAAGCAAGGGGAAATGAATTGACTGAAGGATGTCAAGAAACTGGAAAGTGAAATGATGGTTTTTGGATTAGCCTTTCCATTTAAAATACAATGCAAAATTTCTTTATCCAAGGGCACTTTTCATGGGAGCTTAGAACGCAGCCTTGACAGAGATGGAAGTCTCTGAGGAGGCTATGAAAAAAACCTTAAAAGAAATTCAAGAACAGTAAATCTTCAGCAGTAGAATTTGTGAGGTTTCTGAAAGAAATAAATTGTAAAACAATGGGGATAACAGAAAATAAAGTTCACGTTTCTTTGCTCTGGTGAGATATGATACCCATGAGGACTACAATGCTAACTTCTTTAAAGAGAAGACATATGAAACAAGCTATGGATATTAGCATATTACATCAATATCACTGAATGTATATTAACAATTATGTCTGTTCAGCACAGATAATTTTACATATGCTTGTTGTTCAAACGTTTGAGAAAAGCAGCATTTATTCCTTGTAAGATTTGAAAGTCATTAGTGTTATTCTTTTTCTTTCTAAAAGAAAGGTGTGAAAAACACAAAATCCAAAAGTAGATAGGTGTTTCTCTGTCATATTGATAGACAGATTTTCCAAATGTGATTTCTAGATTTAAGTACATTTAAGTGTTGATTTCGGCAATTGCTGTAAGCAAACAATAAAATGCAATCAAGCAAGATCTATGTGTGTGCTAATGGTATGTGCCTGTAAAGTATAGCACATATGAACAAATTCAAGAGATGATCTCATAAACTCTTGAAAAATTACAYTATTTTTGTAATATAAAGAGACTTTGACTGCATGTGTGTGTCCCGAAATGAAGCCACAAGAAAATCTTTGTGAGGATATCTTCTCTGTACAGATACTGGATTATGGACAACTCCAGTGGGAAAAAGTGCATGAGTTAATTTTAGCAAGAGATGAAGCGTTTGCAGGGTTGAACCTATTTTCCACGAATGTCCCATGAAAGATATTTGTAAAAGATTGCACACTCGCAAATGGAGACAGGGATGAGGCTCCACTGACTACGTGGCCAGGTGGACTATTTCAGGAAAGAATGTACAAACCTTTGCTGCGTAGGAATTGAAGTATTGAGGCACTAGCCAAGAAAAATGTTTGTGAGGAGGTGATTTGGCTTACTGCAGAGTCTTCTGAAAAACTAATAGAATAATAAGGATCATGACAGCAGTGTCAGGGACTTGATGGACAATTGCACACTCAAACTTTCAGAAAAGCTTTTGATAAATTATGAATATACTGAAAACTTTATCAAAAATGTTACAAAAAAGAAAAGCTTCCCTTTCCTCGTCTACTTTTTTTTTTTCATGGTTTTAGAAAACACAGAAGGAAAATAGCAGGAGTACCTGTTTCCTCAGTGTCTAGAGATTTATGGTATTCCCAAACTAACAGGAAGTCCACAGAGTACTTGTGCAATGTTTAGCAGGTCTCAATAGCTGCAGCAGAGTGAGAAGGTGACATATGCTGATAGCGTAACCTAGTTCAGATCACGGTCATAGCTACATTCTCTGTTACTTGCATAAACAGTTTTAAATCGTCAAGCRATGATTGACTGATAGTGCTCATAARCAGYGGCAGAYGTGAGAGTCGGTGTCGTGGAGGGTTAGGAGCACTTCAGCTGCTACCAAAGGCAGTCATTTTTATACGCAATCTATTTACCTGTTAGACTGTATAACAGTTGATTAGCAAGTTGTTACAACACCTATTAATCATGCACTAAGCCCCATAAAGTCACCTGTACATAAGGAGTGACTTTGGAGAAAAGAAATGTCATGCTCTGCTTCACTAGTGTGTTGGAGCCGAGGGGGGGACGCCTGGTCTCCTTGGAAAGGGCCGAACACTGGGGCCGGGACGAGCAGGGAGAACACGCTGAGGCTCCAGGCAGCGAACCCTAATCCTCATCTCAAAGAAAGGCCTAAGAGTCCCCAGTGAGAAAATGCAGGAGCCATCGTGGCAATCTGCTAGGCACATGCAGTTACCCAAAGAAGACCTGAATTTGATGCAAAGAGAGGACGTCGGAAGAGCCATGAGAAGAAGCAGCCGTTACGTTTTGAGTACTGTGAAGTATTAACCCGTGACTGGGCTCCACATTGCGGAGGGTCTGGTGGCTGAGATGTCTTGCTGCCTACCACGGTATGCCCACCAGCCTTCCCTGGACTCCCGCTGAAGGGGAAAACTGAGGACACCTGATCATCTGGCTGGGGAGACAAAGTGAGGTGGATGGGAGAGGTACCCACACCCGTGGGTGCTGTTGTCCATGAAGGCCAACACGCTGTGACCATGTTATCCCCAGAGCCGCGCAGGCTCCATCGGYTGAGCCCAGCACCCTGCTCTAGACACGGCTGGGCTGCAGCCTCCTCTGCTCCAGGAGGAGAGCTGGCAGGGAGATAAAGCTCCTGTGCTCACCTCAGTTGCCTGCCCAACACACATATTTGTACTGTTTCGTGTTTGTTGCAGTGATGGAACGGACTGTGCTTACTCTATGTTTTATAAGTTTATAAAAGGAACTGCAAGAAGAAGTGCTAAAGTAGCAGGATATCGAACTCAGTGATCCAAGATCTTGTTCATGTGACACCTACGTGCTTATTATTAATGCCGCTGTTAATGAAATGCAGAGAAGACATAATTTCTTTGTGCTGTTAGTGGTTATGATCTGATAGGAGCCTAGGCAGCTGCTTTTGCTCCATTGGTCTTCTATGCTTTGGCATAATTTTTATAATTGTCAATATTAATGTTTTCCTGTCCTCCTTGGCCTCTATCCTCCCCCACTGGCATTACCTAGGGCTTGCRTGACAGCCAAATATATTAGTTACGTGGTTTACCCTGCCTACCATTTTGATTAAAATCTGTTGATCAAAAGTCTTTTCCCTAATAGAGCTAGTAAATGTGATTTTTCTCTCTCTTCCCTGTGGTAGGAACGAAGTGTACTAAAGGCACCGTCACAAACAACAGAGCTTTCCGGAGTTTGCCTGACAGCTGAAAACTACAAGCCTTTCCTAAGTGTTTTCCCATGAGAATGCGATTAAAGGATCCGTGGCATAAACTAGCTGCATTATTTCATAAAGAGGGGGGGAAAATGTTAAAACCATTCCAGCATTCGGCCTTTAAGTACATGCTGCATGCATGGTGCATAAGCAGAAGGTACAGACCTGCCTTGCCCATCCAGCCAAGGAAGGAAATACAGAGCCGTGCCGAATCCGCCTGCCCRTCGCCGCTGAGGGTCCAAAGCGAAAGTGCTGCCTGCGAAAGCATCGAGGCAGCCCGGGGGCAGCCAGGCCTGGCCGGTAGCACTCGCTGCAGGAAGAAGAGAAGGTATTTGTGCATTAAGCAAACCAGCAACCTAACGCTTTTTTTTTTTTTTTGCTGCTCTGCAAGTTGTAAAACCTCAGCGTTCGCTAGAGCTTCGACAAACTGGGAGCAACAGCTGGCTGGAGGAGAAAGATGCTTACAGCTTTCCCTGCTATTTGGATGAGGCCCCAAATCCAGCCTGCTTCCCTGAAAAGCCTCGCGGATCTGCTACTGAGCCCTCTCTTTAAAGCCAGCCCTGGCTCTGACTCACAGGGGTGTGTAATCTTCCGGACATGGCGATGAACGATTGRCATTGGAGCTGTTCAGCGGACGAAGCTCAACATGTACGGGACGTGGATTACATGGAAAACGAGTCTCGCCAGACCCAGTGCTCCCTCCCTAGGCATGCACACAGAAAGAGGAAGAATTGCAAATCCTSCGACGAGTGCCGGGGCTGTGGTCTGCGGTTCTCTGCCGTGGTTTTCCAGATCAGTGTGCACAGCTCCTGCCAGCAAGCTGTTCCGGCTCCTCCAACTCAACCACCTCCAAGCTCTGCCTAACTGCTTCTGACTAGCTGCCTTCCCAAAGATCACAGCATCCCCCTCCGTATTCACACACACACGCTCGCTACCCACCGTGGACTGCTCAGCAGGGGCATGAGAGCTCTTTGCGGTTGCTGTTTTTCAGAATTTGTTCAGAAAAAAAAAAAAAGCACACCATTTTTCTCCTGAATAGATGAAACATTAGCAATATCACAGTGTTCACTGGAAATGGTCTCTTGAGCTTGTCTGTAACWCTCAGGTATGCAAGCTGTTGTCAGCGGACCCTGAACCCTTAACTTCCTTGGTGGCTGGGCCCAGCACGTGTCTGGAAATGTGCAAACAGAACTTYGAGTCAGTTTAGAGCTTCTGGAAATTGCAATCCTTACATAAAACAGTCTTATGACTACTTAAAAACGRGATCCCAAAGATCAGCACATTGACCTCAAGTCTTCCCAGCAAGTGACTGAAAACAGCCTCTTGCTCCACCTCTGAGCAGGGCCAAGGCACATACATCTAATCCAGGTTCATCACCTGAACCACTGCAGCGTCAGCTGTCCTCCTGTACCACCCCTTGCAGAGTTTCTGCAGGACCGACAGCATGTCCCAAACACAAATCACTAGTACCGTGCTCCCAAAGCTTTCACCGAGATGAGCTGAGAACCTCGCGGCACCATCCATTGCACTGGAAGGAAAATATATTGGGAAAACAGGTCACCCRTGTCCTAGGGGCTGCAGTAACCAGGAGGAAAACAAACCTCCTCACCTGCATCAGACCAAGTTCCCTTCAGTGCTCCATCTCCTTCAGAAGTGATGAGGAGCGGGCAGATGCTGTCCCACAACATGCTGCCCTGTCCTAGACGCTGAAAACGTAAGATGAACCAGTCCAACAAATAATAGGTCTAATCGGCTGCAGGAACAGTAAGCATGAAACCCAGCCCAGACGTGACAGCTTTGCTACGTGGCCAAGCAGTGGTCAGGGTTCATTATACCCTACAGATGAACAGCACAAAATTGGTCATAATAAAATTGTTTTATTAAGATGAGAAGCTATTTTGCCTGAGGCTTCTACTTAGTTTCCTTTCAGCTCATGAAAAAAAAGTCTATCAGTATTAAGTATTTAAAAATCAAATGTGGAAAAGAAAATATTTTTGTTCGCTGTCATATTCAGGTTTATTTTAAATTATTTTCTTTACATAATTTGGAATCTAAAACTGTTCAAATGCTATTATTGGAATGAAAATTCATCCTTTAAATTGAAACTCTTGTCAACAGCTGTTTTTTCTCTGAGGCGGAATACAGCCTCATGAAGATTGATCTTGGCTAATGTAAGGAAACAGTGCAGAACTCTGGTGGAGTTTTCAACTGCAATGTCGAGAATTTTCTCACTTTTTATCTGTCATGCAGTTTTTTTTCTATTGTTATTACTGCTGATTGCAAAGATTTTTAATGCCTTTTTTCTAATCAGCACAGTTCCCTCCTTATTTATTCATTAATGCCACAACCCACATTTGTGATTTCAAAATTGCTCCCATGRTGACAAATGGGTAATGTCACAAAAACTTGATTGTAACATTGCTGGATGGACAGCGCAGGAACTCAAGCTAACTGTAAGCGGAATAGCTTCTGTTTTCCCACGAATACCCTAATACTCAGTAAAGAAGGCAAAGGAAATGTAGGCAATTCAAAAGGTGTCTTGAATAAAGAATTATAATTTTTAATCTTCAAAATGTGGCAATATGTTTTCTATTCAGGTGGAGAAAAAGATGATATGCAAAATGATCGGTAATTCTGATGCAAAAATATTACTGAGAGGCAGCAAGATGCAAAGATTCCCATCTTAGACCCGTATCCTATGTTTCTTATTTGTAGGTGTGTGACCCAATGCCAATATCTTCCGGGGTGGTGAAGCCTGAGTTGCTAATGGTTTAGCAAACTTAACCCAYAGTGGACCTACGTGGGCAGATGCCACCTAGCAAAGCCAGAGCAACCAGCCACTCTGGCATGGCTGGGGCAGCCCTGGAGTGCAGGGACTGTCCCAAAGAAAATGTTTGGGATTCTGCTTTCACTTAGATTTTTTTTGTTGGAACACAGACTATTATTTTCCCTGTTTTCTCTTCTCAGGCTGCTGCCGTGGGGATTAAACAGTTTTTCCACTGCTTTGGTGGAAGACAGYCRAGGCCGGGCGCCGTCGCTCAGCCGKGCAGCCCAGCTCGCGAGACAACCCCGCTCTCTGCCCCGGCTCCCACGGCTGCCGCGCTGAAGAAATGCTGCAGCTGKGCCGGGGAGCCGGCTGGTTTTCCCGCGCTCCGGCTGCCACGAGAGCAAACCCGTGTACTGCACCGCTTCCCTCTACCTGCCCCGTTTGGTATCCCTCCTGTATTTCCAAATTCCACAATATTCGCATTTGAAAGGAGCACTGACAAACACAAAAGGTGTTTTCAGAGAATTTTTATAAAACTTTCCTATTAGAAAATTWTTAAGGTTCCAGTTTAAAACATGTAGTGAAGACATCCTCAAGGGATCATGTACTCAAGATCTTTCTACTCTGAGATTCAACTCTATGCTCTAAGTTAAGCCAACGCTTTTTACCTTCCTAAATCAGAATATGTGATAAGGCCTACATAAAGATGAACGGTATCTGTCATATATATCCACAAACACGCATCTGCGCTCAATAGCATCGGTGCAACTARTTTTCTCCTTTATTACCTGTCTTATATAAGAGCCATTTGAAATCGAGATCTTCGTGTCTGGTAAGCACGAGATGGCTCGCTTTCATGCGTGAGAATTATTCCAGATTACAGTGAAACTTGCCCTTTCTTTAGACTGCAACACTCTGTGTGAGGCTTGCAATAACTGCGATCAGTCCCGGGCCTCCCTGGAGCTCTCCGGACACAGCCCTAGGCAGGGACAAAGGTCTCCCAGAGAGGTCTCGGCTCCACCAGGGTGCATTTCACTGCATTGCAGTTTCATGTTCTTCTGCACGATCAAAACGGAAACCATAAGGTGAACAGAAGCTAATTAAAAAAAAAAAAATTGATCTGCTTTAAAAATCCTGTGGATAAAAATTGTAAAATTTTAAAGGACAATTGATTTTGTTTGTTTCTTTTTTTTTTTTTTGTCAGAGAAACAGCAGTAAAAGGAAGGATTTTAAAATAGCTTTATGAGTGCATAAGCAAAGGAAATGTTTTTATAAAAAAAAAAAAAAACTCCTAGAAAGATCTTTGTGTTCAGGACTGCAGAACAACACAAGCTGTAGCACATGCATACTTTTCAGATCCAGCACTTTTTTGGCACTGCAGCCCTCCTGATCCCCAGCTTTCAAAACCTACCTCTTCTCCCAAGTCTGTAGCATGTCATACTGGACAGCATGCATATTCTTATTTTTCTCTAAAAAAAAAAAAAAAAACCCACAAATTAAATGAGTATGTCTTAATATACTTATCCTTGGGTATTAAAAACTTMTTTTGCAATTATTTTTTTTTTCTCCTTCCACACTTCCCAGGAGGACATGCTCTCAACTAAAGGGTGGTGYAACACTGAATTTCCTTCCCATTTAAAGATGTAATATCTAATCTTTTGTAATGAGTGTTCTGACTTGTTCAGTGATTTCAGCCCCGTTGCATCAAGCTCCAAAAGCGATGGTAGAAACACACATATAAGACTAAAGGGTCGTATCCTACTGTCATCTTGTTCAAAGAAGTGTGACTGATTGGGCACAGAAAAATGAAATACCAGGGGTCAAAGCAATACCTGCATTTGGCATTTCTTTAATGTTATCTAGCAAAGGCAAGCTTCATGTATTTGCCTTAAGAACTGGACTGTGAATTCACTGTACCAAGGAAAGGTGTTGGTGAGTTAATCTTCATAGAAAAAATTTAACCTATAGTGTTCTGTACGGAGTAATCACTCACAGATGAGTTTGCTTTTTTTAAAAACTATCCTCTCCCTTTGATTCTTTTCCCCCCAGCCATTAACRTCAGCTTCCGGAAATTAATTTTGGAGCATTCGCTTTGTATCCTTGAGAAATCAGCAGCTATCGATTAGCAAACTGCTGCGTGTTGACACCCCACATTTCGGTTCCCACCTTTCCCCAGCTGTGTTTAAACAGTTGATGTCCCATCTCCTGGCAGCRGGTCTCCGATGGGCTGCAGAACCTGCCGCTCCACCAAAGGCAGCAAGCGATCAGCCAAAGGGGAAAAGCTGGGCAGACTCTGGAGAGACCAAGAGCTTTTTAAGTTGGATGTAATGGCAAAGTTACGGTAATGCAGAAGCACAGCACAGGGACAGTTATAATCCTTAGTCTTCTGCATTGAACCTTATGATCTAATATGTGCTTAATTACTTTGCATGATATTCCAGAATCGCTGGTGCTCACCAGGCAAAAATTACTTTGAAAAACCTTATTTATTTCTATTTCTTTTTTTAATAGCCAAGAYTCCTCAGCATAAAGTACCATACATTTTTACTGGAACTCTTCCTTTTACTGCGTAAAATTCCTGCATACATCTTGTTGGCCACAATTTCCCCTCAGCAGTGGCAGTGATGTAAATCTGTATTAACTTCCTCAAAAGGAATGGRACTTCTAAAGTTTTATACTGGTACAATTCTCCCTAATATCTATTTTTGTACAAGATGCTGTTTATGAAGCATCAAATAAAGTGTGTAAATATCAAATTCARTGAGTTCTGCATACTGAAATGCCACAAATGGGAACTAAACACAATGCCTCAAATGTTCTTCATGTTACACCTAGGAAAGCTCAAAGAAATCTTCTGTGCAAACGTGCAGAATCATAAAGTTAGCCCTGCACCTTTMGCATATTGGTGGCGAAGATCAAGCTGTGCTGAATTCCTCCTAATGAAATCAGAGAAGTAAATACTGAGCCTGGTTCTGAGAGCGGAGTTCTACTCAAGAAGACCATGCAAAATTTGCAAAATGATGGCTCTTCAGAAATACGCTTTCCACGACCCTTTCTGTCCAAGATTATGATATGCACRTCTGTAACACGGTGACACAGTCTGGGAATCTGTGTTATATTTCTTTATCCTCTCTCCCCCACCATCCATCGGTTGCAGAAAATTTAATATTAACCAATTCATTACCTTTTTGSTAACGATTTTTCACCTGAAGCTGTGAGTGAGTCATGTTTCTTGGACTACCGGGATTCACTCTGCTTCAGGCTACTTCCCTTTCCCCCAGTAYTACGGACCATATATTGATCTTTCCTAGCCCATTAACTTAGACCATTGATATTATTACGCATGGTTTATATGATATTCATGCTTTAGATCAGAAGATCTAGTAGTTCAACTTGACTTCTGCCATTCTGTGCGTTCTGGCCTGAATTCGTACTCTGCATCAGTTGCGTTTGTCCGTTCCGCAGCCAAATCCATACATGGGAAATCTGTGCATCCCTCAGTGGCAGCAAAGGGAAGTATGGATGGAGCCGAACGGGTTGATCCTGCTGCTGGTGTAGCTCCGCTGCCCTCTTCTCCGAGAGGCAAAGTAGGGCTGGCACAGCAGGGTGAATGACCAGAGGCTTGTCATCTCCCAGCCTGCCATCAGGATGGCATGAACTCCTCCTCTCTCTTGCAAGGGTCCTTAGCACATCCACTTCCAGAGAATCCACAATTCTCACTCTTCCCCGTTCTGTTGTTTAGACCACTATTTATGTCCCTTTTCAGAGGAAGGGCAGCATCCAGGCAGGTCCTGTGCCAGTTCTCAAGGACATATCACGTACTGGGTTCATTTCTTCCCCAGCACCTCCCACACCTGAGAAGCAGTCCTGCCCTCACTCCTTCCTCCAGTAATTGCTCCCTCCTCTGCAGTTTCTTCCTCACATTAATTTCTCTCGGGAGACCTCCAGCAAATTTTGCAGGCAATTTTATTTCCTTAGTAATTTTAAGTTCATCAGCTTACTGTTGTGCCTTGACCCGGCAGAAAGCCCTCATTAATCTGCCTTACTCCTCTTCTCTCTCATCTTGGGACAAAATGGCAGGCTTTGTCRTTGTGAATAATGGCTTTGAATGCTAATTTTCAAAGAATGAGACAGTTAGTCCATTCTGCAATTACAATAACTGTGTCTTTTTAAAAGATCAGCATGTTGGAATAGAGATTATTTTGCTACATGTGATTCCTTCACACCTGAAGAGCAGCTGGCAATTAACATCCTGACAGTGCTGGTGYCTTGCCACTGTCACTCTTCAGTTTCGGACAGGACCATTCTGCTTAAGGTCAAGGTGATGCAGTTTGGCACCTTTTAAACTGCTAGTGGTTAAAATGCTTTTGCTGCAAGAACGGTCACAGTCTCTGGCCAGCTGTCAATAAAGATCATTGGCAGTCTGAATTCCTCGTCCTTTAACTAAGACTTCAGCATACTTCGTTTATTGCCCTATAGCTGTGTTGCAACACTTTTGCGGTATATAAAGTGGAGGAATATCTATTTGCTCTGTGGTAAAAAATAAATTCTGAAATAAACTGAGTTGCTAAATTCTGACATGAATTTAGAAGAAACCTCTTCATAATCCCATTTGTCTCCTCGCTCAGCCAGGCATTGGATAACACCAATCAGAGCTACATCACAAGATGCATTAGAGCAGGAAAACAAATTCATGGGCTAAACATAACCTCACTGCTTTTGGCAGCTATTAAAAGCTTGCAAATTAACAATTAATTAAATTCTGCAAAGGCTGTCAGTGCTTGCAAACAACGAAGTTTGGCTTTAAGTAGCTTTCCTTTTTCTCTTGTTACATCCATCATTCCTCACTGAAGATTTATTGCAATAACATGCTGATATGAGGTAGCCGATTTACATGGAAAAACTGTGGAAGTTTATCAAGATCTGGTTTTCATTTTCATTGACACAAAATATCCTAACAGATTTGTTAGCTCCTATCCTATAAAACTGTATGTACTCACACATTATTATGGGAAATGCAAGTGCTGCAGCTTTATCAGTGAAGCAAATCTGACACTTGAGGATGATGACCACTCACTGGTCTTGATTCAGCCCTGGCTGACCTTGTTAATGCCCTACTTCCCCACTTTACAAACTGTTCAGCACGACATTTTTCATAATGCATTTATTTGGGCTTTGGCAGGCAACAAACCAGAAGTCAAACAAAACTGAAACATCATTGACAGCTGAAGCCATGACCAGGATTGTATGAACCTGTCTGTTGGAAACTTTGAGGCCACTCAACACTGCGATCGTTCGGAGGAGACGTTCTTTCTACATCTATACTGCACCTGGGTTCCTTTCTTCAATGTACATATTACAATATGCCTTGGTGGATTAACTGGCTTATGCACCCACTAGTTTAAGGCAACTGGTGCTATTTCTTAGTGTATAATACACAAATGAGCCAAGTCCTATGTTGTCCAGATTTTGTTTTGTGCACAGCTTTCAAACCCTTTAACATTGCCATTGACTGTAGGAAATAATTGACCAGCTGTTCTTCCATCAGATACAACAACATAGACCACAACAACACCACCAACAACAGCAAAACAATTTGGGCCTATAAAAGATGGTAGTTGGCACAGGAAAATCGTAAAACCCCTTGTTTTCCATTATGGCATTGACCCCAGTATTTACATCAGATTACTAAGAGGGTTTATGCTAATAGTATTACTGCTTCTAGGTGCTCTCTGAGCACTCAGGGAGCTTATAAACCACAAATTGTTTGAGAAAGAGACAGGTTAGCAGAAGGAGAACAAGAAAAGTAGGATTCATACATGCGTCACCACATCATTGCAACCACAGTAACATCTGTGCTTCCGTGTTAATGAGCGTCTTGTGATGAGTCCAGGGACTATGAGTCAACGAAAGAAGACACCGTCTAATGAATAAGTCTTGAACACTGACAGGGAGGTGCTTGTGATCCAGCATGACTTTTAGTTCATCCTTTTCAATTTTCTGTTATTTCTAAAACGTTAGCTTTTGTAGTGATAAATAGAAAAGGTCAAAAGTAAAAAAACCTTTGAATTACTTGCAAAGCTCAGCACAGTTTTGGCTTATGTTTGGGGAGTCTTCGGGGAGTTTTGCTTCTCTCTAAACAGCAAATCTGATACCCTTCTAGGGCGATGGGACTGCACAGGCTTCTTAACACTGCAAACACAAGCTCCTACCCTAATTCCTGCCCCAGTACCCTTCCTTAGACATCCTCGTGGGAGCCCACCTGAAAGTGGGAGCTCAGGTTTTCTGCTGTCTGTAGGCAGCATTTGGCAGTGAAACATGGTGTGAGGCTTGGAAGACCTTCTGCCCTCCACCCCCGCTTTATTCTTAAAAAAACTGGAGAGAACTGCAGATCAAAGGAAAGCAAACACAGCTCTCTCTCTAATCTTGATCCTTTTGTAAAACTATCTGCTTCTGCCAAGCCCTTTAGGACACCTCTCTTCAGTAGGAGTTAGAGGCCTAAATATATCTTTGAGGAGCAGGGCTTAGTCCTGTTGCTGTATGGCAATGTTTATGTTCATCTTCATCACTTTCCCCAAAACTTTTTTGCTGCGTAAGTTGTAAAGTCTTCAGGGTGAGAATTCTCTCTCATGGTGGATGGGTCTGAACTAATGATGTGGCTCTCTGAAACAGCTGAAGAGAGGATGTTGCTTACAGTCGATTCATCCTACCCTAAGGGACATGAATAAGAAAGATGAAATGACAAKTTTCTCTAAAAGCATCTTTCTCATGCTGTTGCGTATGGTGGGGAACCACTTTTAAACTTCATGCCTTAGACAAAGCAGTGATACGAATCCCACCAAATGCTTTCAAAAAAATTAGCATACATGAACACTTACACTCTGGCCTTCCCAAAACCGCAGAGGGATGCAAGCACCCATCTTTTGAGGAAATGTGATGTAGTGCCAGAGGGTTTCAGCTGTGACAGGAACACACCGTGCAGATGCACAGTCCTGCCTGCACCGCACAAAGCACTCGGAAGCAAAGTGAGCAGGAATAGATTTGAATAGCTAAGAGGTGAATGTCGTCCCTTCCCATTCTAGATGTTTTGTGCAGGATCTGCCACCACTGGTGACCTCCCCACAAACATGGGAACAGGGAAGTCAGAAAAGCCCTTGCGATCTTCAAGGGTAAAAGAGTTTCATAAAGCTAAGGAGAAGGAAGAGCATGCCATTTAGTTTGTCCAAAGCAGCTGCTGTGTGATGTTGAAAGTCAGCACGTAATGGAAAGGGGGGAAATAAATGTGTGACAAGAACCCGTGGATTTATTTGCTTTGTTCCAGCCAGCGATCTGAACAAACCCCTCCGATTTCCCAGGAGACCCCCAAGACGCTCTTTGCCAGTCAGCTTCAGTGAGCTTGGCATTTCTATTACAACGTCCTGATGGACAGCCTTGCTAATATGCTTAGGGGAACCGACTGTAGCAGCTACGGCAAAATAAGCTGATCTGCAGTGATTCCTTCAAAGCAGCTTCCTACGTACCCCTGTATGGACACCTTAGGAATAATTCACTTTACTATGAGCAATTAGTGTGCTTACTACCCGAGTGAACAGAAGCAGGGGAACTGCCCCAGAAAGCCTCACAGCAGAGCCTCCGCTGCCTGTTTCCATGCCAATATGCTCTATGCAATGCCAGCAGCTATAGAGGAATATATATGGCACGCTATACCGACTTTACATTCATGGTCCAGCAAGTAATAAAATACCCATCAATTACTTATTACATAACACATATAGCACAGTATTTCTGCGGTGTCTCCACACACGTGCCCAATACAGATACATTTGCAGCAAGAGGTAGTTCCTGCACTGAAGTGCTTGCAAGCTCAAAAGGTATGACAGAAGCTGTGAGAAAAGAAGAATTATTACGCCCATTTTTCCCTTTTATTGTGCCCATTCTTTCCTTTTAGAATTGAGGACTAAATAGATTAAATAACGTGCCAGGCAGCCAGCAACAAAGCTCAGACCCTTCTGTCATTTACAGGCCCAAATGGGGCACTGCCAGCATCCTGCTTTCAAACCAGTCAATTTGCAGGCTATGAATCGCTGTTTATTCCAAGCACACATTTTTGCCCGATATTTCTTTCGCTGAGAGGCTGGTAAGCAGACCCCTGAAAGTGCCCAGTCAGCACTTCGATAATGAAGGTCACTTCTTTTGCTGACTACCGTTAAAGGGGTCCCTGGGTACCATTTCAGTTACAGGCAGTTCAGCGAGCAGACATGCTCTCCTTTTTTCCTTTTCTTAGTTTCTTTTTTTCTTTTTGCAGTGTTTCATAATCCAAAGCACCTGATTAATTCAGCAGTCCCTGCACAGCTCTCAGGCAGCTGTATGATTAGCCTCTCAATGTATTTTAAGCTGTTATGTGCTGAACTGCTGTGGTCTTCCATAAATTCTTTTATAACGATGGAAGCAACTACTCATTTAATAAGGGCAGTCTCCAGTACTTCTAGGACCTCACAATGCCCCAATCCCTCTTTCAGGAACAAAAAAAAGGCGCCTTTAATTTTGAAATCCAACACCTTGGAACTTTTATACTCAAATTATTCCTGCCTCCAGCCGGCTTTGAACGTGCCGACGGTGGCAGGTTTAGTTACAGGTCGACCCTCAGCTGAACGAGTGGCCACACTCACAGCTCAGCGCAGTGCGATGACGTGATCCAGTCCCAGGGCTCGGCGAAGCCCTCAGGTTTTGAGGGGGAAAGAAAAGCATGCAATAAAGACCAGGAAAATTGCCGCCTATGGGAGGAGGCCTGAAAAGCAATGCACCTTAAATCCCACAGCTGCTGCAAGAAAGAGTCAGGGCGACAGAGCCAGCGACCCGGCTTTGGACCGCAGCATCTCCCAGGAGAAGGGCTGTTTGCTGAGATACCATTAGGAAAGACAAGAGGAGAAACACAGTTACAACAAAGCTTTCAAATGAAGATGAATGTGTTTATCAGCGGTCAGTGATGAACCTTTGATGTGTCTTGGATGAGCAGAGAACTCATGCATAAAACATAATCACTGTGCAGGGCCCTGATCTAGAGTCTTCGTTAATATGATGCATTTTGCATTTGCATCAGGGCAGGGCAAACCTGCTAGTGCTTATTCTAAAATACAAAATCAATCTTGCACCTAGTTTTTGGGAATACTCTGCTGATAGCCTCCCTCATACAAAAAACATAATTAGAGTAAATAAAGTGATGCAACTGAGACATAAAGCATTCATAAAGTACATGTAGAGAAACAAGGAGTAACGACACGACATTTCATATCAGGAAAGGAGAGGTACCGTTTTAGATTTTAGAAAGGCACTAGTTTTGTATTATTTGTAATATGTTAGTGCTGGAAGACCTAAGTCACATTTGCACTGTGCTACGCTCTCTACATACACAAGTTAAAGACAGAGATGACCTGAGAAGTTTATGTTATAAATAGATAAATAATAAAAACAAATAAAGCAAAGCAAATCCTGGCAACATATTTCAGAAATAACCTGCAAATTGAAAAAATTCCCCAGAAACAGAGTCTTTCCATCATCTGAGGTTCCTTTGTTTTGAGCGTGATCTGATCGTCTTGATCTTTTCTGGAGACCTAGACTAACATCGCTTCAACATTCATCCAAAGCAGCAGTCCACCACCCAAATACAGATTATGTCTAATCGCTACTGTCCTGGATGAATGTATTCTCTCTTTCTCTCTTTGCTAAAAAACCCACTCCTGAGCTCTGGAGTTGTATTCGCAAACTGACCAGGCAGTGGGTCGCGTTTCAGACGGGCTGTCCCTGCAGAGCCCTCTCCGCACTCCTGGTTGGAGGCCTGGACAGCTGCTCCACTGCACTGCCTTGTAAATGGCCGATTGCCAAAAAGGGAGGCAATTTCTGCTTTGCTGCCTTCCAACTTTCACTCTCCTCTTCTTGTCCCTAAACAACGTTTTATCAATCCTCCAGCTGGCAGCTGGGAACAGTAGAAGATCGCAGAGCTTTAGATGAAGATACGCCATAGCTGAGTCCTTCCTTAATGACTTCTCATAGGACTTTTCACTTCAAGAACCTGTGGGGTCCAATACTCCCAAGTGGTCACATGCTCAGTTCAGGAGATGTTACTGATTATCTTCAACACTTGAAAGGAAAATACTGCTTCCACACTCCAGGGTCTGCAGGAGTTTTCCAGCTCCCTTCTAGATGCAATTCAGATTTGCCCTTTAGATCTTTGTCTAGCAGCTACAGTTAACTTGGCAATTGTCTCATGCCACGTGGGTCACTACCCTGGTTGCGTGGCCTGTGTTAATGCTCCTCTAATTTAGTAAAGATGAGACGAGTTGAAATGAGGAGGGCTTGTCTACTGGAATTGCCAAGAGAATTGTGCCTTAAATCACATACTGTTATCTGAAATAATCTTCTCAAGCTTGTTGGCATTTATGAAAGGTTTTTGTTTTCTTTTTGAGAGGTGTGTTTCACAACTATGAGCAGTGGAATAGATTTCTTGATTCATGGAGATTTATGAGGGAAGGAGAGAGATGAAATTGGAGCAGGGTGGAATTACATCACATGTAGGAGGAAGAGTGAGGACATATATGTAGCTCTGTTGCTCACTTTTTTACGAATGTTTTCATCACTTTTTCAATGCATAATAAATGAACAAGTGTTAGGAATAGAAAAGGCAAAAGGACAAGAATAACAGGCATGCTGAGATGCTGCAATACGTGAGAAACAAGAAAGACAAGCATATCTATCAAGAGATTAAAATTGTTTACAATGAATAACATAAAAATCTGGCATTGTCATCCCCTCTTGTGGATATTTAGTTATCTGTAGCCTAGCAGCTAAGCAATGAGAGTAAGAGTCATTGCTGGAAATCCTCAGCTTTTCCACAAGTAGGTTGGCTCTTGCTTTAATAAATCATCTATTTTGTCCTAGCTAATGCTCCTGTAATTTAAAGTGCATATCCAGCAAAAGACGTTCTCCTAAAAAATAACCTCTACTGTAGTTTTTTTATTTAAAATCATGCAGAAGGGAATTGTTTCCCTGTTTTCAGAATAAGGGAAAGTTGTCAATCCTACTAAGACATATCTTTTAGCCCTCCGAAGACCTACACCCTTTCCAATAAAATGGTAATTTTAAGAAGTTGATACTTCTGCTTACTTCAGGATATTCTCCTAAAAATATTGCTTGAGCAGTTTAAAACGCTCAGAGTCTCAAATTTCCCAAAATGTTATTTACAATAGAGTGATTTCTTTGTTCTTGGAAGAATTACTCTTGATTTATTCTGATATTCTGATCCTGCTTTACATCTCATAATGTTAGAAATTGGTCTTTATTATTGGTAATTCTCCTGATAGTGTTGGGTTGATTCTTATTGCTATTAACAGCCCAATGTGTAACATATTAATGGTCCATGGCTTTGCCTTAGGAAGGCCAACTAACGAACCGGTTGTTTATGGCTGGTGATGATTGATTCGTCAGTGATTATATTGCTTAATTCAACAGCAACATGAATCAAAGATGACGCTTCTTTCTTTTTAGGCTGTCACTTAGGCTTTAGTGCTCTTCACAGTAATGGGTGTTGAAGGGTGTTTATCGTGATGGCCATTCTCCACGTTTCCTTCTTACAGCACTGCCATAAACTATTTTTAGTGCCGTGTTGCTATGAACATAAACAGCTGATGATTGAATTGCACAGAGAAGAAAAAGGCCCCAGATATTAACCTCTCGACGGCAGCCAGCTTGGACACAGTGGTACTTGTTCTTGGAGCTCAGTCACAGGGTCGAGTTCAACATGACACCATACGTTAACTGAGCCATAACAGATGTCCATATGTATGTGCATTTAGCCTGCAAACAGAATAATTTAGCTCAGTTTAGGCTACAGTGAAATAGGTTTAAATGAGCCAAATTACTCAATGGTTAAAGGCACACGTGAACAATTCCTGAAGCTCAGCTGATCTGTGGTAATCCATTTAGCCTCAATAATTCAATCAGGTTTCTTAACACCAGTTATGTTAAAGTTGCTTTACACAACTTTTATGGTCCCTTCATGCTGCCAAAGAGGTATAAATTACAGATTTATACCGTTTCGGTCACTTTAAGGATCATTTAAATGTTCACGGAGCTGTAAAGGGACCCTAGTGTAGCATCAGGTCAGGGAGCAGAGAACAACCTGACATTAGCATGTTCCTGTATGTTAGCCAGTTAATGTCATTCCTCCAAAATGCCCACAGTCACCACCTGTGGACACTTCCCCAGTGGCAGAGCTGCCGCACTGCATGGCTTCACAGCCCAGATCAGGTGGGGATGCCAGCCTGTCCTTCCTAAATTACACCCTCCTCCAGCAGACCAGCTGCCCCGTCTTTACAGCTCCCTCCATGCGCCTGGGAATTGAGGGGACTGTAGGGGTGGCGTTGGCGTTGGCTGGGAGGTACGGCTGCAGTGCAAGCAGTGCTGTGCCCCAGTGACCCATTTGCTTTCTGAACTGGGGAATATCCAGTATTAATTTTGGTAGTCCTACATTTCCACTTCTCCGTACTGCTCCGTACGTTGGACAGCAAACTGATTGAGCCAGTTTCTGTAACACACCGAGGTTAGTAAAGCGAGTAAAGGCTCACACCTCCGTTACTGTGTCACACAACCGTTACTGAAGGTGTCATCTTCATTCCCAAGTGTCTGACCCGTCAAAGAAAACTGATGTGTGAATTGCAACAGCCCTCCCATCTTCATCCCCCACCCGCATCGTCTTCTCAGCGTCCTGACAGTCGCATCTCCCCATGCGTGAACACAAGGAGAAATTCTCCTTGCGCGCTCGGTGACGTACCGAGCCTGGGCTGCAGAGCAGCCTCGAGCCCGTGCTCTGACCCAGGAGTGCTACACCGCTTTACACCATTTCCATCAATCCTCCTAGTGTCCATGGAGGTTTTACACAAGGTTTAAAGAAGAGGATGGAACCAGAGTTTGAAAATCCTGCTTCCCTGTTTTCAAAGGGCTTTTTTTCTTGGACAGTGTTACCCAAATCTCATGATCAGACGTCATTAAGTCTTCTCTGCATGACTCTAAGGCAAAGTGAAACAGCTCATTCACCTCTTTCTCACAAAAATATCCATTTATCTCCGAGACAGGAATATAAAAGGTATTGCCACCCACATTTCATCAAAATTTGATGTCCAAGAGCTTTTGGAAAATTTATTTGCTTAAGTCTATGAGAAAGCTTTTTTTCCAGTACTATACAATCCCAGAAATATAACTAGAAATTCTGTTCACCAAAATAGAGACCACAATAGTCCCATTTTAGTTAGCCAAATTCAGCAGTTCTTATCTCTGCAGTCTCTAGACATATGATTGCAAGATGATTAATAGTACAGTATACAATAGACGGATTCTTCATTCCTGGGTAGCATAACCACTAATACTTCAAATAAACAGAAAATACAGAAATAACAATACATACAATAAAATAGAGAAAAAAAATACTTAGGTTGTTATTACTTAACGGAGCAATTAAACTGAAGTGCTGATGAATTAACCTGAACGAAATTGCCTTGGAAACAGCTTATTTGTGGAACAAAACAATTTCTTTGAGGCCTTTTTTGCCAAAAGTCTTTGAAGTATTGTGACTACTTCACAAACTTTCAGACTGCAAGCTACATAGACTATTTCCAGAAAAAAAGTTATTTTTGAAAACAATCTTTTAGTAACGATACCATGTTGAGCAGGGCTACTTGCTCGATAACATGACATCACGAGTGAAATCACTACTTTCTGAACAAATATGCATCTGGGAATGAAATATTACATTTTCCCATCTGCTGCTTTGTTCTTGTTTTAGCAACACATGCATCAGAAAACAAGAATATAGGTTTAAAAGCCTCAGAGGCATCTGAGGAACTGACACTTCTTTCAGAGCTGTTTTCCCAAAGGATTACAACTGCAGATGACCCCAAAACTCAGCATATTCTTAAACTCAGAGACATGCCAGTCGGTCTGCTAAGTACATCCCTTTGTCTTAAAGAAGAATAAGCCAGCTTTCAGCTCTGTGCATATAATCAAGTAGTTTTGGGTTTTTTTTTTAATGTGTAATTATAATGGAAATGCTGGGAATGAATGATACAAACTGATTAAATGTTGTGGTCAAAGCACAGATTAGTGATTTCTCTTTCCTGAACATAATTAGCATCTCTTAAATTCAGAGGATTTCATTAAGAACCCAATTTCAAGTTGCTTATTAAAAATTACTAGAATTATAAAGGGAAACAAACACCTCTCTTGCAGCTGTGCGTTTTGGACTGGTTGGTACAGCGACTTGGACAGGGATGGCGCTCAGGTGTTTCTTTAATGAGCTGTAAGCAAGCACGCGCTAGGCACAGCCTGGATGCGCCGGAAGAAAAGATGATAGCAGCCACGAGCAGCAGCAAAGTCCCATCTTGTTTTCTGCTCTACTCTCAGCTGCATTTACTTCACAGTGACACTGCCCGGAGGAACTTTTAAAATTCTCCTCTATTCCCTTCCCAGCCCAAAACCAAACTCACGCAGCACCGCAGCTCAGTTCGGTTTTGTGCTGAAGGGACTAATTCACCTTCCTGTGCACAGCGGTACCAAAAGAAAAAGGTTTTTTCGAGGCCAGCCTTGACCTGTGACTTACYGACGTCAGCATCCTGCCTCCTCCGCGCTGGCTCAAAGTTGGGGATAACAGTGCACGACCGAACTGAATAACTCACGCGTGGATCTGCATCAGCCTCGGTAACGTGCTGGCTCCGGCTGCAGCTGCCTTGGCATCAGACCTACCCGCAGCACATCCCACCTTGCCGCTTCGGCCGGAGAGGCAAGGGAGGAGAGAGAAGCGTGCCGAAAGCAAAGGGAAAGAGGCTGCACGCAGGCAGAACAAAAGGAGCGGGGAAAACGAAGCGGGACACGTTGGACAAGCAGGGTCGGGAGGCCTTGCACGGCGAGGAGGAGAGCTGGGGGAGGCAGAGAGCAAGCAGGAAGGCAAGGTGGGCAGTGAGCACATAACCGGGAGCAGAGCAAGTGCGTTCCGGCAGGGACAGCACGCCGCATTATCCAAGACGTGAAAACAGGCCAGGCAAAAAAGTATGGTAAACCCAACGGAGAGGAATGAGCAAAGTCCAAGGGAGCTGCCCTGCTGCTAATTTAAATAGAGAAGAAGCCAAAAATAATGAAATCTAGGTCAGACACACATGGTAAATGGGATCCATGCTGCATTACCTGATTGCCAGGGCTCTGAGGGCTCTAATAAGCCCCCCAGGGCCCCGACCAGCCCCACCTGGGGCTTCACCCACCCCTGCCYATGGGACCTATTGCAGCTCAGCCCGGGGCCRTCAGTCCCTGCCCCAGGGATGCTGCGGTGGTGCCAGGYTCCTGCCCCTGCTGATCCAGACCCCAACCTGTGGRCCAACCGCTGACCTAAGCRTTTAATTTTTTTAYGTCTTGTCKCTCAGTATCAAAATCAGTAATTAAAAGYTTTGTTAACTGGAAATAAATTAATCTAAATTCCCTGAGGCAAGACTTTTGCCTGTGACAGAGTTTGAAGCTGCAAGCAAGCTTGCTTGCTCCGGTGAGCGTGTTGCTTTTCCTGGCCTTCCCCTCAAATTAATATGAGCTTTAAGCCTGGACACAAGAAAACAATACAAAATACAACTTAAAATTACCTCTCCTGGAGTTAAGCACCAAACCCAGCCCTCTTGGAAACCACAGGAGCCAGCACATATTCCTGGTACCCATGATCAAGCAGACATGGCATTTACCTTGGATCTGAAGACTGTCGAGTGTGTTAAACCTTTGGGCTACAAGTGTCTCCAWCCTTCCAGTTAAATCTTCTCTGATTTGCACAGAGCAGTTCAAGGTTTCCTAAAAGACATCTAGCTTGATCACAGCTCATGTACTTGCAGCGGAAATTGCTGGGTGCTCTGTGCTGCAGGGATATGTGTAGGAAGACGGTGTTAAGCATCTTCCTCCCAAGCTGTGGATTTGCTCCAGAGCAGCTCTGCGAAGCTGTTTTCTTCATACAGTTGAAGCAGCCTCTTCTTGCTGCACCTTGGCRCTTTCCTCCTTTGCATCTCGGTGAGCAACAACACAAAATACGACACTAAGAAACTTCTGCAGCTATTTATTTCTCTCTCTCCTCCTCCACCAGAATCTGCAAAATGAGTGCAACGGAGAAATCATAACCGAATTTGTGAAGTTCAAGGAAGGTGGGCAACTTCCAGTCAAGCCCCATACTGTTTGACTGAGGAACCARACCAACCTGGGAGACTGGGTAATCATTTCTCAAAAACTCATGCTTTCTTTATTGAGGACTAAAATAAAGAATTGAGCCAGCATAGGAACAAACACTGAAAGGGTCACAGAGAAAAACAGAATGTATTCCACCCTATTCAGTAGGGGAATTACTCCTTCATTTCTTTTATTTTATTAAAAAACCCTCTCTCTTCTCTTTGAGTGCAGTCACTGAACTGAAGCTTGCAAAATGTCAGAGGAGTTTGTTTTGGTTTTGGCCCCCAAAACTGTCACATTTGATGCCCCAAAATAACTTGAGACCATGAGACTGTGCTTTCTGCTGCTCAGTGGCAGGTGGGGGTGGGAAGCTTGGTACCCTCCAAAGCACCAGACGCCAGGTTTACCCCCAGTGTGAACCCACGTCGCTTTGTATTACTGCATCAGCTCATTTGTTCACGCAGGTGACATTTGCTCCATCTTCACCAAGAGCATGTTTGGTGGACAATGAGGGAAAAATCCACGGTCATGCCTAAATTCTGAAAATTCGATGGAATTTTTGTACCATCAAAAGGTAGGAGGGGAAAAATCTGAGGGTATGCTTGTAAAGGAGTCCAAAAGGACAGTACTGAGTGATTAAAATACATATTTCTGCTAAACTGTGAGTAAAAAGGGCTAAAGATAAGAACACTAGAACTAGATTTAATCAACAATATCTAGTTAAAACTTAGAAAGTTTTAATGTGCATTAGCAGAGATTTGAATTTAGTCAGACATTCACAAGCTTTGGTCAATGTATACTTTTGTATGTGCAGAGATATATATATATATATATATTTTACAGAAAGTGGCACATGCATTCAGAATGCAAGAGTGTTAAATAATTCTAACCCATTATACGAGTTCAGACAAATGGAGCTTTTGATTTCACATTGTTCCATCTAAATAAGATCAGTGTGGAGGAAAAAAAAGCAGATTAGCTGCATGGTTAAAGTGACACTCAGAAAGGAATTACTCAGATCGCAAACTCTGGAATCACGACGCTCGAAGGACGGCTGCGTGGTGGGACCGGCGATAAAAGAACAACAGCCCTGATTAGGGTGCTTTGAACCTTTGCACGCTCTAAGTACCAGAGGCAGCTCGAAACCTCTGCTTCCCGAGGAACTGCAGTTTCGCTTGTATTAATTTTATACAGCTTTGTTTTTTCAGAGCTACTCACTCATGTTCTTAACAAAACCCCCGTTGTGTTTTATCATCTAAGTCTATTAACTCGATCTAAAAGCTATTATTTCATTTATACTCCTGCGAGGCAGGCTGGAAACAACCCYGAGCGCACGGCGCGACTGTGCCGGYGGGCGGCCGGGGCGAGAGCACGGCGCAAAGCATCGCCCGGGCTCCCGTCCCGCCACGCGCCGGAYCCCGGAGCCGCTCGGAGGCAGCGCCCGGGCTGCCGGGCCCCGGAGCGGGGCAGCGAGGAGGAAGCACTGCCCGGAGGTTGGGCAAGGAACCGGCTGCCTAAATTCTCCCAGAAATGGGGGTCGCGGTATCGCAAACGCAGCGCTCAGAATTAGCGGGTGCTTCTCGKTGTCTCTCTTTGTGCCTTCGTTTCACGCCTGCAAAAGGCAGAGAAAATATCAGCCGTGACCTGTGAAACCGTGACCCCGTTTCTCGCCAAGAGCCAGGGTCGAATTCTGCACAGCAGATCGACATTGAAGCCAGGGACCATGTAAACAGGACAAAAAGCCCTAATTCTGGTCCCCTGTTTCCTGAGGAACTGCCTTTATAACCTTCACCAGCAGCTTCTCACATAGCTTTGGGGAGGTAAACATACATAATCAAATGTTCTGTCCTATTCTGTCCTTCGCAAAAGTAGCATTTCCTTTATTCTCCATTACTGAAGAGGAGCATGAACCAGTCGTCCTGCCCAGTGACTGAGCTGTGACTCCCGACTCCCCCGTTAGCCGCCGTTTTGTGTTTATGGGGCACAAACTCCTGAACCCTGGCAGGGAGACTTACAGCCGTTAGCTCTTTTTTTTTTTTACAAAAACCAGACACAGAAAGCGTAAGAGTTCCAAGTCCTATTGATTTTACCAAGTGGCTTGAAACAACAATTAACCTTTCTAACTATATGCCTTTCCTCAAAATGCATCTTAGTCGCTTTTCAAAGTTTGCTTTTAAAAATTAATGAATCGATGCAATTTTACATCTATTGACCAATTTAAAATGTCAAGGCTGTAGTAAGAAAGAACACTAAAGAGATGCGAATCTTGTTATGCAAGTGCATGGGTACTATTCAGTTGGACACTTGACTTTGAGGGCTCAGCCCTCAGCTTTGGTTCTCATYCTTGTAAGTTTTATCTCCTTTAATTCCATTTGGTGAACTCGGGAGATTTGTCATATGCATTTATAACACCTTGGAAAACATCGTGGTCTTATTTAGAAATGTGTGTGCCTATATGCATTTCCAGTTATGGAGATGAAAATTGTCATACCCAGCATTTATTATTTAAATACGGGCTCAGCAGCAAGCTTTCATCCAGGGATATAAGTACAGCTATTTAGTGCTGAGCTCTGCAAGACCCTCAGCAAACTCAAAGTCCTACCAGGACTCGGTCCTTACGCATATCTCCAGCCTGAACTAGCTTTTTTATTCCCTAACTGCTCATTTACAGCGTACCAGAGTCTTCTTGCCCTTTTCCTCCTCAGCGACTACAATACGACAGGCAATCTACAGAGAGACGATACTCACCCTAAAGATCCTGTGACGTCTGAGCGTAAGAGAAAGGAAAGAACCAGCACAGTATAATCGTGTCAATTTTAATTGGGTTTAATTTTTCCGATAAAAACACGTAGGCTCTGTTTGCAGCAGTCTCCTGTGCTGGGGCTGCCAGCCAGCTGCCAGAGGGAGCTGGTGATTAGCAAGGGGCAACGAACCAGTCTGGTTTTTCAACCATCTAGATAGAGTGCCACAGCCTCACAAAACTAGACTGCTCCAGGTTTGAAGCACCTATTGTGTAGACTTGATGCCAGTAAATAGCCATGTTTTAAGACTTCAAAGTAGCTAAACTGCCCTTCGCTTCAGTGGGAGTTTGCTTCMCTGAAAGTACAGAGGATGGACTGTAGTTCCCATCAAAGCCCAGAGCGCTCCGAGTTCAGGACCCCTTCAGCATGTATGGGTGGGCTCCCAGCTTAATCTGGTTGGGCAGAGGGCAAAAGAACCTGCCCCAGACTCCCCTCTTTACTGTAAGGAACAATATCCACATTCAGAAATCACCACTTCTGATGTTTATATTTTTGAATTATACTTTTATATTTTTATATTTTTGAATTAAAGTTAAAAAAAAAAAAAACAAGATCCAGTCTAACTACCAATAAGCCAGTGGGATATAGATCAAGGCAAAGCAATTTCCAAGACAATTTTGCAATGTAAAGAGCAAAGTGAAAGAGGAAATGCTGCTGTTCCCACACTAACGGCACTTTCCTGCTGCCCCACCATCAGCGCTGCAATGTCTTTACGCTTGCAGAGAGGAGACGAAAACCCCGTCTAGGTCTGGCCACGCTGCCCTCTCCCAGGGTCTGTGCTCTGCTCTGTCCCTCCAGGTTTTCACACATAGTTCCCTGCCCCGTCTTTGTAGAAGATGCAAAGTTCCCTACGTTTGCTCCCTGCCACAACTTTGCAGATGCAAAGAACTTTTTTTTTTTCCAAAGTCTTAATAAATTAACCGCATGCAATTGGCTTCTCCAGGAGATTGTAAACACAAAATCTCTAGCAAAGGACCTGGCAAACTTGAAGTCCCATTCTGAAGGCATGAGACCATTATGTTATTTCAAATTAAACAGCTCCCCTCAATATGAGCAGCACTGCTCTTTCTAATAGAGACTAAACAAAATACTTCCCTCTAGGCTCAGTCCCATGCCTCAGCAATAAAAGAGGGACTTCAGCCTGAGGCAGACACCTAGACACCTGGCACGTGCCAGAGATGCCTGCTTCCATCAGGTGGCCTTTCCAAGGTAGGTTGCCCCATCATATGGTATGTTGCAAAGGATATAGTGTCTATATACTGCTCTGCTTTGTATTTCCTAAAGAAACATCTGGCTGCTTTATACTATAAGCAAATGAAAAACCTGGGCTTCAGAATGGAAAAAAATCTGTATGCAGCTTAACAATAGGCTAAAGTGGCTTATAATTAGCTCATACTAAGCACTGATGAAGGAAGAAATCTTAAGGAAAAAGGAAGGCTGAATTTTAAATGAATTAAGGTGATAGGAATGATCTGCATTTACTTGTCCTATAGATTAGTTTGCTGACAATTTTTTTTTTTCCTGGAGGGCCTTTTAATTATGCATAGAAATCTCATCAAATACAGATGAAGAAGGTCAGAACAATTAGTATAAAACAAACACTTCAGCATAATGCGCCATAATGATTATTTTCGCAACAATCAGTTAGGCAAGCTCCAAGAACGTCTGATGCATTTTAAACTAAGTCATTATCAGATTTTTCCAAAACTTGGAACAACAATCTAGCAAATCGCTAAGCTAAGCTCTCCACGTAAGGACGTTCTGCTTTAACTGTCTGCTCCTGAAACATCAAATTCATTTCACACGCCGGCCTAACCGAAGAAGCTAGAGCTTGGCACAAGCCACATTCAGAAAGGAGGTGTGCAAGGATAAGGCAGACTAGTACTAACRTACAGGTTTAATCTACTGCTATTGCTACTTTGCAATCTCTATGAGCCATCTCAAGTCCAGCAACACCATACTTACATTTCTGTCGAGCTACAGCTACTCATGCAAACGCGGCTGGCCTGGTGAGACCTGCGCTGAGGGCTCTGCGCCGCCCGGCGTCCTCCTCAGCTGCAGTCATGGAGCGACGAATGGACAACCTTCGCGAATGTTAAATCTGGCATCTCATTGCTCTTCTTTTGGAGGAGAGAGATCGTGCTCTACTATCAAGCCTAAACCAAATTCCTGCAACTGCAGGTTTTTTTCCTATGGGAATTTTGGCCTTTTTAGGTCAAGCTTTAAGCTACGTTCTAACCCCTGCGAGCTGGAGTGAAGCCTTCAGCAGGACAGCTATGCTCACCACTGCCAGACACAGGAAAACGGAGTTTGYGTTAATGACAATCTATGTTCCTAAAAGGTTTGTCAGGATGTCAAGATGCAGTTCATTTTTTAAGGAATGCCCTTGCTGTTTTATTACTAGGTCTAAAAAAGCTCACACAAGAGCAGCCTTCTCCTGAGCGTGCTCCTTTTGCAGCTCCGTCGGCACACTGTCATTCTCTCTGCATATTCATTTAAGCTTTGCATTTGAGACCACCCTGCTTTAGAGGCTTCCAGAAGAGCAATAAAACCTGCTACAAAGTCAGTGTTAGCCATCAGTGTGTGACTTCCCAGCCTGATAATACTGTACTGAGGAGCGAAGATATGGTTCGTGAATGTGCCCAGTACCCTCTCCCTGATCTTCTGCTTTGCTTGTCTGACTGCTGCAGAGAGACCAGCCTCTCCAGAAGGTCCGAGGGACGCTGCAGTTGGCRGCATCCTTTACATGGGAAGCACTCAGCAGATCAGTGATGACTAGGAAAAAGGTGTACACAGAGATTTCATGCAATAAAATCACATACGGAGGATTTTAGAGACAAAATGTTTCAGAGAGACCTTGGAAGTGAAATCAAACCTACCTAGTTCCTAAGTAAGCAAACATCGGGATTCATGCCACGCTGAATTAAGGGTATGCAGACTATGGATATAGCTATGACAACCGCCTCAGCATTTTCTGTCAAAATCTAGTTTCACTAGAGAACGATAATACTGCGGCTGACAGTTCGGTGGCTTTTTCTAAGGACACACAAATCTCTCTTGACCTCCCACCGCTACCGTTGCCTTCCCTCTGCCCCTCACAGCGCTGCTTGTAGTATCCGTAGTGCTTGGGCACTGTGTAAGAAATTGTTATTCCCCCAGGAGGAACCACAGCGTGTTTTGCGCCTGAACGTTTGAAGTCCTTTGTGCGGTTAACAGGAGATGTTGCGCTTGTGAGATTTAGGCTGCCTGCTAAGCAACATCTGTGCCGTGAGGCTTGCGGAAGCCGGGCGAAACAGGACTCGCTCAACATCAGATGAAAGAAGGAAAGTTGTCACGAAGACAACATCCCCTTTTCATGATGGCTTTCACTCTCCACCCACCTACCAGGCACACAGGAACATATCTGAAAGAGTTTAAGTATCTGAGAAAAACAGTGGAAAACGTCTCTGCGTGACTCAAACTAAATGGGTATTTGGAGATGCTGAACACACCGTATACTATTAGTGTTACAGGAATGACCTTTTCTCAGAGCAATGTTGAGAGCTAGATTGTGCCTTTAGGGTCTACTTGGAAGCCCACTGGAGTTAATGGGAGTYTCTCCCTGAGCTGTGAGGCATTCCACGTTTGGCCTTTACAAACAGGGCTGGGCTTTGAAAAGGGGAGGAAGAAARGSGAGGSAGGGAGGCAGGGAGAGAAGGCGAAAGAGAGGGAATGCATGCGTGGATGGTCGCACAGACCCTGGAGTACAGCTGTGTGCACAGAGGGCTCCCRGTGTCACGGGCAGAAGAGCCGCCACCTCTGTTGGCCCCTCTCGAAATGGGCAAGATAATGGCTTCTTCAGTCCGCGGACATTTGGAAAGCCACAGTGGCCACACGTTTGTCCCAGGCTCCTATTTATGAATTGCCTCCTATGATTTTCTTACAGTTCACACAGCCTTAGGAACAGTTTGGAATTAATTTCTTATTGATTTATGCCACATTGATAGCAAGTTGCCACAGGAGAAGTAAATAATTTTTAAAATGGATGCTGTACATCTCCTTGATTATGTCCATAGTTAAATTTTGGAATGAGCTCATACTCTTGCTTATTACTGGCTCATTAGCCTTTATCTTGATTTTCATTAACTGTGCACAAACCAAGACACYGCAGTGATGGTTCTCTTAAAAAGAGAAAAACAAAGCAGTTATCTATTCTTTTGCATAGAGGGAGCCAGCAATGAATCTTTCTCCAGTGCTTCAGAAAGAAGTGAAAAATCTTCTTGGACAATTGCTAATAAAATATTTGACATTCACTGTGAATGAACACCATCCTCTCCCTCCAGCCTTCCTCACAGCCCCAGCCTCATCCTTCCCATGGGAGGACCAGAACTCCACTAAAGATTGCCTGATTGAGGGCTACCTCCAACCTGCTGCAGACCTTCACTGTCTCAGATGTTCCCAGGATGAAGGCAGTCAGTGAAATCTTTCTTGTTTCTATCCATCAGGATCCTTTCCGGCCTTTCCAACTACATCTTCATGTCCTTTCAGTTGTATGGGTTAGTTCTGATGACAGGCTCATCAATTTACCTCCAGTACCCCCAATGGCAGGTAATTCTTCAGCCTCTCTTTTCCATCCTCCTCTCTGCTTGAAGATCATCATGACTTCTGTTCTCCTTCACTGCCATCTGTCCTCCCTCCTCCTGGGGCTCAGGTCCCAGTTACCTTCACTGTTGTTCCTCTTCCTTGGGAGCTAGCTGCTTTTCTCTTCTTCCTCACTGCCTGTTTCATCTTCATGATGTCTTTGCCTCATCTGCAGTGTTGCAATGTGCTCCTCTACTAATTTCTAGCTGGGCTCTCTCTCTCTGCTACATCCTTTTAGTCTCATACTTCACCTAGAAGCTATTGTCCAGTTTCTGTTTCCAAAAATCTGGATCGTCCCTGCAGCTTCTTTTCTCTTTCCTTATGCACTTTCTCACAATCCCTCCTGAACTCCACCACTGTGTCAGGCTTTCATCTTCGGATCTTCCTGTCTTTGAGCAATAACAGGCAACACTTCACATATAAAACCTTCTGCGTACCCACCACACCAAGACTTTGCATGTTGCTGAGCTGCTATCAGGCAAGCACCAGACCCCTSAGAAGGGCACTCAAAGATAATGGGCAGCCTTCAGCTTGGAAGACCTCTTTCCTGTTCACAACGCAGCAGGGAGAGCATGTGAGGGATCTATAGCTGAATCACAATTTCTACAACCAAGAAAACCATCAGAGACAGGCACGGACACATTCATGTATCCCTAAGGAACATGCTGCTCCTTCAGATCCAGAGAAAAGTCTTAGCAAGTACCTCTCTTTTCATGAGCACCACAAATTCCTGCACTCAGAAATGCAGTGTAATAGACTTGATTTCTTATCTCCATTACTTGCAATATGTAGTCAATGGTAAATATTTAGGACCTCTCTTAACTCTCTTTACTATCAAAGAGAAGACTCCTATGAAATACAGTGGGAATCAGCTTAGAGTATAATACTGTATCTTGCAAACCCGACCACCCACGTAAAGACCAAGTCATTCACAAAGGGTAGACACAAGGCACATTTCATGAATGGCCTTTCCTCTTGCTCTGATTCCCTTCTGACCCAGAACTGACCCCTAAACTTTAATTACTGGAAATCTAATCATCTACATAAATAGAGCCTTACAGCTGCCTGGATGAGCTGACATGGCCAGCCATGTAACAAGCAGATTTTTTTCAATACAAATAGTACTTAAAGTGCAATCCACCAGCTACACAAATAGATAATGGTTCTGACCTTGCGGAGAACTCACTTCTTCTTCCCCTAAAGCTTCTACTGGCAGTAAGTCTCGCACAGCCAACATCTGGCAGCCAGGGAAACCAAGCTGTTTTTCAAGGGGTTTGCTGGAGTTCCTCTATCTTTATTATGTTCACCTGAAACAGTCATAGCATCCTGACTTTATTTGTAAAGGTCCATGGAAATGGCATAAGATTCAAGATGCTGATTATACAACGGAGAGGAAAGAACAATACTAATGACTTTCTCCCTGAAAAATGCACCTTACTATCACCTCCAGAACTGAAACTAATGTCCCTTCCTCTCTCTCCTCCTGCCTTCTCCCCARCTCCTTCCTTTCCCAAGCAAAAGGCAACTTCTTGCATCTGGATAACCTGAAACGAAACCATGTAAAAGAGCCAAACCAAATAAATGAAAAAACTAATTTGGCTTATAATATGCCAGATTGCTTTTATGAAAACACTCTTGTAAAGGTCAGACTCCTCTATTTGAGGGCAGAAGGCATAATATTCCTTTCCATACTGATGCAGAGACAGCTCAGAAAAAGCAAAAGTCCAGTCTGGGCTAGAGCCAGCATAAGAGCATGGAGACCCCCAGAGCCCTGCATTCCTGCATTTGCATCAGGTGTGGCCCCGGCTCTTCCCTTCCTTGACCCAAACTCCCTTATATTTTCAGAAGCCTCAACTCACTTAATCTTCAGAGTCCTCTTCAGTCTCTTTGCTTTTAAGTGGCTTCCTAACAAGGCATTATGTGTTCGTATAATAACTTGCGCAGTTGGGGCCTATTCCAAAAGTGCAACTCTTAAGTGCTTAAGTGTTATTAAAACAAGAGCACCATTAAAAAAATATAAGATTGTCTTCTGTATACTTCTGTAGATATATTATTTGGAATAAACAACCACCATAATGGAGGCCATTTTGTTTCTTAACAACTGTCACTAAGGACTGTCATACAAGATGTCTGCTACCCCATTCAGCCGTTCACATGTTCATACGTCCTTTAAGACTCCATACATCAGTCACTTGGATCTTGCACCTTACCTCGGCTTTTTCCCTTATTATTATTTTTTACTTGGATTGTGATAGTGGGGATAACGTAGGCAAGGAGGGGCTTCAGTGTATGCAGTATCTATCTCAGATAAAATACGATCCATCCTTCAAAGAAAGAGTATTGTTTGTTTTATACAGTCCTACTAACTACATACAAATCCCCCTTGCTYACGAATCTGAGTAGTAGTACAGCCCATCAAGCTTAGAGACTTAACAATATGCCTGTCCCTCTACAGACATAAAGATTATGTGTATATATAAAATAAAATCAAGAAAGGAGCTCAGTGCTACTGTACCTGTTACATGGAGAGCCATCACCAATAGATATACATGGAAATGCAAACACTATGGGCTTCAGAAGATGAATTTTATACATAAGCTCATTGGATTAATGCCTATATATGTTATTTTTCTGTATTCTTGGCATGCTCCTTGGCTACTGGTTTCTTCTCAGCCATCRCATTACTTTGCTTCTTATTTTCGAAATACATAAAGGGCTTGAGATGAGAATGCTGAGCAGAAYGGTGAGCAGGGGACACTTTCAGTTACTGAACTGTGCAATGAGGAAGCGATCAATCCAAGTTTGGTTCACTTAATTTTCAGCCAACATAACGAGTACATTTGTTTTGCTGTTCTTTTAAGCTTTGTTGTCAAGGATACACTGATATGCTCAATGTCAGAAGATGAATCTGTTATGAGGAACTACTTTTCATTGGCATTTACTCAATCAGACCTGACATGAAGGCAGCATCTGTCCAGTAATTTTTTACTTAAAGTAAAGTCATTAGTTATAATATCCAGCTCCATAACAAAAACCATAAATCTTTCTGAAAGCTAGCTGGAGTGACATTGAATGCTACTTATTTTTTATCTGAGAAATGTCAGAAGGAAGGGCTCTGTAGTGGTCACAGACCGATATATTCACTTATGATTGAGGTGAAGGGTTCAAATATAGTATGGACAACAAGGAAGAGAATAAGTCTGATGATCTATATGCATAGGACCCCCATAGAGATGCCTACTGAAGCACACAGGGAAGAGGTGCAATGGTCACATCCGGCCCGTCCGTGGCATCCTCCTCCATGCAGACTGCACACCTCAACCCAGACGTTCTTGTCTCGGCAGCCGTATCGTATAATGACATACGTTACACAGTGTAACTTCCCCAAATGATGTACGTTAGAACAAGCTGCTACATACACAGCAGAGCTAAAATCTTGCCATCATTCACTGACCACCCATTTGAAAATGCCAGTCTTAGCTGTTCACTCCCTGCTCGCCTTTGAAGCGCATATTGTAATCTAAGAAGATATTATACGACAAATAGGCTGCCTGGGCAGCATTTAACCCCCTTGCTCCGGTGGCTGACCGTGTAGCGAGGCTGATATAATCCCAGGATTTTTTTCACCAGCAGCATGGTTTTTAAGGCAGTGTCTCTCCATATCAGGAATAACAGATCTTTTCATTCTTAAGCGATACAGAAAAGCAYTGACAGTAAAATATATCAAAAATATATCTTGCTAGCCAAACTTGATTGTTTTTTTCAATAGACTTATCAAAGCAGATTCAAAGAATCTGTATAATATGTGGAGTGAAGTGGGAGATACTGTCTCGGAGAAATTTTACCTTGAAAATTAATTAAATAGGCTTTCATGTGGGCTGGAAATTAATTGAAAGGCAGCATACAAAAGGTAATGATGAATATTAATGTGCTGAGTTGGTGGCAATATCTAATAGGGYGAGATTTTTATCTACCGCTGTGGACAGGGAAATATTGTAGAAAGACATTAAAAACCATGTGATTTCAATTAAGAAGAAATTAGTTTAATGCACACAGGATTTGGAAGGAAACACGCTCAACGAAAGTGGTCGGGATGTAGTTACCATGAGCGGCTGCGGCGTTTGAAGGGAGCACTCACTACCGGCATCTCCGGTCGTTCCTTCACTTGTGGCCACCGCTGACCACACCGATGAAATCAGAGCTGCTGGGAAGGACCCTGGCCAGGTCCTGGCCAGCCCAGCAGTGCCGTGTTCACACTGTCTCATGGTCACGGTCATACCTGGCATCACACAGCGCATGCCAGTGGCACGGGATGGACCAGCAAGCATCTGGGAGATGTTAAGACTGGTCACGGAAAGCAACCTGCACAACCTTTCCCATCCAGAAACGTGCTCAGTTCAACCGAGCTGCAGCTTGACTACATTAATAAAGTATTTGGCCAAGTGCTGCTCTTAAACTCACATGCTTACTTGCACAGAAAGATGGTTTTTTTCCCACTTATTTCAAACACTGACCTAATTGCTAAACTGTTCTCAAACTTTCTGTGCCCTAGGTCAAGCACACACTTCACAGCAAGGTATGAGAAACACTATTTAATGCCAGAGGTATGAGTTAAGGATTCAGCCCAGAGACCTTTGCATTCATTTTGAAGTAGTTCCAGTAAATTGGAAAAGCAGTTTAGGGAATAATTAAGGATCAGAGCAGTCTCTTTGGCAGAAGATGAGGGAATTAAAACAGGACCATAAGACTCATCAGTTCTCCAAACTATTGACATTTTCCTCTGTGCCAAGTTTTGCAAATGAAAAACACTGAGGAATTCAGAAACCTGCAACTGGGAAATAAAAACTTTGCATCTTATCGGTTATGCTGGCACCATTACGGCTGAAAAGCAGAAGTTTATTCCACTGGGACTACTCACACTCAGTGGTCACTTACTCACAGTCAGAACATATAAAGTAAGCCTCAGACAAACACAAAGGCACAGCCAGCGGGTGGAAGCTTAGAAATAATATTCTATGGCTGCCTGAAAAGAAGAATTTTATTCCTCAGGGGAAAAAAGGCTATTGCCATTTGCTTTTGTCCGAGGCAAAACAAGAACCAGGTCTGCTGGAATTGCTTATCCCACGTGGACAAGGTGCTCAGCTGCGATGGGGAAACCCTGTGTCACCTTCCCTGAATCTGCGGGGGAAAAAGCATTTACGGAGGCGAGGGAGGAGCGAGAGCTTCCCGGCAGCTCGGACACGCACGCTCCACCCAGGTTCACTGCTGAGGGCTTCCTGCTGGATTGCGCACTTGAAAACCTGGCATTTTGCGAGCCTCCGTCTGCTAATTAGCCCCGTTACGGTACTCCAGCCCGCTTTGGCACACCTCTGGCATTTCATGTCTTTAAATATTGACAGATGGATCGTTGTCTCCTGTTACTCGGGGAAAGCTGGGAGCATAATGCTGAGCTGATTAAAAGAAAGGGGATCACCAGCTAAATCCATTTMTTCCTGACATCTAACTGTGGAAGTACCTTCTCATTGCTTCAAGGGATACATTTYTGTAAAAGATCTGGCTCCTGAGCTAGCAGTACAAACACGCGCGATGCTCTTGCAAGGAGCAGACTTCCTTTTCACTCTACTTAAAAGAGTTTTTCCCTCTCCTTATCCTGCTGTGCAAAAGAGCAGTTTTTGTCTCACCTTGCAAAAGAGTCAATTTTGTTCTTTCGTTGGAAAAAAAAAAGAAAAATAGACAAAGCCAGTTACTTAAAAGGAAAAGCGTTTAGTGCCTCAAGGTCCAAACTTACAGCGAACCGCGTTGTCCAAACCACCGCCTCTGCCCAGACAGCTATTGATYCGGGGAGGCAAAAGGGACACGCAGGCACCGAGAAGGAAAGAGGCTGCTCGAGCCTTTCCCAGCAGGTCCGTGGCAAAGCAGGGAYGAGCAGCCGGCTCTGCTGCCTCTCAGGCAGGGCATTTAATCTGTGCTTTCAGGCGTTTTTTATTTTTCTGCCCCAGAAAATGYTCATCAGTTGYGAGGTTGCGAGTYTAGAAGYGCCGCGGAAATGAGATCACGACCTCAGGAGGGGAGATGCAAGGAGAAAATTTGGGAACCACTRGTTTYCTTTTCTTTTCTTATTCATAAGTTAWTGCTACRCCTGCAGCTGATCCTAAKTTGCTATGGTAATCAAATGCATTTTGAGTGCAAACACAGCTTAAACAGAACTTTACATGAGTTGATCTTTATGGTGCTGTTAGGCCCAAAGCACCGAACTCGGTGCCCACTTGTGCCCAGTCTCGTCTCCACTCTGTGAACGGCTGCAGTCAAATGAATAAAGTCTTTTCATGGGCACAGACGTTAGGACTTTCCTGGCTGCTTGCAGGGCTGCTCAACTGTTAATTGACCCAATAAAAATTATCAAGCGAAAATTTCTACTTTTTCTAAACTGGAAGCTTACAGAGTGCAGGTAAATGAAGATGGAAAACAAGCCAAGGGAAACGAAAATTAACATTAGTCTTCTAAGAATGTGCTGGCATGAATATGTATGATGCATTATAAATTTGACTGATGAATGACCCATAACTCATCAGAAGTAATGGCTTATACTGAGTAATGGAAGTTTCCCTTTCAAGACTGAAATATTAGTCACTTAAATGCCTTCCACATGGTACTGCAAAAAAAGCCCTTTTGGCTATTTAACTCAGGTACTGCTTTCTTTACAAGAATTTTTTAAAAATCTTTCCCTTTCGATACTCAGTTGCCTTCCTTCSCGTTAACACCCTTGTGCACCCAAGGATGCAAATTCCCTACAGAGCTTCAAGCTTTTGGAGCCCGGTCTCCAGATTTCCAGTCCTTTTGCCCACCTCCATCAAAAGGAGTAATTCATAGTCTYTCCTCCTCACCCCCTCCCAATTTGTGCACTGCAAACTTTAAATAAAGCTGTCCATGCCATTTTGTCCACCTGCCCTTTACCACTACCAGTGGTTCAAGGCAAACATCGCACTCTTCTTGGGCTGTAAGAGAGCAGCAAGACAGGAGAAGGAAAACAGGTGAAGAGCTGGGGGCRTCTTCAGCCTTCTCCATTGCCCAGATACTTCTGTGGTCTCCAGTTTGCGAACTGTGGATTTGGGATGATGATTTTATGAATGCGGCAGCTAGCAGYGCGAGAGCGGCGGTGGGCTGGGGTGGAAGGTGTGGAGCCTTGCCTGAGCCACCCCGGCTCACGCTGGCAGCTCCAGGCGCAGGGTCTCCCTCTCCGTAAGGCTACAGGCACGACATGAAGGGGCAGAACCATAAAGATTTTTGCACGAAGCCATCTGAAATTCTTATGAAGTCTTTCCTTCTAAACTGTTATGATTAGGCTCAAAGATCCAAAAAAGTCACTGTGTTGTACCTACCATTCATTAAATAAAATTGATTTTATAAAGGTAATCTTGCTAAGGACTTCACCAAAAATTGAAGAAAATGTCATCTGAGGTCAACTTTTCTATCCAGGTTTACAAAGCAGCACTTGAAAACCAGCCACATAATGGTTTATGCGGCATTGTATGGCATTTGCTATATGATGGTCTGGTAACACTTTAATAGYCTTGAATGAGCATTTAATTTAGATTTAATAGGGCAGCTTCTCTGTTGTAATTAAATATCAATTGATTGTTAAAAGAGCACTTGCTGGATTTAATGTATAAGAGATAAACCTGGTTAGCTATATAATTAACTCAGAACACAAGAATAAAAGTGCAATTAATTTTCTAGAATACAGAACTTGTAAAAAAGTTTATCAAGTTGGTGGACATGAGAGATATTAAACAAAAATGATGTTAAAAATTGTGTTTTATAAGGATACTAAGAGCTATTAATTAGCTTGGTTACCTATTGATGATTTTGACCTTTGATGTAGAGATTCTTTGGAGATGGAAATGCAACAATGAAGTGACTGTTCCCACTGGATACGCAGGGTATCAGGAGACAGTTTTCTTCAAACAGGTAAGGAAAAAATATGTCAGGTATCTAATGTAATTTTCATGGTTTTTTTCAGCATTAGCAGTTATCTGTTTATCTTATCTACACTTTAAAAATGCAGCCTGTTAAATATTTAACTTCACCATAATTKACAAATAGGTACTTAATTCTCATTCTGTTTTCCACATCCATGCTTCTGCCATTATTCCYAGAGATTTTTTTTTAATGGGGTCAGTCTCTTAAAAACAGAACAACCAAAGAAGCCAGGCCAGTGTARTGTTAGTGACTGTTAACCATGTAGAGCCATCCACGTGCAAAGYGTGAACCCCCTATCAGAATTAGCCTCCACCAATCTAACTAAGGAAAAGGAAAAGGAAAATGATGGAAACATCTTAGAAATTCATCTCCGAGCACAGTTACATGGCTGGCTTAGCTGTGAACTGCCGTTACGCTTGTAAAGCCCCTTGCTACTAAATTAAGATGTTTTCTTATTACGAGACATCATCAAGACTCTTCACAAATAYGCCGCCCACGTGCATCTTGCAACGTGCCTGTAAAGCAGCAACTGTGCTTGCAACATGCTTCCTTCCCCCCAACATATGCCGCACGCCGAAAACAAACAGTAACAAAGCAGGATATTAATAACTTGCATTGAGCCCAGCTTCCCTGGGATACACAGCCCAACCCGCTGGCTACCAGCTCCCTTCAGGCGTTCTGCTTCCACGCAAATTTAAGAAGAAAGCAAAATTTGTTCAGTAAATGCCCTTTAAAATGYCAGTGTGTTCCATTTTGGGATGCCTCGCGCAAAGCTCTGTTGATGGGTATCACCGCGCTGGTCACCCAGATGTCACGGCCAAACCCCACCGCTGTGGTGGAGCAAGGCTATAAGTCAACCACGTGTTTGGCAGTGACGCTGGCCGAGCTGGGTGAAGTGATGTGCATGTCCAGTAGCTGCGTGTGACTCCTGATGGCCTCGAAAGATGGGACTGGGTTGTCCCACCCACAGYTCAGCTATGCTCAAAAGCAACCTGGCTTTCATGACTGCAAATCCCACCGATGCAGGCCTGAGGACGTTGAAAACCACTATTTTTTTTTTTTAGTGGCCGTTTTTTCCATTTTCCCGGAAATTACCTGWCATTACCTGCTTGAGCAGGGGGGTTGGACTAGATGATCTCCTGAGGTCCCTTCCAATCTCAACCATTCTGTGAAAAGCACTGCAGGTGTTTGACAAAAAAAGCAAAACCAAGATGGATTTCTAAGTCAACTCTTTCCTGGAAGGAAACACCCAAGAAGGGTATGTTTTATCCAATAAAAATACCATTGCTCATAACATACAAGTAATTTGGGGGTGGGGGGAGGGAGGCAATGCCTTTTCACAGCTAGATCTGAAGCCGGTTGTGAACGACAAGGGCTGGAGACCCCAGGAACCTCTCCAGAGCTGCTCTCCTGAGGTGGCTGCGAGCAGTCGTGGCTGTTGCAGACCAGAATGGACATATGGCAGCTCACACTTCAGCCCTTACTGCACCAGGAGTCCATCTAAACCCAGGCCTTTTTTTAATTGCAAAATCTTGATGTCTTTACTGCAGGCTCAGGCGGGCCGGYGCGTTGTGCAAAGGATGGCAGAAGCACGAAGCAAACTGCGATGGATGCTCAGGCCAGGATGAGGGACGACCAGAGGGACATTGGTGAGGGCTCTTGCCAAGCAGCCCCTTCGGGTGCCGTGCTTTTTCGGGGCGGGAGGGAGGGAGATTTCCTTTTAATTCCCTTTTTTTCCACYGAACACGAGAGAACTGTAGATTAAAAAATGCCCTCAGTGAAAGGCCCCCAAAGCCGCAGTAAGTGCGGAGAGGACGGACTCTTGAATCACACCGTGTTTTTGTCCAGATAGAGCTTTTAGATGAGTCGGGATAGAAATTAAGTGGAACATGGTAAGTTTTCTCGCAGCCGCCATATACAGGTCGCACAGCTCYAGTTTTATTTATGTTACCGAGGCATAACGAGGCTGCATTTACGGCACACCGGAGCCAGCTTAGAGGACACGGAGAGAAGCAGACTTACCTACAGGCTGATTTTTACTAGAGCTTGAAAAGCCAGCGAGCAGGGAGACAGCAAGCAAATATCGCTGCATAAAAGACGATGGCGCATTTCAGACCCCCCGTGAAAATAACGGATCGAATCCATCGCTGGTCCAGCTCTGGCGGCATCAGCAGCCCAGAGATTTCTTCCCGTTCTTGCTCCCCTGTCCCCGTATGTTCCCAGCGAAATTCCCCTTTAGGAGCACTTGCACGGCGGTGGCAGGAAACCCGGTGCCTGCTGGCAGTGCTGCAGCGTGCCACGGGGGCACCGTGCYGCACCAGGAAGCTGTGACTGTCCCCGTGCACTATATTTAAGAAAGACTGATGAGGAAAAGGTGGTGTGGGTGGTTTTTTTTTTTGGTTTCCTACGGGAAAAAGGCTTACAAACTCACACGAGTGTGTGTGACCCCCCACGTGCACCTGCCTGCCCATCTTGCCTTCGGCCCGACGGCTCTGCCTGTGCTGCCGCTGGAGCCCCTTGCTTGCCGCCCGGAGTGTCGCCAGGAGGTGATTTCTGGATGCTTTTCCGTTCTGCCCCGCTCCAGAGCCTGACCGGGAGCGCCCCACGCCAAGGCTGGGAAAGGAGCTACGGAAAAGCACCTGATGCCCTGCACGGTCTGCTCCTCGCTCGCAATTGCAGGTGCACCACGAAACATCAGCTGTTATCAGCGGTGCTGGGGAAGCTTTCCAAAGCAGACAGCTGCCTAATTTTCCTGGGAACTTTCCAAGTCCCCCTCCGTTTTTCCGATCTCAGCTTGCAGGAGTATGAACATTACTCTGTGCCCTGGGGGCCGAGGCAGGGCCAAGCTGCGGCACAGGGAACAGGAGAAGTTTTCCGCCCGTGTCCCAGCACCAAGGTGTCCCCGGGGCGCCGGCCTGCTGGGGCGTTGCAGGTGCCATGCAAAATCCCAGGAGCGGGGCAGGCATCTCGGCAACTGGAAAAGGATTAATAAAATCAAGGAAAAAATTACAGTTGCGGTCACCTTAATTAAATTGGACAAGGCTTCCAAACTCTACCCGAACATAAATGGTGAATAATACTCTGAAAACTTCATTAAGGGCAACAGTGTCCTGTAATTACTCGTTATAGACCAAGGTAAAACTGAGAAACGTCCCACTTAATGGCTGGAGAGAAAAATCTGACAATTCATTCCTAAAGCTAAAGACCAGCAGCCRCTAAATAACGCGAAGGACAACTGCCACTTTCGGCCACTTGTTCTGCTCACACAGACAAGCTTTTGTGAGATGCAAAACTGGAATAAACAAAGTACTTCCCTGGCATTAAATATAGCACAACAGCAAGAATATGCTTTGACTTTTTATATTTGATTTTAGGTCTAACTTACATATCTTATTTCCTCCAAAAAACTTGTGGAAAATTAACATCAACCTTCTATAACTCACAGAGCAAGAAGTACAATTTACCAATATGTAAATCTTACTTTCACATAGCTCAAAAATAGCAAAGCTTAAAGGCTTTGCAGCTGGGAACTAAACTGATCCAGCTCCCTGGAGAGCTAATGCAAAATCTCCCATTGACTTTTGTAGGTATTAGAGCAGACCCTCAGCTGACTTTATAATCTACAAAGGGAAAATAATTGAGATTTCAAGAAAATTGGCTCAGCATTATTTTAACACTATAAATGTTTCTGCTTGGAAGCAGTACATATTGCATGTTTTTCTCCCAATCCAAAGACGAAAGTGGTCCAATAACAAATTTGTTGTTAAAATGCTTTTTGGAAAAGGTCCCGTCCTTAAAAGATGCATTTGGTAGGGATAGCTCAGAAGTGACTTTCTCGTTGTAGATCACCTCATTTCCACCAGAGTGGGAATTGCTCATAGCATTACTTTCTAAGTTGGCATTATCTTTCTTTCTCCTTCCTTTTCTCCTGCCCAAAGCCTTCCCACTCCTGTCTTTATAGCTACTCTTCTCCCCTCATGCACCTTTTATTATAGCAAGGAAGTAATTAAAAACAGAAATTCCTAGCATTAGCCCAACAGGAAGGACATAGATCAAGAATAGAGCATGAAGAAATTCTAAAATTAAGGTTGCATGTATCTGGGGCTGCTTTTCCACAGGAAGGCTGAACTCACCCCCAGACGTGGGGTAGCTCCCCACGGTCCCCAGCTCCTCTCGCCTGTCGCAGCCGTGACAAGCAGCGGAAGCTTTAACCTCTGCTCGGGAGGTGCGGGGTGATACGTCCTACCCCTGGGCTCATCGCGGGCAAGCGCAGGCTGGTGGACCTGGCCTCCTGCGGGAAAGCAGCTAAGAGAAGTCACTGCTTGCGGCTGCTGCGGGCTGGGAACCCCCCGAGACGTCACCCAGCTCGCCCGACACACGGGGAGCAGGAGCACAAGCCTTCGCTCATGGAAGACTGCTAAAAATCTTAACTTTCAGAACTACCCTAACATGTGGGTATGTGAGTAATGAGCCTGTTTTCATATTTACTGTGAAAATGGGCTAGCTATTTATTTGAATAGATTCATTTTGATACGGAAGCACATCCTCGCTGAAGCACCACCTCAAACCTGCGGCTTTTCCCTTTCTGAGTGAAGTTTTAAGCAGACACACGCAGAAAATCAGAGCCGTACAAATCCATCGGTGGCAGGGTGCTGCTACATTGCAGATTTCCTTCCTCACTTTCTTTTCTATTTAAAGCTCTGGAAAATGTTCGTAGCCGGAGCGCCGCGCGTGCTTGGCTGCAGCCTCCCCRCTAACAAGCATCTTCGTTAGCATTCACAGCCCATCGGCAGAAGCGAAGCTGCCTTTGTTTCTTGTGGCAAGAACAAACAAAAGCTTTATTATTCTCTGCATTGTCTGCAGAGGTCAGACAACTCTTTGGCTTCAATGARGATCAAATATTAATGCAATATTCCAGGTAAGATATTTGGAGCTATCAGMATCTCGTGTCTCGTTGAAAAAAGTGGCTAGAGAAAACTCAATGCATAGAAGCCCTTTCAAGTGTGTGATGCTCACAGATGAAAAACAGTAGGCTGTCGAATATGATTCTTAAGGAAAATGCGTGAAGAAACGSTAGGACAGGCAGAATCCCCTGCCAAACAATAAGCACGGAAACCAGCTAAAGCAGGGATTCATTTCCTATATGGAGGTTCAGAAATGAGCAGGGAGCAAACTCCTTAATTTGCCGGGCCCCTGACGTGTGCCAGCCGCTGTGCCACATTCCCATTTGAACGTAATCCCATCAAACAGCTACCGGCTTAGCAGAGACAAGATATAAGAGTCAGTGACAGCGTCGTCAGCTCCGCTAAAACCACCCCTATCAATTTGTCAGCTTCGGGTGGTGATAGTTATTGCCACAAAATAACAATTTTTTCTTTTCTTTTTGCTTGACATCTTGCCGCCTCGAATTCCTTGCTGCTGTAGGTGGGTACTCAACTCGCCTGTCTTCACACCTAGCCCCGAGACMCAGGTGCGAGCAAAGTGCCAGATCGGAAGAAGGAAGGATGAAGGCTACAAGAGCGGGACGGCCCGGCTGGCTGCGAGAGGAGAGGGACAGGGGTTTCCTAGAGACGTGGAGCATTTTTGTGCTCTTGAAAGAGTGGGTTTTTTTGGACAGTCCTGCCTTGTTTTCAGAGTTAGTACCCTCCTAGCACAGCTCAGAACTGCCTTTCGCGAGAGAAGTGGCAAAAGCTCTGCAAGAACATCCTGAATGCTCTCTTGCAAGGAACAGGACCATGGTGCCGGGGAGGGTTGGGARGCTCCAACTTTTGGCATTTCCTAAATGAAATGAGCTAGGTCTAAATCCGGAATCCCAGCAGTGCCTCCCCTGCTGTCAGAGTGCAGGGAAGTGCAAGTCTCCACGCACAAAAGGAGGCAACGGCCCCTTTGGAGAAGGCCAGGCCGGTGTCTGCGGCTGCATCTCCTACARCCTTCGTTTTCTGGGCAAGATTTAGCTCCACTTGCCGCTGCCGGAGCGGAGCCCAGGCCGGTGGCCACGGGCCGACCTGCAGGGCAGTGCCYGAGCGCACAGCATCCAGCACGGTCACGCGATCCAGCACCCCGAAGGGACGGCTGGCAGCCCTCCCCTCAGAGCTGGAGACGTGCCGCGCTCTGAGCTCTGAAAAAAGGCCCCGTTCCTCAGTCGTTGCTCACCTGGAGCAAAGGACTAGGCAGGAAAGTCCATCCAGCAAAAGGAAGGTCTGATAGTCATTCACCGGCTGGCTTCTCTGAACCAGTCCAGGCGCTCTCCGAACTCATGCACCTGCCCCAGGGGACGGAGCGAGGCTGCTCGGGGTCCTCTCGCCCACGCTGATGGAGGGGATGGGACAGAAGCACAGGTCCTGCTAGTACTGGCATGCAAGCGTATGCTACAGGCACACTGTGAGTTTGGACACAACCTGTTCAAGAGGAAAAGTAGSAAAGCCTGTCTCAGAAGCATTTTCCATTTTGTTGGAAAAGCTGCAAATAATTTGAAAATATGTTTGAGTTCTCACCACATTTGCAGTATCTGCAGTGTGGGAGCAGACCTATCTGCTGGCCAGATGGCTGTGAGGACACGAGTGTCCCACACAAGCAGAAGAGCTGCGATTGCTTTTGTAGCAGCTAGCCCAAATGGAAGACTTTCACTTATTCCAGAGACCAGGAAGAGGTGGACACTTTTGTTTGTTTTTTAAAGCATTTAGTTAAAATTCCAAATAGGCTTTCCTACTCACGGAAATATTCAGAAGCTTATATTAGGAGGACGATCTTCCTGAATTTTCAGAAGCTTGTATGCCTAAACACCGGAATGCCCATTTTTTTCCAGTACCATCAGCCACTGAAATCTGCTGTCCAAAATCATTTTGCACAGAAGAGTGAGAATTCACAGTATCCAAATGAATTTGCTCTCCATGAAATGATCATCCTCAAAATCTTTTCCAATCCTGCTAGAGTAAGCATGATTACCCAGGTGTTCATTACTCCATCTCCTTCCCCAGTCTGACTTTTTCGGCTGCTGAAAAYACTTGGGAAGTGTTATCTAAATACTTAAGATGCTTAAAATGCAAAGAGTGACTGTACTGGGTCAGACCAAAGGTCCATCKGGGCTAGCCCCCTGTCCCCAAGCATGGCCATGGCTAACCCTCCTAGCCTCTGGCTTGGAGATCTCCTGCGCAGGAGGTTTGACACAAGTCATCATATATTCCACAAACCCTGTTCAAAGGATAAGAGCTTCCTTGCACAACTGCTGGGGAAAATAAAGGCTATTTAAACTCTCCGGGGAACAACATTATAATTTACAACCAAAGAACCCTCAAATCCTTCAAGAAGAGACCATAAACACAACAAACTTTCTTCCTGAAAGCAAGCCCTCATGATGTATTTTCTTTCCAAAAAGGACTACTTTCATTAGATTGGCTAATTGAATTTTTTCTTTTACTTTACTGGATTTACAACCAGATTTCTTACTCCTGCTGCCTGCACTGTGCATCACAAGGAAACCAGCCTGTGTTATTTCAGAATCCTTAACAATTCCTTACAGCTCTGCAACATCTGAGATCATAGAGAAATAAAGCAGGAACAAAGTTATAGCTAACGTAAACATCAGCAAGAGACCACACTTCATCTTCCTCTTCTATGGGGCTCCTGAGAACAGACCCTGAGCAATGTATATACTGCTCTCAGTCGTCAAAACCCTGCAATTGCATACACCTGAATATCAATTAACCGCACGCTGCACGGCATCCTTGACAAAGTTGCAGTGACAAAGGAGGCAGATTGGGCTTCTTTGAATTTGTCTTCTGTTGTCTCCAAAAAGTAGCCATAAAATGTGAGGAAACAGATGTTGGGAGGGGATAGCTTAGGACATCTGATGGAGTTAACCCTTTAACAGCCACACCTACACAAAACTCTGCTAAGCTTTTACGTGCAGGTAACCTGCATTTTATACTCTATTGACTATTATTTTGTTCCAAGGACACAGTCAGTGCAGGAGGAATCACAGAATTAGTAGACTGAGGAACAAACTAAACGGCAGATTTCCACTTTAAAGCAATACTTCTGCATTTAGGATGACTCAATTGCTCTTCTTCACCTCTACTCTCTGTATGCAGGCTTAGCCTTTTTTTGACCCACACATCATTTTATGAGTCTTGAAAGCCATAAAAAGCGATAATATGTTTTTGCATCATAGGATCCCTTCATTTCCAAATTACTCTTTGTAGGGACCCTGGAACACMCAGTTACCTCCAGGCTGACCAAGATTTTACAGGAGCTGGGCTGAACAACCATGGGACAAGGAGTTATCTCAGCCTCCAAACGTTTACAGTACAAACAGACCTCAGCAAGAGAGAGAAATTGTCCCTATTTCTTAGAGGAAGAGATATGGCACAGTGAAATTAAGGGCCACTGTCAAAAAAGAACACAATTCATGGAAAATGTAAGTATTTACATTTCACAAAGTGATCCATAAAACCCTGCTTTATCCTAGCAAGATGTCACTAACATAATTTAGGTACCAAAGGTTTTTCTATATCCTGTGCATGATGTGCTGTCACCAATGTCCTTGTCTAGCAGCTGTTTTTTAAAAGAATAAATGAGCTTGTCTTCCAGACTCGTAAGCACAACGTGGGGACCCATGCCCTGTTTCAGACAGAGGACCAGCTCCGGCCAGTAGCTCGATGTCTTAGCCTGGAGAAAGCTATGGCCCTCWCTGCAACATTTCCAGTATTTGCCCATTTCCAATACATGCCATGGGTTGCGAATCCCCTCCTTCACGGCTTCCCCCTCCAACTGGAGCGTGAAGAGCCCAGGCCATCAACRCCGCTCCGGACGACAGGCTCCTAAACACGAGGAACGCACGTTGAGTCTGCGCAGCGGGCCCCTCCATCCACCGTAACCCTGCTGTCTGCCACCTTCCTGCTAATGGGAGAAGTATCGGATGGGAACAGCTCCGTTCCCAGACGTGCGTGTGTGTGGAGGCAAGCCAAGGGGATGGTGCCTACATGAGGCCTCCCCGCCCCTGGCACCCGTGCTTTTTGAAATCAAAGTTTTATCCCCTTGGATCATGCTGAATCCACAGAGTCACCCCTGGCACTCAGAGCCCCCTCAAATAATCCGTAGCGGGGAGGGATCAAGACGCCTGTTACRAACGGGGAGATGTGAGGGGAAAAACAGTCTAAGACACGTTTTCCCTTTGTGAATCCCACTGGGATTTACAGACGTTAAAGCATTGCTCCATCGCTCCAAGATGCCTCACCCCTTCCCAGAGAAGCAGAACCATAAATATATATATATATATACACACATATACACATAAATATCTCTGTATGGGGAGGGAGAAACAGAAGGAACAGGAGGAAGAAAGAGAAGCAGAAAGACATAGATCAGTGTCTGGCCCAATAGTCATATTAAACACATATCTATCATGCCAGCTCCTCCGCCAGCCTGGCACTACTAGTAAATAAGAAAAATCGGGCTTTTAGCAGCATGCATGAGTGCTTCAGTGACCTTAAGATGACATTAATTTGTTGCGGCTTCTTAAAGTAGATTTCGATTATTGCAGATTTTTTAATACCGAAGGGGAAAACACAGGAGCCTGTCAGCATTGGCTGATTTGAAATGTGATGTAATTATCATCAAGCCTTAGTAAAGGATTTTAAATTAAAGACAACTCGGTCTGTAAATACTTTGTGTCTAGATTATTGTTCTCTTTTTCTAATGGCTTTTGGCAYAGGCCTTGTCAGTGGTTTATTGTACAACCCTTTGGCTGTGACAGTGTCTTCTATGAATAAATCATACACTTCACTAAGCACCAGACGATGGCAAAATGCAACAGCAGATGAAATAAGCAATAAAGAACCATTACAGCTGCCTGTTCTCCTCTGCAGGTTTACATCACCATCTGATTTAATTTCCTATTTGTTAAAACGCAGCTCGCCGCAATGCCATTACGAAATAAAATCATAAATGGTCACAYGGGTGCAAATGAAAAGTGAGGCACCTGCCTGGTTACGAGGTATTTACTCCCTCAGCGACGTTGTTCAGCATCTGATTTCTCCGCTTGGGCCAGAAAGACGCTGGAGGATTTATAGAAGAAAAAATATCTTGGGCATATTACTGCCCAAGGCGCTAGACCTGTGTGTATCCCGCGGTTCAGAGCTGCTTTTACCACCGCGACGAAACACAGCTGGCCCAGGGAGGGGATAAAACAGGCTGCCCATCAATTTGTGTTCTAGACTCAGCGGTGGCATCAAGCTTGCCTAGCTCTGGAGTCGGCAAATTTACCCGGTCGCTCTGTTGCTACAGAGGAGCAACTACTGCCACGAAGCTCAGGACTCCCGTGCGCCAGGCTGCGAGAACGGCAAGCGAACGAGCCTCTTCTTCACAGCGGGTACGGCGGCAGCAAATTCGCTTTGGTCCCCAGTCGCTTTTGCTATTTCTCCGCCTAACCATCCTTCATTAACACGAGCGGTCATAATCCTGTGGACGTTTTTGCTGACCGCATTCATTTCAGAAAGGGCCTGGATGGATGTGCAGCTACGGTGTGACGCAAGCTGCTACCACGAGTGGATCAAATTCTGTCAAGGAAGAAACACAACTGAAAAATAAAGCCATTTACTGAGATGCTCTGCATGCCTCTCCAGTGTGCAAATATCATCCACGGCATCTAAYTGTGTTATCCAGGGAAAACAGTGGGGATAAATATGAGAAAATGGATCCTAGACCCAAGTTTGCTAGTCTGCAGACACTTGTCCTTACCCCTGCACAGAGGGAGGCTGCCAGCCCACCAAGCGGTCAGCTCATGAATAACTCTGTTAGGAAGAACAAATGTCAAACCCAGACAGCACACGCTCGCCGGGTGACTGCGCTTGCATACCCACCCAGCYGGCCACGGTGTTTGCAGGCGGAGGTTTTACCCGGCTGGTGGAGACAGTTGCCAGCAGAACCTCTAGTTGGTGAAGTGCTGGAATGACATCTTCTCTTGACACGCAGTATGCAGCTATGATCTGCTCGGGGGCCATGCATTTCTGCTGCAATTTCATGTCCACCGACGCATCCGGCAGCTGCTTTTTAATGCTGCACCGCTGCCGTTTGCTTCACTGCAACCTTCTTGGCGGGTAGGAACCTGTAAAATTCCCAAAGAGCTGCTGTATGCAATTTCCATGAAAACTCTCTGCAATGATAAACTACAACTCTAACATTTGTCCAGGAAGGTATTTTTGGTTTATTCTTAAAACACAGGCACTGACCTTTCAAACTATAATTTCACCTAGTAAAGCTGAGATAGGGACAAACAATGCACAGCTCGTAGCTACATATTGATTTATATTTACCGCCAGCTTCTGTTAAACTAATAGAAATCACACGCGTCTCCGCTGCTTCTGTAAAGAGGCACCGTTTGACTCGTTTTGCCTCCTGAGCGGAGCCCTGCTCCTCCGGCGCCGCTCGCTGCCAGCCCTCAGGCCACCCGACGGCGCGGCCGCAGGGGACGCTCAGCCGGGGCCACCGAAGCACGCCGGAGGCAGCACGAGGCAAAAGCAGGTGTGTGCGACTCGGCCAGCCTGGACAGCGTACCCCAGGGCTCGCTCATTGGTGTGTTTTTCCACGAATTAAGGCGATCACAGCTCTGATTTTTTCCTTGCTTTTTCCTAGTCCTTTGCCAGTCACTGAGACGTCCCTCTCCCACCTCCCTCGCAAGCGGCAGCGGCTGCAGTGTCGCTTCGGCGAGGACTGTGAGCACGTGGCCGAACCAAGGTGATCCAACAACTTTTACCAAATATCGATACTTTATAAAAGGCCCTTTCCCTCTTTTAGCCTGAGTACTTACCTATCTGGTAACGGGGTCGGCTATGGAAGTTTTTAGCAAGGACTAAAGGAAGGAAAAGCATCCAGCGCTTCAGCGGGCTCAGCGCCCTCTCGGGCCGGTCCTCCCGCTCCATCGGCTCGGTCGTGAGCCGCAGGCTCCCCCGGCCTTCTCCTACGCCAATGCAGCTGTACCACGATCCCTTCTCACTTTCGGGTGCCCTTCTGCTTGACCCTTTCTCTGTGCTCTTGTCTTTGTTATAGGACTCCCCTGCACTTTTTATTTTTTTGGAAATCTGATCTACTTTTTACTTTCCGTACAATTCCTGTTTGCTTGGAGTCAATAAAAGAGCTCCGGATTTAGCCACCGTAGTTCCTTACTGCCCTTCTTATTGTTTCTCTGTACTGCAATAGATTGTACATGTGCCCTTAATAGCGTTTTTAAAGAACTGCCAACTTTCCTGAACTCCTTTTTTCATTTAGTCTTGTTTCCCAAAGGATCTTACCTACAGTGCTGAGTTTATTGGACTTTGCCCTATTGAAGGTCAGTGCTTTTGTTTTGCTTTTTTTTTTTTTTTTTCATTTTCCCTACTTTTTATTCTTCCATAGTCTTCTGAAGGATTGAGACCTCCGTAGTTCGTGGTCATGCTCACAAATTCCCGTCCGCCCCCACGTCCAAAGTCAGTCTGCCTGGCTACTTAGTATTAAAGCTGGAAGCTCCTTTTTTCTTATCCGAGTTATGTATTCGAATATCAGCCCCAAACACCTCCCGGAGGTGCTTTCTCAGGYTCTGGTTTCATCTCACCTAGTAAACGACACGGTGTCGGCGTGTTCCCCGGCCCCGTGGCCAGCTGGGGCTGCCTGGCCCTATCGGTGCTATTAAGGTCTCTTGCCCCGAAAACCAGCGTGCGCACGGGCAAGCTGCCTCCCGCGGAGGGTCCCGAGCCAGGCTGGTCCTGAGCAGCGCTCAGCCTGCCGCGGGCTGCCCCRGCCCAAAACGCCGGCACGGGACGGAGCTGACACTCTACCCGTACGGTCAACTCTGTTTCAGGGCCAGGGCTATTCTCCACTACTCTTAATTTACTGGGATTGACGCAAGCCACATGTCTTGCTAAATGCAGACCCGACAGCACTTAAAATCCATGGTTACYGTATTCCTGGATTAAAATCGTGAGTGGGGAAGGATTCTTCCTGAGCTGAAGGACTCTGCACGGGGACTCGTCCACCCAATCTTCCCCTCTTGGCAGATAACCCCCGTCCTCAGCCCAACGTTCCTGCTCTTTCCTCTTTTTCTTGAGCTCCCCAGCAGCTCCACAGACCGCAGGGACGCGTCTCCTCCGAATCCCGGCGACACGGGCTCCCAGGGACATGGCACGTGGACAGAGCTGGCTGCCAGCTTCCCTCGGGCTTGCCCGCACCAGCGGGATCCGGCCTCTGAGCCTGGAGAGCGACAGCAAAATCCCACAGCTTTGCCACCACCCCCGTGTTACAAGGGGCATCCTTGAGCACCAAGCCGCCAAGAGGATTACTACAGCAAGCCCTTCGTCCCTTGTCACTAAAAACCCACGGAGAAACCGCCAGCGCATAACCATTAGCCAAAGGGCCAGAGCGCCGAGCGCCGGGAGCGCCGTGCGGGCTGGATCTCAAATTGCTCCAGCACCTTTTCAGGCATGTAAGCAGGAAACTCATTCTTCTTTGAGTCAGGTCCTATTTTTTCACTTTGCTTCTGCAGGGTATTTTTAAAATAAGCAGCGGTTGTGGCAGAAAAGGTTTACTGGAGAGGGAGGAGGGAGAGGATGGATGGAAGAAGGAAAATCTCCACTCCTCCCCGCACACCGATAGCTTTAATTCTTTTTCCACTGTGCTAAAAAATGAAGCATTCGAAGAGGAGCAAAGCTCTGAGAGAAGAACAGCGGATGAGGCAGAGCTGGGCTACCGAACGGATAGAGCCTTGGTTAAATTACCTTGTCTTGCTTTCCAAATGCAGCCTTCCGCCTGGGAACTGCAATACCTGCCCTGTGCAAAGCAAACCAGGGAGGAAGCGTTATCGAGGGGCTGTGCAACGTGCTGCAGCTCTAAGGGTTATAAGAGGCATCCAAGACTCCCTACATTAATCATATTTAATTGTAGACATCGGGATTCGGCATCAAACCWTTGAGGAAAAGTTCCCACAAGAGAAATATTTCCAAACAGAATCGACCATACGACGGTCTGGAGGGAGAGGGAAGGGGGAGTCTCCCATGGCCGCATTTTAAAAACTGAGAAATGCTGGTGCAAGTTGAACCAAAACATGATTAAATAAAAACAGCATGCCTCAATTTCATTTCTGCATAAGCTGAAAAGCTTTATTAGATTGGGAAGTTTCATTTCACTTGGGGGTAATGTTATCATTTTTATCCTAAATAAGTGGTTTATTTTATATTCCCTTTTAAAAGAAAAAAAGTTTAAGAGTGTTTTCCTCAAAGCCTATGACAGAGGATCTTCTAGGTCTAGTTTACTCTTTCTGTTGCTCCTCTCTGGTGTTTTTCCAGAGCCACAAACAAAACTGTAATCTCCAGCTGCTACAGTGGGGATCACACTGCAAACAGCCAACTGCAAATAGCCTAATAGTTTGCCTCTTTGAGACAATACTTAAATTATTCCAGTCTTATGACACACTGCAGTGACTCCAGTAGGTTGTAAATCAAGCACAAATAGAACAATGAAAATTTAAAACAAACCTTAATGCATTTTCTATTCTGGGTGGTAGAACAGAAATTCAAGTTAGTGGGTTTCTGCTCTTGGAAGACTGTCTTTTGTAACAYGCACTTATAAATTTTTAAGAGCATCTCATGTAGCTCTGAGACGCCAAACATGGAAAGTGCATTTGGCAGAAGCCTATGAATGTTGGCAAGWTGTTAAGGACAATAAAATCAGTCACCTGTTTTAGTGCCTGCTGTTAACTCCAAAAGTTTTAAGTGTCCTAAGAGGTCAGTTATATTGGAAGAAATGTTTGATTTCCTTCTCAATGAGCAATTGTAATATTAAATCTCCTTTTAAATGTCAGGATCTGGGGGTGGAAGGGAACATATATTTGCAAAGTGACAGATGTTACAAAGTGGYGTAAATCAGAAACCTTTAGCTGCTTTAAAGACTTTGCATACAATTTACATTTCCATAATTACTAGTGAAGAAACACTTGTTTGGAAAGTCCTCAGAGCCATGGCTTTACAGCTTTATAATGGGTGTACATAGGGACCTCAGCTAGCACTAGAACTTTTCCTTTGATTTTTTATGGGTTTTTAACTCAAAATTATAATTGTACCAGAAGACCGCCCTATTTTTTTCCAGGACACAGGAGTCACATTACTCTTGGACACTAGTTGGGGGGGTTAAGCATGCACTTAAAAATCAGTCCTGCTGTGATAAATCTGGACCTTCACCTCTTCACATGCCTCTCATCGTTTCTTGAACCCTGCTAAGTTATAGCTCCTTATTCGTATTCAAACTCGCTCTTCCTTCTTCTCTGCTTTCCTCCTCCCCAACGCCCAGAGTGGAGCTGGCTGGATTTTGTTTCAGCAAATTCAGTAGGCACGTCCTATACGCCTCTTTAGGCAACTAATGACCTTTACAAATCTGGCCAATGGTCACTTTATGCTTCTATTTCCCAGGGAGAACCTCTTCCGTTGTGTTTTTTCACCTTRGAGGTTTTTAACTAATTGAAGGAGCTAAGGTTTCCACTGTCCATGGGAGCACAGACCCGGGCAACTCGCACCGTCCCGACATACACCATTAGATCCCGCAAAGCTCTGGCGTCGCTACTGCCACCAACTCAAGCCTGCTCATATCAAGGACAAACGTTTTCCAGGGAATTTAAGAAGACAATTTGCTGGCTTTATCACCACCATTTGGTGGYTATGTGTTCTCTCTCTGGCCACGTTCCTCGCTATTAATAACACAGAAGTGACCATCTTTAAAAGCACACTCTGATTCATAAATTCTGCTCAGCAGCGCTGAAGCTGCGGAACACACGGAAGTCGGATCTGGAAACGGCTTTTGCTATCAAGGRGAGAAAAGAGTCCTGGTTTAAAGGCTGCAAAACTTCTAGAGCTTCACCACTTTTTTTCAGACAGTTTGAGGCATTACRGGAGGGTTTCTTTCCGTCTTCGTTACTGTTTGGCAACACCTGTGGTTCCAGGGAGCCCAAAGCCATGGGAGGGGATGAGCTCCAGCCCGYGGCACCAACGATATCTGTCATCTTTTAGTCGTTCTCCCTGAATACGCCTCTCTGCCAGAAAGCCCTCCCTGTAATCCAGACTGATAAGCTGAAGCAGTCCTTTGAAATGGGGTCCGTATTACTTGGTCATGCATTTCACCGGATTTTCTCAACTTCCCACTCAAGCCATTAAGTTTGCTTGACTACATAAATGTTTGGTTCTTCAAAGCTACTGATGCACATTACAAGACTATTTTACCCTCCTATATAGCCTGTTCATTAATATACTGAACGGCAAGGTTCCCAGGAAAGGCATCTGGATCATTTCAGAAAGGACAGAGGCCGTGGATTTCTGCAAAGCTGTTCCCGCTTCCCATTCTAGAACCGGTYGCAAACAGAAGCATGTTTTGTGTTTTCCACTTTTTCCACTACTGCAGCTTTAGGAGGTGCAGTACATTTCAGAGCTGCAGCAGAGACAACTACTGTAGCTGAAAATACTGGCTTAATAGATGACTTTCTAAATTCTAACTCAATAATGAATTTGACCTCTTCTGAATGCAGGAAACAACAGGTCCTTGGAGTTTTTCTATTATTACTGAGAGGATTTGGTGCGATGAGGTCCACCTGATAGGTGCTATGAATCCGGCTGGCTAGGAGGGGTCCTCGCTCCAAGAAGCTCCCAGYCTAAATGGGACTGAGAATTAAGGGTGCAAGACCCCGAGCCAAGCTTGGAGAGCCTGGCCACAGCGTTCAAGGTACAGCCTGATGCTCAGTCCTCTGGGCCACCCGGTTACCTGACAGTAAGTCCTGCGGAGAGTCAAACAGCACCAGCTTTAACTCTCATAGTCCTGCAAGCTGATGCTGATGTGAGTGATCTTTTCATGCTACTTCTTACGTTTGAGCTTCAGTGGGAGTCCTCTGTACAGAGAACTTGCAAAGTTGTGTTCCCAGGATTGTTTTTATGATTTTAATTGGATATTCAAAAAGCCTCAGGTACAGTTTATTAGGCATGTGCAAATTTAGAGACATGTCACGTATTTCAAATTAATCCAAACTTACATGAGCAATAAATGCATCATTTGCATTATTACTAATACATACAATTTAAGAGGCATGTTTGGATATGAATCTAACATGATAGCTTTAGTAAGTTAATTAGATAATTGCTAAACATACTAATTGATTTTTAATTAGAGAGTGCAGCTTGCAGCAGAGCCAAGACTGGCAGACACCTCCGTCATTAGAGAACAGCAGGAACTTCAGCAAAGCTTCAGCATCCCCAAACTCAAATGGCTCGCGTTTTCTATCACTTTTTCTCTAAGTCACTCACAAATCCACCAACATTTCTCCATCCCCAGATTTTCCTACTTTTCTTTAAGGTTATCAGTCAAAAAAGAAAAAAAAAAACATCTCAGGAGAAAGATTTTAAGCATTTTTAGGCTTAAACTCATTTTTGCTTCAGTAAGCATTGAGTTCAGGCCCAAAACAGCCACATCCATAGATTTGCCACTGGGAATAGCTTAGTTGCCTTTTTGCATTAGGATTTGCCAACTCCCCCGAGACYGTGTTTCTTCCTCCCTCTGAAATCATCTCCAGTCCTCATACACAAGCCCAACGGGTCGAACCCAAGGGCATGGAGGTACAGCTCTTAAGAGAAGCACATGCCAAATCCCCATGGATCAGGGCAGAGGCACGTAAGATACAGTCACCACTGTGCAGCCAAATGTGGGCTGAAGAGCTTTCTGCCCCATCTTGCAGACAAGTCAGACGTGTCTTGTCATGACCTCCCCGGACAAAGTTTCAACACGAGGAGAGGCAGCAGTTGCAGCGACACGAGAGGCAGTAGTTGCAGCCCACGGGAAGTTTTAAATCCTCCCCGTGTCCTTCTCCCTTTGCCCAGTGCAGCTCACAGAGGCAAAAGAGAAGTTCATGTGCAGTCCTGGGCTCCCGCATGGGGACAGCAGTGCCRCAGGCTTTATAGGACTCGAGGTGCATGTCAGCCTAGAAGCAGAAAAGGCAGGGACCCACGCTTGCTCCCTGGACTGCAATCTGAGACAGCCTGACCACTGAAAGACTCCAAGGCCATGTTTTCTGATGCACATGGGACAYGTGTCTCCACATCCAACAAGCCAAATGCCAAATGTGCATGTGGACCCTGGCTAAGTGAGATGACCTTGGGTGGTGGGGCAGTGCCAGAAGCACCTAGTCTTCAGGGTATCCCTCCCAYGTGCACGTTCCAGCAGGCTGGAGCRCAGCGTCCTGTGYTGCCATGCCGTGGTGCGATATTCTCCCTGGAAAGGGCTCGGGAGGGAAGATCCAGCATGTACCAAYGCCTCGACAGCCTGATTGCAAGCAGGGAGCTCCCTTGCGTAGCTGCTTCTGAGCCCTCTCTTCCTTCGGTGCTCCCCTCGCTCTTGCATGGAGCTCAAGTACGCTCCTGCTCAAGCATGGGGACCCCCTCACCCTTTCCGGGGAAAGCTAGACGTGGCCTTGCATCGAGCAGGGAACCCAGAGTGTATCCAGGCCGTACGTGCACTTGCTGCCACGGAGGGGTGGCTCACCTTGCCCCACCAAAGGTTCCTGCCCCACCAAAGCACGCCAACGCTCGGCACTCAGCCGCACTGCGGGCGCGGGGTATTGCCCTGCCCCTCGCCGCCGCAGTCGCGCCCTGGGATGAAGCAGGCACCCCTGGGAAGGCGCCGCACAGCTCCCTTTACGCCTTACGGAGTTGGGAAATCGCCCTGTTTAGGGCCAGCAGCAAAGCGCTGGTTTAAAATGCATCAAAAACTCCACGGAAATCAAACAGCTGCTGCCCGCGGTGTCGGTGACGGTTTGCATCGCTTACAAAAGCCCATGCTCTTATTTGCCAGCGTATCGGAGGTGTGCAAGCACCCAGGGCATCTTCGTGCCGCCGTCGCTTTGGCGGTCTCCCCAGCGAGGCTTTTTTCAGTTCCTGAGACCTCAGTTCATGCTCCTTGCGCATGAAATTCTTTCCTGGCTACGCCGTTACCTACGCAAGAAACRCGCTTATTTAGACCCAGCTCAAAGGCTCTGCCGTTTGCACTGGTCCGTGCGCGTTTGACCACGAGATGTTACTGTATTTTCACCCGTACTTATTCTGCAGATCGCTGAAACTGCGGCATGAGGACAGTTGTAGGAACAACGGCGGCTTTTGATCTGCTGGATTCTTTAGCGAGGATCAGGACCGGAGACCTGGAGCAGTGGAGCTGTGCAGCCACGCTGCCTCCGTAACCCTCGCCTTTCGGAAACTGCGCAGCACATCACAGTTTATTCCGACCACAGCAAAAGGTAACTTTCTCCCATTTCTTATGAACAGGAAAGCTAGGTCAGGGACCAGGACACCCCAAACGCTGCCCGCAAGGCAGCAGGAGGAGAGGACCTCCGCAGGACGCGGTGCCTGGGATCTGCGGTGGGCAGGAGAGCCCTGGTGCCGCCTGCCGGTCGGAGCAGGACCGTGGCTCTCGGGTAACCTTCCCCAAGTCGCTGGCCGGCAGGTGGGTCTGGGTCTGGTTCACCCTGGAGAGACGGAGCGCACCAGAGGAAGATGCTGGCAGCGGCTTCTGGTGTTTCTGGCCAGCAAAAGTCAGTTGCCAACACTTCCTCGCTTTCCTGCATTTCATGACCGCCGTGTTTTGCTGCACGAAGAATTGTCTGTAGCACGTGTACGGCAGGGACAGAAGAGGTTGCACACGTAAGGGGAGGGACAGAGAGTGGAAGGGAGTATGGAAGGGGAAAGGGAGAGGATTTGCCTGGGCTCGTGGGGCTTCAGGGGGAGAAGGTCTCCGACAGGCCCATGAACCGGGCAGAGGAGCAGGACCTCTGAATAAAAATGTCATTCTCCTGAAGGTGTAAAAACCTCCCGTGGGAACGGCTGTGGCCTAGCAGAGCGCTCTTCGGAGAGGCCAGAAACGCCGGGACCTGCGCCGCCGGCTCCAGCGGAGCATCGTTCGCAGCTTCCGAGGGCTGCTCCGGGCTGCATCCTCCCTCCGTCCTCCTTAGCCTGCRGAGGAAACGCGGGCCAGGAGGCAGGCGCTTCCCGGCTCCCTCCGCTCGCCTGCGCTCAGCACCTTCGTGCTCGCCGAGCTCTTTCAGCCCAGAGACGGCTGCAACCCAGCGCACCTGCATATCTACTGGCTCGCAAGACCGACTCGCGTGGACACCTGAGCAGCCACAGATCTGTTTTTCACCCGTGCAGGCAAACCCCTTGCTAAGCACGGCACGCAGGCTGACAAGCAGATGTGCCATTTATTCCTGTGCGTGTCCAGATGTTGCCCACCGAAGGGCAGCTCCCGCTTTGACCGGTACGGCTGCAGCAGCCTCATCCACGGCGCGCTGCTTCCCGGCACCCCGCTCCACGCAGCAGAGCCGCCCCTCTTCAGCCTCGTACGTCTCGCTGCTATTTCAGGAAGCTTGACCCCAAACTGAACTTTTTTTTAGACTGTTCAAGTCACTCCAAATTTGTAGTGGCAGCGACACTTCATGGCAAGGAATGAGAAGAGCTGATAGAAGCRCAGCTGTTTGCTGTCACGGCGTCCCAGCCGATGCAGAGGACCGGGGATCCGGAGGTGTGCTTGGGTCCAAGGCAAACGAGGTGAGATTTAAYGATTTGGGGGAAGGATTCATTCTGGCGTTTGCTGGATTGGAGTAAAGCCCTGGCATCTGAATTTCACACACGTGTTTTGGACAATTCCCTTCCAGGACGGGAAGTAATTTGAGAATATCTACATAGACTTTTCCTTTAAGAATTGGCTTTTTTATGTTTGTTTGTGTTAAACCAAGCGGAAATATGCAACTTTGCTACTGCAAAACTCACCTAACAGATTTTGGGAGGCCYGATTACTGCCCATGTCTGAGATTTGAAATGCATCTTAAAATGTATGACTGCAATGCTGCAACCACATCCACGGAGGCAAATTTCTGACAGTATATTGGCAGTCTGCTACTTTCCTAGGTAATTCCAAAAATTTCATTTCCAGAGCAGACACTTAAGTGTAATAATCCAATAGTCATTTTCTGGCTACATTCTTCTCGTTCTCATGTAAAACGAGTTCTTTCCACCCTTTTCCACCGCAGGAATATCCAGTGGAAATTCCAGGGGTCAGTTCTCAAATTCTGCGTAGCCTTTTCCTCAGCTCCCATATCTCCCCGTCCCTGTCCAAAATCACTGTCTGTGCACGCACCTTCGAGATCAGATCTCCCCCCTTTCCGGGCACCCACGTGGCTTTCTGCAGCCCGGCGTCGGTGGGAGCGGACGTGCTGGCACCGTGGGCAGCAGAGGTGGTTGGGCTCAACACGAGCTTCGCCCAAGCTCACGCGACCCCACGGACGGGGACTCGGGAAGGAGGAACATAAAAAATTGGTTGGAATAGAAAAGGTTCGCAGTGCCCCCCCAGCCCCTCCTGAGACACGCGCGTCCCCCTCTGCCGCCGTCCCATCCCCGGCAGGATTTTCTCTGGCYGTCCCTGCTCCTCAGCGCCACGGCCCAGGCGTCCAGCTCGCCCTGCTCGCTTCGTGCCTGAGCGTTTGCGAAATGAGAGAAACCTCAGCCGAGAACGAAGCAAACCACCTCTGCAGAGACTCAAATGCTGCCGTTCATCCCGGAGCTCTGGGRTCGGTCGGCAGAAAGCAGGAGGGAAAAGGATGCTGCAGACTGCTCCTGGGCGCTGTCCCGCGGCTTCCCCGAGCTCGGGCTTYGCCTCGCCGGGCTGGAGGGGGAAACCCAGACTCCTGGGGGGAAATGATGGGGTTCCACCTGAAAACTCAGACCCCAGGATCGTCAAAGCTTTCTTACCGGGAAAACAGAGCTGTTTAAAAAGGTTTCCGCACAAGTATCATCACTTCCAACTCGAGGGAAATACCGTTATTTCCAGCTCAGTGGAAATCCTAGTGCCTTCCTTTATGGACGGCACTTACCTACCACTTGGCTTTGGGATGCGGTCTTAAGCAGGTTTTCTAGGATCCTTTGTCTTCTTCCAGGTTTTTTCCTTTCGTGTCACTGCAGTGACGACATCGTTGGATAGAGCAAGACCCATCACGCCTCCTGCCAGAGGCGCGATGCCCCACTGGCAGCCCGCTCAGAACAGCCACGAAAAACGGAAAGAAAAAAACACTTTAACATATTTGGTTTGAAATTCTGTCCTAATGAAAGCAACGGCAGGTTTGGGCATCGGCGTCAGCGCGGGTGGGATTTCACCTTCAGACTTCCAAAGCCATCATTTGGGTTACTAAAACTCCTTTGCGCCACATACAGGCTTTTTATAAATTGCCAGCAACGATGCCGTTACTGACGAAYGAACTGCAGAAGAACGGAAGAATTTATCATGACAAGGTCTGAAACTTTGGCTGCCTCTCTAAGCCGCCTGGATCACACGCTGCCTGTGCTTAAAAGTGTGTCATCATCACTGCCAAATCACTGCCAAATACGAAAACGTACAGGGTTAATTGGACGGTCCAGGTTGCACTGACAGCGCTGTCTGCAGAGATGGAGATGATCCAGCACGCCCGGATGCGCAGAGGGGTTCCCCCCATTGGATGCAGCTCTGAAAGCAGGGAAGCTCTACAGAAACGAGATGCAACGTGCCCTGGGACAAGGCTGAGTGCCCCAACCCAAGGGCAACCTTCCGAGAGGCTCTGYGCGGGTGACACGGACCACCGGCCACGCACCCCACGCGGGAGCGCAGCCTCCTGCTTTGATACACGCACGTTGGTTTGAAGCAAGGTAAAAATCCACAAGGTTTTTCCATTTTTCCCATGCTGATGGGGAGCATCCGGTCATATTTCTGTATTTTCAGCTATTGGAAAGGAAACCACATACCCATAGGCGAAGACTTCCTGCTCCAGTGACGGCCGGGCGCGACGTGCAACGCCCGCAGGGCGCCGTGCGGCAAGGGACGGGCTGCTCGTCGCCGGCGCGAGACGCAGAGACCGCGAGGGCAGCAACGGCCTTTACCGCCTTTCAGCGGAGACGCACACGCTCCGGTAGCTCCTTCGCTGCTCAGCGTCGCATTTTACGGCCGCCGATACCTCTGGAGAGCCACGCGCGCCCCAGGGAAGAGCCGCCAGGATATTTCTCGAACAAATAAATAAGGTTGCTATAAATCCAGCAATCTGCAATTTTGCGCAGTCTTTCTTGTAGTAACGTCAACTGCTTTCAGCTTTTTTCTTYTTTTTCAATCCAACGAGCTYATACTTCCATGCCAAGTTAGAGRGGGTTTTCATCAGCAAGAAGAAGGGCGATGTCAAAAGAAAATGCAAAGGTTTTAGAGGTGAGTTACAAGAGACGTGCTGTCAGCAGACATCACAGCGGTTTATCTCCAGCAGAGCCACGGCGGCGTGACGGGTGCCGCCTTCCCGGCGCCGCGCGCACCGCGTTGCACGGCTAACTGGCCAGTTCGCTAACACGGGGCTTTTAATATTGCCCAGCAATGAGGAACGTACCGACAGGACCAGATTTGGGCACGTGGTGCTTCCACCTGCAGGAGCCCAGGCGCTCCGGGGTCTCGAAGGGGAGCAGGTATGCGTGTCCCCAGCAGCACGTCCCCAGCAGCCGTGGTTGGCGCGTGGGAGGCAAGACGTCAAACCGCGACCTGCCTCGGCCTCCCAGCACGGGCATGGCTAAAGAAAAGCGGGATCTCCAGCAGCTGCCCATCTGCTCTTCCCAACCCGCCCTGGGTTTGTACCCTGCTTTCGCCGCCCCTGAACTCACCACTTTGCTGTATACAAACCCTCTCTTTAAGGGGCTTCTCAGCTCATGCCCCGACTCTTCCGATATCCAAGTTACACGTCCTCTGCCCTACCGAATAGGCAAGAGGGCAGAGCGGGATCACCAGGTCCCGCCAGCCCTTGCTCCGGTTGTCCTGCTGGTTAAATCCTGTCCCAAGGTTTGTTATGAATAAAAAGCACTACCGGCAGATCTGTTTTGAACCGGGAAAGGGACAAAGTCAGGCAGATACAGTCGCAGTTGTCTTGCCACATTGCTTTTTCTTCTGAAAAAAGGCAGCGCGGCAATGGGCTGTCGGTGGCTACGGCGCGGGGAGGCTTCTCCAGCGCAGAGCAGTGGAGGAGCCTGCGCAGCCTCTACTTCTGTTGCTGCAGGCACCAAAACCTTGCCCTAAACCTGAAGAACTTTATCCGTAAGATTGCGATGGGAAGGGTTTGAATTAGCATTGCCCTTGGAGACAACTCAGGCGGTTGCTGGTATCCAGCACCCAAGCCAGAGCTGCGACACTGCAGAAGCGCCTGCAGAGGCGAAGAATCGTCCTTTGCCTTCTGTACGGCTATATAATTTCCAAAAATCTTTATAATGCAGTTGTTACATAAATAAATTTTAAGCGCTTTGAGTGTGAAACACTATCCAATTACTTGCTAAGAATTAACATCACCAGATTTTCTCGCTGAGAGAGAAAGAATGCGGCTGGGAAATACTATTTCTCTTCGAGACCCAGGTTTTCTGTGTTCAGAAGCCGGTAAGCATGTGTCAGATGGCCCCAGATAAAAAGCAGTGCTGTAGCACTAGGCAGTGTATCAAGCTTACCATTCTAGTAGAGAAGACAACCTCCCTTACAGCTCCAGCGCCGAGTAACAGATGAACAACTAACAGACTGACGGTACGCGGACGAAACGGCACATTGCAATGTGGGCTGCCTTTGAAACGGAGCCGCGGTGCCTGGGCAGGATATACGCAGGATGTACGCAGGATCTCAGACAGTTTCCTGAGGGGGAGGGATTTCCATCTGTTTTTTAGAAAATGGAGCCCGAAAAGACTTAAAAATTGTAATTTTGTTTCAGCAACAGCACATGGATTTCATTATGCACCATCTAGAGAGACTGCTGACATTTCTGGATAGATGCTAGCGTATGCAAGTGATGTTTCTTCAATATTTTCCAGGGATGTTTGCTCTCARCAGCTAGTATTACAATGCATTAAATATTGTGCAGGCACAGGACACTGGTGGATACAGGAAATAAATGAAGAGTTTGTAATTACATAAAAAGATGCAACTGGCCAAACTGGGTCAGGCCATAGGTTCACCCAGCCTCCTACTGCTCCTGCTGGTGGCCAGCGGGATACGGCTCAGGATAGAGCCAAGGGCAGACCGTGGTGCTCCTCCCGCAGCTCTGCCCACCTCCTCCCCAAACCACCAGCTCCACCTGCTCCTTTACTTCTAATTAACAGCAGATGTAACAGGTCAACTGAGGTAAGACGTATTTGCTTGCTGTCATTGAACAGCAATAGAAGACCTTTCTGTTTGCCAAAAAAAAAAAGCCCTCCCAAGCGCTAGTGCTGGATGAAACCCATCCGTAACACCTGACACGCAATTAAACACTGACCACGAGCAGATCTCACAAAAGCGTTGGCAGTGGTGAACGATCAAAGCATATTTTGGCCGCCTCAGCTGATACCTGCATATGCTCTATGTTCATTAATGGACTGGAAGTACATATAAAATAACTGCCGGAACTGCAGCAGGGTTCAAAAGGCTCCCTCAGAACAGAGAAGAGTCGTACAAGTGGCTGAAAAGTTAATCTCTCCAGACTCCCAGAAAGACAAACAGCAGCCGTGAAAACCAAGCAGCCACAGAGCTCTTGTGAAGGACACGCTTGAACCCCGGCTGTAGGAACGGGAGAAGTTCGGGATCTGACCATGGAGAGGCAAAACTTTAAGGCACAGAATATGAAACCATGGACAAGTGGAAAGTGGCCTCAAGGGAGCCGGTTCCTTGCTCACAGTCATTCCCGAACGTGCATAAATAGGTGAAGAAAAAATTATCTTCTCTCTCTCCATCTGACAGCAGTGAAGCTGAGAATTCAATACTGAATATTGGTCTAGTGCTTTCATTTTTAAAAGGATGTTGAAAAATTGGTGTGGAAAAGAACTACAGCAATTACTCAAGGCCTGGGAAACCTGCCAGGTGCTGAGCTCGAGCGGGGAGGCACCGGGATTAGCCGGGATGGGACCCCGGTGGCAGCGCAAAGAGCTGGGTCGCAGAGAGGGCGGACGGGACAGTCTCACTCCAAAAACCTGAACTGGTCGTTTATGCAGGAGCAATGATGAGTGCTAAAAGAGCTGTACAACTAGGTAGGGCTGGCAGCTAGAAGCAGCAAAGCCATTGCAGCGAGGAGCTTTGCCTCTGCCCRGGGAGATGGGTCCTGGTGAGAAGGACCCATGGTGCTGCTGGTGGCTGAGCTCGGTTGTCTTGGGGTGGAATTATAGCCTGATCTTCCTCTCCCATCCCACACGCCCCATCGCTTCAGAGCTACAAGAAAAGGAGATTAGGAGGGTGGAGACTGTAGGTTACAAAATGAAGGTTGGGTAGTTTCATAGACTGGTTGCAAAGAAATCGTCTCAGATTACAACACTCACCATCCAGCCCATCAATAAGAGAGAAAAACATGTTAGTAATTAATGTAACAGCCCCAGCAACAAGCTGAGACACCAGCCCAGCAGCAACACAGGCTCCCTCCCTTGCAGAGGAGCTTGGAGCTGGCCGAGCCCCTACAACGCTTACTAACGAACAAACTTCATGCGTATTTGGGTTTTTGCCCCTCAAGCTTCTTCCCTGTGCATTACCACCCCATTACGCCTCGGACCAGCTTCCCGGTCAGCAAACTTCAGCAGCTCTGACTGCTGYCGCAGCGCTGATATTAATGCTAAAACTCTATTTAACGCTTTGAGAATCTCATTTCAGCCGCAAATCCTGAGCCTGGCCTGAGCGTGCCCCCGTCATGGGGGCACAGCGGGCATGGGGACTCGAGGAGCCTTGTGGTCCGGGTGGCCTTTGGACCTCAGTCCACAGTCATGCCACGGAGCAACTGCAGCTCCCTCCAAAGCCGAAGCAGTGGTAGGGCAYGGGGACCTCAGGGGACACTTTGGCTGGTGGAAAAAGAAGCATTTCAGATGGAAAAGCAAGCATTTCCCAGCTATGGGATAAGCAGCCAAGAAATGATAAGGTACCTCTAACAGCAAGTACAGAACAGTTTCTACCTCTTTGTCTACCTGTATCTTCACCGATGGTTGGCGCCGTGTGCACGTGAGTGCGTGTTACGGAAAATGGGAATAGGAGACTGACATCAAACTGTAGTAACAAATCCCTTTGTGTCAAGCAGTTGTTTTAAGCAACTCTTCTATGTTCTTTTCCTTTTCACTCACCTGCATTTTATCCCCTAAAAACCTTAAGGCAAAAGCTCACAAAATGCTTCCCTGTCTGCAGCTCAGTGAATCCTCGTGATTATCCCCCAAACGGCTATTCCTGCTCGGAGGAGAGAACCACCATGCCCACGGTGACTTCYATGCTGAATCGCTGGCGACGCTTGCAGCTGACTGTGTGGGTGGGCAAAGGCCTTCAACACAYGCGAGCTGCCTGCAAATGCAACACGTATGTTCCCGTACGCCTTCGCACGTGCACAAGTCTCAGTGGGGAAATGGGTGTGTAAAGGCTTTTTTCCCCTCTCATTCCTTTCTTCTTCTTTTGCATTTATTTGGTAACACCCCCAAAATGTACTGAATTATTTAGCCCTGAGGRAAGGCTATGAATTATGAAAATCCTGCTACCGGCGCATGATGTAGAGAGAGAAGGCGAGGTTATTCATAGAGGTTATCCTAAAGTTTTCCTCTTCTGTTTGAAAGAGTAAAAGCTACCTAGGGCAGACATGCTTTTTCAGCAGAGCGAGGCAGCGGGAGCCCTGCACGCTCACGTTTCCGAGGAGGCTCTCGTGGCGGACGAACACCACTTTGTGCCTGCAACACCGCTTTGTACCTTTTATCACACCTTTTCCCATATATCCAAATAGCTACAGTCCAATCCGCACCATGAGCACCTACAAGTCCTACCTCAGCAAAGCACTTCGAGCCCAACCTCAGGACTACGAGGTGCAGCAGCATTTATAGAAAAAATAATGACAAAACAGTGATATAAAAAGGACATTATAAAGTACAGTCCTAACCTGTGCTCGCTGCGCGTTATAGAGCTATTTGAAATACGTCGCTGACTGCTGGGATAAGAAAACTGCTCACAAGTACAGAAAACAAGGGGTGGCCCCCCCCCCGTGCCGTGCAGCCCGTGCTGCTGCCCATCGCTGGCTCCCCGGGGGACTATTGCTGTAAAAAACGTGACCGTAATGGTGACTGATCAGCAGCTTTGAATGGTAGCTTCATAGGCAGTAACAGCACCGATGTAAATAATTTACCACTGAAGGGTTTTATTGGAGCGACACAATAAATCCCATTTTAAATGTTACAAATTTGCGAATCTCGCCGCAGCCTCCTCTTCCTCTTACTCCACTAAAACAGCACTTACGGCTTGGATCACAGCTAGCAAAACGCTGCTGCTCCGGGGCCTGAGCAAGCTCATCTGGAGTTCAGCGGAAAGAGGTAAAACTGCAAGACACGGGTATTTCTGCCGCGGGAAGAGTCCAAAGCAGCAGCCGAGAAGGGCGCGTTTCCCGTGAAAAGCTGCGTGGAAGGCTGGCAGGGCGCCAGGCTTGGATTTGGGGCTTGACGAAGATGCGTGAAAACAGAATACCCGCTTCCGTCCCCTTTTCTTCTGTTTTAACCATCAAATGTTTCATTTCACCAGCCTTGAAAGAGCCTTAGCCTATTGCCTCCGCAGCCATCTCTCACAACAATACTAATGTCACGTTATAACTAAGGCATTTTTCATCCTTCTGACTCGTCCGATGCCAAACTCTTGCTGCTGTCTGGATGGGGATGAGTCTCTGGCTCTTTTTTATAAAATGGATACACTGGAAATATTTCTATGTTTTGATAATTAAGTTCTGATGCCTCAGCCTTGGGTTCATTTTTAATCGATGCAACTTTTCCATTTGCTAAAGATACCTACTCCAAATGTCAGTGAAATCCATTAAGTTAACAGGGGAAAAATAATGTTCTAATATGTCTTTCTCATTAAACTTCTATTACATGAGTTGTGGTTCTCTGGAATGGACAAAACTTTTAGTAGAGAAATTACAGACATTAACTTCCTATATTTTGTGTTTTTCAAAAAAAAAGGTGTAAAGGAAGTAAGAATTCAAATTCCCACACTAGAGTTCTGCATAATTTTGTGGTTTTGGCAAAAGACCTTTGGGCAAAGCTTTTAAAAACGGGATCATACTCAAAATCTGTCCATCCAAGCAGATTAAAGAGGTAAAAATCAGGGTTCTGAGAAAGAAATTCTTCAGTTGACCTCAACAAAATAACTCACCATTCAGGAAGAGTTTCCTTCTAACCCCAATATTTAGCAACAAGCTTATTCAAGAGTACTTGGGGTTAATAAGTCTTCAGAAACTGGGTTTAAATATTACCATCTTTTCTTTTAATCCTGCTAAGTTCTTAACCTCTTGCAGCAGCTACTCATATAAGCCAAACGTGTATTCCGTGCAGCACTCAGCAGAAACCTCCGGTCCTTAATTTTTTAACCGACCCTGAAATATTTAGTAGCAAGTTTCCTTTCCTTCCACACGAGGTCTGAGGTTGTGGTTCCCAGAGCATTAATGCTGGATCCATACCCCGCTCTGTTACGCAGACGCAGCACGTTCGGGTGGCACCTGCGACGGAGGAAACTCGCCTGCGCGATGCTCTCCTGAAAGATTCATGACGGCTGCCGGCAGACAGAGGGTGCGCGGGGCAGGCGCCGAGTCAAATATGCGCTACAAAATTCACCTCATCAGAACCAGTTTATGCCAGATCAGCGCTTTCCCTCCTGGGGCCACAACATTTTTCAATTTTTCAACAGAAAGTCCTCGAGCCAGATCTGACCACGGTCTGACTCCTATCCCCCCCATCCATGTAATACCAAATTTTGGTCCTTAACTATCAGCCCATACTGCGTGGAGCTGTAAACAACGGCCTATGTTATTGGAAATTTCTCTCATTTAAAACCCTGCCTCTGGCATTTGTTTGTGTATTTATTTATTTATGTGTTTTTTTAATGTCCTAGTGTATAGAAATGCTAACAAAAGATACAGGCAGGACAAGCCAGATGAGTACCGGCCCGGTCCGCGTCGCAGAGACGTTTCCTAGGTATATTATACAGCAGTGCTCTACAAAAATGGGTATTATTTGGTGGCCGCCCCCGTGCCAGCCTTCTCGCACCCCTCCGCGGGTGTTGGGGGAACCATCGCAGCCCAGCAATGCAGCCCGGCCCCCTTCCTTGCTGGTCTGCCTGATGTTACATGGAGAACATGTCCCACGTCATTTGGCCGCGGTGACGGGTCCCACGTGGTGTGCGCTCGCTCTGCAAGGGTCTGCCGAACCATTTTGCTTCTCCACTTCTAGAAGACTACAAGCCGCAAAACAACTCTCAGGAGTCTAAAACAGCTGTGGGACCCTTAGTCCCCCCAAAACCCAAAACTTTGAATTGAAACTTGGGTGTGCTGCAGAAGGAGGTTGCCGGYGGGCCGGCAACGCTGACGCCAGTGTCTCTTTTCAGAAACTTGGGAAGCCAGGCGCAGGCTGGGGGCTGCAGAAGACCCTGGCAACCAGGGAGCTCATATGGGATGGGGGAAAGGGGACCCAAAATTACTGGGAGAAAGCCAAGTAAAAGTTAATGCAGATAATCTGGCGTCACAAGTTTTCCTGGGGGCAATGGATGAGTTTTCCGAGTGAACTCCCCCTCRCCGTGGGTTTTCACCAGGACCATCTTTGATGACCTGGGGAAACAATTACCCTCTTTTACAAAGACATACAAGCAAATCCACCCAAAATGAAAGCAGGCATTAGGCCAGCGAGGAATTCGACCTCTGTGAGCACAGGAACCTTCCCTGCACCGCGGCTGACGGAAAGGAGCACTGGCGGCATCGGAGCCCTGGATGGGGGCACCGTCAGTGCCAGCACCCGGAGCACGACCCTCGGAAAGGCAGCGAGGGAGCAGGGAGCTGAGGAAAGGAGCTTGCAGATACCCATGGGCCACTGCTGTGTGCGAGGACACAGGACCCTCCTGCTCCTCCTAAGCAACACAACTGCAAGAGCAACAACATTCCCTTCCCCTGTCATCTCCACTTCTCAGTMTGAGCAATAGGAGTTTTCCCAATTTTTCAGCAAATAGCTCAGGCCAAGAATGGACAACACAGTTAAGGGTACGCTTACATTGCATGCTAAGCTTGGGAGTCAAGCATAAGTTTAAGCCATATTTTGAGTCAAATGCATCGTAAATGCACTTGCCTAGGCTGCCCTAAGGCTGCCCTAAGGCTGCCCTGCCAAATTCAGGCAATTTGGTCAGTGCATTAGATTGGAATATTTTTTGGTAGCGAAAGAGAAGGAAATGGGACGCCCACCTTGAAGAAAGTGGTACATACATGGCACAGAAAGTATCTCCGGCCTTAAGAACCGTCTCCCTGGTTGAAGGCTTTGCTTAAAGCACATTGGGGCTTTGCTGGACAGGAGCCTGTGCCAGGCGACATACCCCTAGAGAGGAGGCACCACTTTAACGGCCCCTCTGGGCTGYCGCCAGCACAGCCTTTTTCCTAATCCAAGTCCTGCAAGAGCTCGCTTGCTGTGGCCGCGCTCCTCAGGTTTGCTCTGCATTGGGCCGGGCAGTTGGTAGAGCTGCTCCCAGCACCCTGACAGCTCCTTGGAAGCAGATTAATGGCCTTGCACAGGTTTGGCAGGAGATTTTTCTTTGTCTCCAGCTCTTGGCTTTGTCTCCACCAGTCGCTGCTCTGCTTGAACCTTCCACGTGCTGGACTGCACACGGCMCTCCGCGTACTAATGGCTTTAATTAGGGATCTTGGTTGGTAACATTTATTTGTCATTCATTGCTAGCAACTGATAAGAAGCTSAGGTTCAATGGGCAGTGGAGAGGACAGAGGGCAGGGAAAGGTAGCAAAAAGAGAAAAAAGGAAATTTATAAAAGCAACAGAAAGGTTCAGGGAAATGTGTAAGAGAGCTGTCCTGGACTGGAGGGACCTCTGTGAAAAGGCTACTGGTGCCCAGGGAGTCATGGGTGGACTCTGGGACTCTCATCAAAAGACTTCTGGACTTGGAGTTAATTGATCCCATTCATTAACTTCTGGTGCTTGACATGTTATATTTAAGGCAAGTGTGCCTCTTTGATCCAGACCATGAACATTTGATCTCTACGCAGTGTTAATCCRCTCATTCAAGATAAAATGTGTAGAGAGGGGATACACTCTCTGTTTTGAAACACCATTTATTTCCAAGCATTTAATAAGCCAAAATTCTAAATCTGAATGCAGTGATTTAGTGTCACCAATATTCTCTCTCTCTCCTAAGATTCCTAGACGACAAATATTTGGAATGTGGATCTAGGTTCAGCCTGWGCTGGGGAGTACAGCTAAAGTGGTTCTTCATTCACCTTAATGAGAAGACACAAAAAAACTGTGAAGAACAGAGAAATATGGAAAGAAGTACCAACAGTGCATACCAGTAGAAGAAAGGAGAGAAAATGACAATATTTAACAAACAAACTTAAGGAAATTTATGATGTACACATTATTTTCCTGATCCAACTCATTTAGGAATTTTGCCCTTTCAAGAACCTAAGTGAAAATCTATATTAAGAGAGTCAAGAAAATGTTCCTCTCCTCCTTTTCGGGCTGACATGCGTTTAATTACATATTATAGATTTTTTTTTTCCCTTTTCCCATGTGGACATATAGCTTTGGGGGGAAAGTGCTTCATGTCTTGGTTTGGCCCTATCAGGTTTGGTTTCATTATTAACCTTTTTACAAGACTCCTCCAGGCACTGCCCATACTTGAGGACTCTTTCACCTTAGACTCCCCTCTCATGCATTACCTGATCCCAAGGCATAAGGTAACAGGAATCCTTTTCTGCTGTCTCCGATGGATTTTGGAAAACCATTGCAGATGTTGAGGGAACATCTTGTTGATAAGAACACAGACTCCTGTGTTCTTAAAAGTTAATCAAACCTTTGGGTTACATTTGCATAGGTGATGTTCAAGCTGCTACTTGAAGGAACAGCTGGAAATTAGAAATAGTCTTTTCCTACCACTTTATCAAAGGAAGGAAGAAGAAAAGAGCATAAAGAATAAAGAATGGAGGATGAAAGAACCAGTTTTTACCTAAAATAGAGAAATACACAAATATTTTCAAAATTTTTTGGATAAAACTGAAGCCTGCAGAATACAGGAGGTAGCTGCATTTATGTAAATTATTCCAGTAACAGAAATAATCCGGGACTGATGCAACACTGAAGACTGTTTTGACATTATCAGCACACAGTATTACTCAGGAAACTGCTATGCCTTTCTCTATAGCATTAATAATATTGCACAATAAAATGTTGCCATCAGAAAAGGTGTTTTAAAGAGTAACTGGGAAAACCTTCCATCTAATGAAAGGATTTATAGAAATAATAATTTTTAGAGGTTTAACAAGTTCCGAAATTCATCGCTACCAGAGGACTCTTCCAGGTAGTACCCCAAAATCCAGTACTTTATGTGGCGCTGCTTAAAAATAAAAGACATCCCATACATCTCATATATCCATAATGCTTCTTAACCTAAGCTGCAGGTATTACCATCCATTTAGGTGAAAAAGCACACAATATATCTAACAAAGAGGAATATTTTAACTCCTAGCATTTTAGTCTCTCTTCTCAAATACGCTGTGATTGAAAATGATTTTTCAAAGTATTTATACACTATGATCAAAGAATAACATAAAAATTTATTCTCTACTCCCATTTCAGCTAAACAGGGGAAATGCATTTTGAAGGTATGTGGCAATATCTGCCTTCTAAAAAGAAGATCAGCCAAAACCCTGATGTAATTCAAGAGTCACCCGTTCAGGTCTATAATACATTAGGGCGAAAAGTCAGATAAAACATTCAGTGTTTTCAAATGATTCCTTGATTGATTTTCTTCTAAATTTAAAAAAGCCATTGTCATTATTTATTTTTAATATCTAAGATGGCAGTTAAAGGCATGGAAAATTTTTCATAGAATGGAGAATTACACATAAACTGCAGAATAATAATGGTATTTAGTGCTTACAGCATAAAAAGTGTTAGTTTCAAAGCATCAGCTCAGGACAGAAGTATGATACCTAGGTCTATTAAGCTCTATTCAACTCCTGCAGGTGCAATAAGCATGTCCAAATATCGCTCTTGCCCCCTAGCTTTTCTTCAGATTTTTTCTGATCTGGCCAAAGTCTGCATGGAGATGTAGACAAAAGTTGAGCGATGTGGCACTTGATCTTCACAGTGCCAGTGAGCACAGTGAATAGCACACGGAGAGCAAGGGCACAGCTTGGAAATGACATTCCTATTTGCAAATGAAGAAAGGAAAGATGAATTCATGCCACAGGCAGAGTTACAATACCTAAAATGGTCCTTTGAACAGGAATTACGGCACGTTAACCCTCGTTCTTGATTAACCGCAGAATTCATGTTATCCACTGTCGTAAATATAACTGAGAAGAGCCCCAGGAACTCCAGCTCGCAGGCGGCTCCGCAACATGTGCTGCTTTTACAGCTTGATGGAGCTGCGGATCACACGTAGAAAAAAATTATTTGAATCATTTAATGAACGCAAGTTGCCATCTCCACTCAGGGACCGATTAGTGACTCCGAGCACAGAGGACAAGCGCTCAGCTGCTCTGACACGGCAGAAGCAAGTCGAGTCATCCCAGACAATCGCTTGGCCATGTGCAAATATGTATTGAGCCTCCTAAGTCAGAGAGCGGACTCTCCAGCTGGCCTCTCGTTAGGAGCTCAGGATAAGCACTGATTAACAGGATTTACTCATTTCAGCAGAGCAATCCGTCCTGGATGCGCAAACAGCCCTTTGCCCTGTGAGCCGCTTCCCCTGCCCCATGCCTTGCTCCGGGCACACTCACCATCACGCACTGTCTACACGTTAAAGGCAGGGGTGCAACACCAGGTTCACCCCACACACTCGTACGAGACACAGATTTCCAAGGGGGAGGAAGAAACCCATTAATGCAACTGAGACAGGCTAGAGAAAGAAGGTTTAGAAGAAAAACCTGCCTATGGAAGAGCTGCTTTGTTGTTACAGTAACGCCTTGCTCACAACCCATGTGAGCAGAACATCTTTTCTGAACACCAGTGTATCCTTCACTCTTGCTTCACATGATCTATAAAGCAGAAATTGCAATGTGGCTATACTTATACAAATAAAAACCATTTTTAACTCAACCAGACTGGATAACTTGCTGCCAAAAGATCTAAAACAAATGTCTGAGGAGATTTTTGACCCAGCAATTTATTAATTAATAGAGCAAGTAAATAAAATAAAGCCTGCAATGCTGAAGAAAGTTCAGAAAAATGGTCAAGGTCTAATGTGCTAATGGATAGAAAGGTCAAGTGTGGATCACATGGAAAAATAATGAAAAAGAATGATGAAAGGATGCAAGTTCTTGTCAAGGAGACTTTGAAAATATGTTTTAGTCAAGCAGAAGTTCTTGGGCTTGGCACAGGAGCAACAGGGTAAAATTCAATGYGTTGTGTTACACAAGAGGCCAGACTAAATGATCTAATGGTCTATTCTGGGCTTAAAATCAGTCAGTAATTCTTTGGCCAGTCACTATGGCAAAGTTACATGACAACCTCCAGCACCCACTATGAATCTCATTTGGAAAAAGTGTTATCAGGTCATTCATCTTAAACGTGGCAGCTACAGGACAGAACCGTGACACTTCCYAGATACCAGCAAGAGTAGTTATGTGCTTTTAATTAGAAAATGGTGCAAGATTTACAACAGTGTTCAAACTGCGTTGCAGCCCTTGCCCCATGATATGCCTTTGTATTTAAACACCCTATGGGCTTAGCTGGCGGAACAGGAGAGTTTTTCCAAAGAAACAGTCCTTTTGGAAAGTGTGTCTGCAGGTGTGCAGAGCCCAGGCAGCAGGAGCAACRGGGGAGAGTCACTGTTCCTCTCTAGCCCTATAGTTCAGCTCGATTCGGGAGGGATTAAACTATGGACCATGCATACTCAGGACCTTAAATTTAAGAGTATTTTTGAAAACATTATTTCATGGAAAATTAGAGATAAGTCCCTCTTTTGCTGATGCGTGTCCCTTTTATTTTTAGGAGAAGCAATGCCTGGGCAGGAGAAATTCTTTAGTGAATATATAATATTAAAATACTGTGTTTTAGAATTATGAAGGGTAGGATATTTTTAAAAGGTCGTGACATACTGTAATATCATTGAGCACAACCATGTACATCCTGCCACATATTCTAAGGTACAGGTACCCTTTATATCAGGAACCACAAGGGAAAATGTATTAACTGGAAATCCTGTACTTTGCCACAAGTTCAGCAAAGCACATAAATATGACCAGAGGCAACTTCAGTGGTAATATCCTTGGTCTGAAAAAGTCAGATGCCTTCTGCTGGGTCTTGCTATGCTGTAGCCCTAATTCCAGCTTGCTAGAATTGAAGCCCTTTTTTTTAGGGAGCTGAAGGCTGGATCTGAACTGCTGGCCTTAACTAATAGAGGTTGAGTTCCAACCATGAAGAAGTTAATAGAAAAATTTTCCTTCATGTTACACACAGTTCCACTAAGTAACTGTTGTACCTGCAGACATCAGTGAAGCTGTGCTGGATAYGGGTTGGGTTTTTTTTTCTTTTCTCTTTTTTTATTTGAAAGTCCTCAGTATTCAAGCACTTTAGTTCTATTCTTCAATGAAAAATAAATCAAAATTCATTTGTCCGCAAATAAGGCTACACGTTGAAATCAGTTTAAATGATCCTTGACTCYCAGTACAACAGACTATATGTTATAGGTCTTTTGCATGATGATTGGATATGACTTTTTCTTCTTTTGGGAACAATAGCAGGAAAACCATGGAAATGTCTTAAAATATGTAGACGTGGTAGATGGACTGTTTTCAATTACTTTTCATTTTCTGCACTGTGTGATACAATTATATAATYTTCTGATACTTCAAGCAGAATGACCTTTTCTAGAGAACAGCCAGGAGTAAAGGTGATGCATGTCACTTAGGACTCGGTTCCCATTTTTAAATATTGTACTGTAGCGAAAAGAAGACTTAGGGGATCTAGTCCTGTCAGCTACATGCTGGCAAAGAAACCGGCACAACTGCAGCGGGCACAGATTTATTCCTTGCTTTACAAGGCCTGAGTCCACGGAGTCCCATTCACGGGAACTGCAGTGGCAAGGATCAGTAAATAGTGTTAATGTTCCTCTTCTGGTACATGAACATGAATGCTCTTCCTTCTTAGGCTTGAATTAAACTAGCAGCGTCGTCTCCCTTTTCTCTGCAGAAACAATTTAAAAGTCAGCAGAATGTGATTACTCCTGCCCTGTGCGTGCTCTCTACCTTCCTCCATCAGTCTCAGACGTGCAAGGACTGTCAGGTTGTTTCTGGCAGGACTAAGTAGAGCGTCGCCAACCCTCTGCCTCTCCTACTTTAATAAAACAGGAGTAAGATCGGACTGACTTCTTCCTTTTTATTCTCTAGGGATGAAGGAATGGATCCTTGAAGCACACGTCTTTCTTTTTAGCTTTCTGAACGTCTCAAAACCTCTCCCCTGTCATCTCCCTGGCCATGTAAGACTAGACTCACTGCTGATATAGACGATGAAATGGCCAGGGGCAGCGCGTGGGATGCCGCATGTCGACATCCAGATGCTTATTCCACTCTTGGGTGCTATTAAGAAGCTTAGTATATTAGGAAGCGTGCCTGGAAAAGCTCTACGCTGCTGGGAGCATTTCGTGTCCTGGATATGTCCTCACCAACGTTGAAGAGCGGTAGGTATTGTGTAGCATGCATTGTACTGAAAAGGACAGCACCTTCTTCCCTAAATGAGTATATCCGCTTCTCCGCGAGCAAAACCCAGAAATAGTTCACAAATCTCGGTATTAACAACCTTGCCATTTCCACCTGGTGACAGGACAATGCCACTCTCGGGATTTCTTTTGTTATGTAAAGAGGAAGGCAGAAGGCAGCTGGTCAAGGTCAGCAGAGGAAGAAATGGCATTTAACTGGATATACTAACATTGTTGAAGGGGGAATATGTAAGACGGAACAGTTTTAGAAGCCTAAAAAAGTTGAAGACTCGCTCAGTGTCCTAAAATATATGGACATAAAAAGACGCGTTCTGAAGAGTGGTCCTGGTCACAAAAGCTTACAGTCCATGAATATTGTAATAATAAACAAATGTACGTGAAAGGGCAGCACTCCTCCTTTTTATTTTAAACAAAGTTGGTAGTGAGAAAGAACATCAAAGACAAAAGCTGAATTCTCTCTTCGGCTGTGCTTATTTTTTCCCTTCAGATATGTATATTTGGGCAGGCCTTATTGTAAGAATAACAATACCTAATCAACGCTTTTCTCTCTTACCATCATGAAAAAAAAGAAGAATCTAAAATCCATAAAGATGGATATTTCTCTTATAGTGGCTTTATGTAATTACACTGGATACAGGTTTTACCGGGGCACATTTTGCTTAGCTTTTGTTCTAATAAACCTTAATTCCTCAAAATTCCAGTTTCAGTAAGTGCTTTTTGTTGTTGTTCTCTCTACGAAATAAAAAGTTAAGTGCATTTAACAGCAGAGGTTCTGATGGGCAGAAGCCACTCGTGACTACACGCAATGCCATATACTACACAGCTACTTACCACTAAAATTAGCAAACACCCCCTTTCCCCCGCACCCTTTGCGCAACGTCCTCCTCCGCTCTGCTCTGCTCCGCGTACACAGGCATTAAAAGCAGTAGGAAGGTTTCTGAAACTCTTTCTACCCCCCCGGTGCTCTTTCCCGTCTCTTCCCATCCATTTGTTCAAYGGCCTCAGGGCCAGAAATTCTCGCTGTAGCTCAAGGAAGCAAATGTTGATTCACTGTGAAATATCTCCTGCGGCTTACTACCCGATAGCAAAGCAGCCGGCGCTGCAGCTCCGTGGGCCTCCTCCAACAGCGACCGCTGCCGTTCGTGGTGCGGCGCCCGGCAGAGACGACGCACCGGGTGCACGGCCAGCACCGAGGAGGTCACCCGAGCCCGTGACACCACAAGTAATTCCCAAGCAAACGTATGTATTCCCATACGCATTCATCACAAACTTGACCAACAGCAAAGAGAGTGCTAACAGCTGCACGCATCTGTGATAACCTGATCAGTAACAGGTTAAAAAAGAGCGATTTCTGGATCATTCCACATTGAAACAGATATGCAGCTAGTGACTTCCACTGTCCACAAGCATTCTTATGAACAAATTATGCATAAACTTGCAATGGTAGAGAACTTTTTTATTTTCATAGTGAAAATGAAAAATAGTTCAAAATCATTAATTTTCTGAGGCTTCAAAAAACATCTTGCACTATTTGCAAGATCAAAAGCATTACAGTAAATAAAATACCATGCATGTGGAAACAGAGGAGTGCGGAAGGAAGAGAAGTGCATTAGCAAGCTGCATGACCTTTAGCACTGACGCTAGGGAAACACAAAGTGAAACTATACTATCCAGCGTATACTATCAACATAACTGGAAGGTATGAACAACAAGGATGTCATACCCCGGAAGGGAACACTGCTTCCTCCAGGAGCAACAGTGTAGAGGAAGATCTGGGAGCAACGGGTGAATATATTGGCATTAGCTCCCACTGTGGTGTTTCAAAAAAAAGCTGCTCCAATGCCCCTCTGAGATGGTGGCACCACGTTCAGCACTTTCAGCTCTAGAAACTCCCCTCCTGCCTTTCACTGCGGTTGCAAAATATTCCTGTAACGCCATTTGATCGTAATGTATACAGCAATCGTTACATGTACTTAGGTGACATTTCTACAGTCTGTTATTGATCACCACGAATGTTAACAATGAAAGACAACATTTTTTAATAGAGAAAAGATGTACAAATTCAATAACCTCAACTTATGAAAGTAATAACAATGATGTTGATACTAGCTCTAGCACGAATATAAATTCATTTGCTGGAAAGGATTATGACTTTGAAACAGGTTATTTCCTCCAAGAGGATTTGGGTAATATATTTAACCTGCCATATTTTGAGCTCTTTTTGTAAAGTGGATTTCACAGAATCATGGAATAATTTCAATTGGAAGGGACCTCTGGAGGTCTCTAATCCATCTCCTACTGAAAGAGATGGACCAGCGTGATACCAGTGTGAAGTGAACCAACATTTGTAAGCAGAATCTTCGTCCTATTATTTTATTTTATATTTTATTCTTGAGCTCTGATGCTAAAGCGATCTCATCTCCACTGAAACTTTGCGAAGCTGCCAAACTACTAAGTCTGGGGAACCTCAGCTTTCTGGAAATATTGGGTCCTTATCTCTGACCCTAGGGCACCCACCCCTCTGCCGGGCTTTGTGCAGGAAGTTCAGTGGTGCTAAGCTTCTCCTTCCCAGGGATGAATCAGTATCTCTTTCTTAATGGTCACTCCTTCCTGAACTTTGGATGGCAGTGTTACAAGTCTTAGAAGCAGAACATTGCAAACTGTTTGAATTACAAGGGTGTTTTTTTTCTTTAATGATTTCTTTACACATTTTCCCACTAATCTTTCTAACCCCCATTCAAATGTGGTGGCATTACAGACATCAGACATCTTGACCTTTGTGACTACCCATTATTGACAAAAATACAATATTCAGGATAAAACTCTGCTGTTTCATAGAGGTGGAACCCGCTTAGCTAATTGGGAAGAAATTATTYTGTTGGAATAACTGGCTGTAGGTGCTTGTTACAAGAAAGATATTAGAAAATACTAATTCCTTTTCAAAAGAGTTACAGAATTATAATTTATGAAGGCAGCGTTCTTTTAACTAGTTGTAATGATGAAGTATTGTGTTCAGAGCTTTAATGATAAGATGCCTGAAGGAGCTCTTCCAATTATGAACAGATTATATGTGCACTGTTAGGGCAACGCCACTTATCTGGAGTGATGGAAGATCAAACACAGGCTATCAGCACCTCCCAAATKCAAAACACTGAGGCTTGCAGTGTTTGAGGGCTGATGACTAATAAGAGCTCTAACTTGGAGTTTGTAATTACGAGTCTCTAATATAACAACAAGAAAAATAAGAAACGTTGAAAGAAACCCGGTGAAACCTGCATGCTTTAGGAGTGTTAAATTGCAACCCACATTTTAAAGAACCAGACACTTTTGCAACCAAACAACAAGAAATGGAGAAAGGTACGGCTGCCCAGGAAGATCCAGGATAAATCCTGGCCACCCCAAGGAAGCAGAAGGGTCCAGGCAGAGAGGGCCAGGCTGTCCGTCACAGCACCCCAGCCCAGTGTGACAAGGAAACACGAACGGGTGTTAGAAGCGTACTCCGGCATTGATATTTGAAGTTCAGCAGTTATGAACCTTTCATACTTTCCCACATATTTTTTTCAAGCACAAGCTAACAGGCATTTTGGTACAAGCACTTCCACTGAAGCAGCGCTTGCCGAGGGAGCAGACGATGCAAAGGCACTTGCTGCTCTCACCTGCTTGCTGATAGCCAGCACCTCCTGTCCTGGGGATCTACACCTGGAGCTGAGAAGAAGGGCTGGGGCAGCTGCCTGAAAGAGGTTTTGGGGAGGATTGCTGGCTCTTCTGAACAGAGATAACCCCCACCACCACCTTCCTGCAGCAAAGTCACGGCTGGTGGATGACACGTTAGTGAGACTCTGGAAGACACATACAGTTGGAGAAGCACGTACAGGGAAAGAGAGGGAGGAACAACAGAGACATTCCCACGGTTTCTAAGGAAAAGTCAGTGCCAAAGGCTTCCTCCGCTCAATAAGACAAGGGGTTGTGCTCTAGGGCTGCCACAGGCACCCAGGACGCCTAGTCTCTCTCTGAGTTTCTCTGTTTGATGCCCTGCCTAGTAAACCTTCTCTCCTCAGGGCTGGACACAGTCCATAACTCCACTTCATAGAGCCGTATGAATCTTCTGCAGGTCAATACTGGACAGTACTAAGACATACATCACCAGTTTGCAAAACCTAGATACAAGCTGGGAGAGAGGCAAAAACTTCAGACTCAAAACTTCATGCATGGTCATATGAGGCCAGCTGATCTCTTATATTGCTAAGTCTCTAAAAGTTCATGAAATCTGGGTCATCCAGCTACAGTTTGTTCTAGGTGAGAACAAACTGTCCCTGAAGATGCCCATCTCTTTGATCGCTTACTGGAGAAGAAACACGAGGACTAGTGCTAACAAAACATTAAAGCGTCTTGTGCCTACCTAATGACGGCAGGGGAGATCCTGCTGAGCTGAACTGACCACTGAGCAGGGCACAGCTCATCGAGATTTTGCACTCTTGGCCAATGGGATATTTTGTAACCTTGTGGCACTAAAGTCACTTCATACAAGTTCTACTTTTTTTTTTTTCTTAAATTTCTGGGCAGTCATTATTTTCAAGCAAGGACATGATTAACTTTGATTGCTACCACACTTTGTAGGTCTGTCATCATTTCTAATGCTCTCTGCTGCTAGGTTTTTGTCCAGCTCCAATATGAAGAATAATCATAGAACTTTCCATTGCGTATCTACCAGTTTTCCCATAATATCCAGCCATGGTAGTAATATTTCAAAATCTCACTTGATCAACTAACAGAGAAAAGGAATTATTTTTCTTTCCCAGATACCCAGGCTCCAAGAACAAAAGCAGACATTTGAGACCTCACAGTCCCCATAATGTAGACAGTACTTTCAAATCTTGAAACTCTCTCAACAAATCAATTGAAATCCCTTATTCCCTGTCCCCACCAATGCTAATAGGCCAACAAATTTTTGATGCTGAAGGCTGTTGACCGCCAAGGGACAGTTTGGGGGTCACTTGACCCTGTCTCGGGTTACTCTTGGAGGAGTTCTCATATGGATATGGATAAAGCGCAGGCACTTGTAACCCCTCACGCATCTGCTGTGTTGTAACCACGTTTTTGTCTCTCTGTAGGAGTGACTTTCGAATACCAAGTACACTGAAGGGAATTTTTTTTAACGTGTACATTAAATACTCACAGATGGCATCTTAAACAGGTCTAGATGTTTTGTTCAGAAAATTAAGTTGATAYAGTTTACGAATACTGTGCAGCATCTGCACATACTTGAAATTCAGAAATCCAGGTACATAATTACTGGCAGTCATGGTCTACAATTCCTACATGCTTATAGCTCACAGACTTTTCCTGTCTAAATCGTCCTTTTCTTGTATGTTGATATTTTTAGAAGGGCTTGATATTTGAGCTTCATGAATATTAAAACCAATTCTGCATCAAGCTGGAAAAGCTTTGCATGGCCTTGCACAGTACTCTGCAAAAGGAGTTGCACCGCACTGCCGTTTATGATCTTGGCTAGGCGTGAGTCACTGAAGGCATGCTCAACTCTTCTCCCATGCTTAATGAAGGTCAAAAATGCCAGCGATACCTGTAATATGTTCTCATTTGCATCTCTGGGCTGAACAGTTATGCTTACTTGTGTGCCTTACTACCCTGTTGAACAGCTTATCAGTAGTATTAGAAAAGAGAGTTCTTTTATTAATCCAAAACTTGTACAATGAGAACAAAAAAAATGGCTTTTCCTTCTGATAATTAATCTTCCTAAAAGACTGCATTGATTAAAAAAAAAAGCAGGTTTCACAGAATTGCTGTTCAAGGTCTTCTATGCCAGTCATCCACTGCCCAGGCCCCACTAGTTTCGGAAGGTGAATGCTCAAGAATATGCATAATTCACCCGTTACCTGTGTTTCTCAGTCTCATCCTCTCTCAATACATTCCCTTCCTCCCCCTATGGATTGTCTCGAAAATCTTTTCAGAGTTAAATCTCCAAGAGCGGATATGAAGAGAAGAACTGGCATAGCAGCATCACAAAAACATTAATGTCTTCTGAGACTGGTCTGAAGCGTGCATACAAAATGCCACCACAAACAGAATATACGGAAAATAGCAGGAGACAGTACTTTCACTTGTTGTTTCCCTGTTTGTTGGCTTTAACTGCCTTTCAGCGTGAGCTCAGGGTATAGCCTGGAGCGTAACAGGCGGCGTAGGAAGCGCCTACCACCGCACAGAGGGAAAAACACAAAATGGTCATTGCCCACCGCAGGAGGTTCAAATGCATGAAAACACGTAAGGTACTCTGAAGGTATCTCAGCATTTCACACAGGTTAAGACTATATGCTCTGTTAAACTGCATGTTAGCAAGGCTCTAAACCTGTCTTTCCAGAATCACTTTGTCTATATTATTATAAGATAACGTCAGTGAACATAAATGATTTGCCATTGTTTCTGTGAAGGATTGTTTTAGTGTTTATAGCAGCGTGGTGAGCGCACGCCTGGCCCTTCGCTGCTCTGCCCCTTACAGCACACGTGGTGCCAACGCAAAGCAAGTTTCCAACTGCTGCTCAGATCAGAGGCTGCCCTGTAACTTGCACTGGAATTACAGACTTCCTAAAGTGCACGGCACAGAGATTAGGGCGCAGCCTGCACGGTATTTCTGGTAGGAGCATACGGTTTACGTACAACGAAAACCAAAMCAAAGCAAACTCCAGAGCTTTTCCTGCAAGGAGGAGGTGGAGGAGAGCTGCGCAAGGGGCCCCAGCCTAAGCAAAGACATGGAACAGGGGTTCCCATCCTGACGGAAAGAGCTGTTATATAGGTAATGTAACAGGATCCTGGAAGCGGTAAACCTTGAGGAACTTAATTCAGTGTTTGCTCATCAGCCACTGAGGAAACACGTTACTAGACGAGCAAATATTGACTTGCCACGTCTCAACCATTGACTCCGATTGAGGTGTACCTTGCCCTGTCGCCCAGCGTGGAGGTGTGCGAAAGCAGGAGGGGACACTCCTCCCGAGGGGAAATCCTGCAGTTCCTTCGGGTGCTAAATACAGCCTTTAGGGAAACGGTACAGCCGCGATACACTGCAAGAGCGGCTGCGGTCCCTTGGGGCACGAGCCCTGCCAAGCCACCGGTGGGGAGGACGCAGCGCTCACCCTCGCTCCCTGCGGTCCAGGTGCTGCGTGGGCTCTTCCAGACCTTGCACAAATTCATCTAAGGACTTTGGGCCAAGTTTCAAGCGTCTAGGGAAAAAAGGTTATGGTTTGGTCCGTGGCGGGGAATATTTATTTCCACATCAGCCTTCTTTTAGTATTCCAGGCTTTTCCCCTTTTCAGGGCAAAATGACCTGATTTAAGCCAAGTGCTCAAAGGTTAAAGAACAAGCAGGTAGTTCAGTAACTAAAAATGAAACGATATGGAGGCATGAGCATAAGGAAGTATTAGCAGTTGCCATAAATGATACAGCAGATGCAGATATGAGAGAAGAACAAGTTTTTCAGAGATAAACCGAGATTTATCCAAGGGTTATTGCATCTGGCACTGCCTCCCTGATAAATCCACGGGGGGTGGCRATTCATTTTCAAAGCACTGTTTGAGGATTTAGCTATGTGATTCCCATTAACACYGCAGCTAAATCCCCGCACACCGCCTCAAAAGTAGAGTGCTAGAAGTAAACACAGAGCGRCGAAACAGTTGCAAGATCTAATCAAGGGACAGTGAGAAAGATGCGAGTTACCAAATGCTATGTGCAAGTAAGGACAGAAAATATCTTTTCATGGCGGTGAACTGCAAAAATACAAGCAACAAACAGGAAAGGACTGTGCGAGATGTTTGGTCAATAACAGACTTTGGGAATGGTACCTTAAGGTCAGTGAGAGGAGAGGAGGAACACGAGGGGAAGACAATTTAGGACAGATGAGGTAGATCTTGCAAAGAGATACGATTAATCATTTTCACTGGATTTACCTACTTAGGTATCCAGCTGATCCTGGGAAATAGGTCACACAGCTACTCCTGCGGCGTTCCTGCTGGGCAGCGCTCGTGACACCATCCCCGAGCCCCCTTGCCCCTTCCAAGAGCTGCAGTCACATCACCGGTTTGGAGGCAGACCACAGTCTACGGTATCGCAAAGGAGAAAGCCAGCTCAGGGCAAGGCACCTCGCTCCCTCCTTACCAACAGGCAACTTGCAGACTTCCTAAGTTTCCCCTTGGATAACTATCCCCACGTTTGAAAGGATTATCCAGATCTTTCTTTCCAAATCACCATATCCAGCAAATTAGCCTGGARGTCTGGAGCTAGCAGCCTTCTGCTTGCAGTTCCAAAAGGAATCTGAAGCRTCCTAAATCACCATGATTTTAAAAGAATAATAATTGTATAAACGTTTTTGGTACTCAAAGGATTTGGCCATGGCTGTGTCTTTATGCTGCAGCAAACGTTATTGTGACCTTTGCCACAGCTCTTTGTTTTAGGGTCAGACTGTCGTATTTTGGGCAACACCACTGAGGTGCTCCTTGGTCATCAAATCTAAGTCTCCTACTACAACTGCCAATAAAGCAATATAATCTTCTATCACTGCACTTAGCTGTATTTAGTAGTGAGCTACTGAAATCTAAGCAACAGGAGAATTCACACTCAAAATATTTCAATTTTGTTTAAGCTATTGCAGTCAGCCGGCAATGAACTTTTCTAATAATTAACTACCAATTTCTAACTCTTTTCCAAACCAATGAACTAGAAAAAATCCTTTTATTTTTTTATACAACTTTTGCTCCAAGTCTTCATTTTCTAAACTGCGTTCTCCACCGAAACAAATGAGATTTTTGTGATGTCATCTATACTGTAATGTCACGAGAAGAATCAGGAGAGAGCAATACTGGAGAGGTGAATGGAGAAATGATGAGAGAAATTTAATTAGACTTGAAAATGTTAATGAGAAGTTGTGTATAATACATGAAAAAAGCAGCAAAGATTGCAATAAGTATAAGAGGCATTTCATCAAAGATTTTGCTACTGGGTAATTATAAAAGTAATTAAAATGGTGTTTGTATGAAACCTCTGTCTGGAAGAGAGAACAATAGGATACATAGAGGGATAAATGGATAAGGGTTTAAAGCAGAAGCATTAATCAGAAAGTGAGAGCAAAGCGCTGTTAAAGGATCCCCCTTGTTCTAATGAATTTTTCTTAACTGTTGCACCATTTCAAGGCAAGCTTCTGCACAGGGAAGAAATGCTTAACTCTTTGCATGCACTTTGCAAGTGAATCGCTTGGCCTGTAATAGCTGTGGCCGTAGAAAAAAACTTAAAAAAGAACTGCATTAAACAGCTAAAATATATCCATCCTCCAGGAAAAAAAAAGAAACTTTGAAGAAGAAAAAAAGATAAATTTGGAAGAGTTATTAGACACAGGAAAATAAAATGTTAAGGGCAAGAAATAAAAGGTTAAAATGCACTGAAAGGAGCTACACGGATGTAGCACGGGAGACATCCGTTCGCACACGCCGCGCGTCCACCCGCGCAGCGGCAAATCACTGCCGTGACTCCCCCAGCGAGGAAGGGGCCCGGTGCGACTCCGTCACACCTGACATTTGCAGACAGAATACATTTATTTCCCTTAGCCCTGATAAGCTCCTTAAAGGTTTTCCAAAGATAAGAACACGTTTAAGTGAACATAACGCACGTCTGGCATAACAGTATCTCCAGCAAACCAAATAGTCGTGGTGTTATATGAGGTGAAAATGCATTTCTCTTAAAATTTGTCAGAATTATTTTTTAGGGCGAAAGAGAGAGAGAAGAACTATTAACCTGTTCAAAGATGCTCAATTCATAGCCCTAAAACTTCAGAGAATGGTAATTAAAATGACCATAATTTTCACCATAGCTAAGGCCAGTAGAAGAGCTTAGAAAAAATGACTCGCTCCCATGAAAATGCTCAAGAGCACAAAAACATTTTTTCGTGATAAGAAGCTGAAAAACTTCAGATGGTCAATGAAAAATGCTGGTAAAAGCATGTTATCTGCCTAACGAGTTACTTAGGGATGAGAAGAGCTAACTACCATTTACTGCTTTTTTTTCATTATAAACCTGAAACGTGTATTATAGATAAAAGAAACCACAGCAAAGCCCACCGAGCCCCGTCCACCCTAACCCCCCCGTATGACACTATTTTCGGCCGGGTCCCGGCGACCCTCCCTACCTCTCACCTCTCCCCCAGCTCGGAGCAAGCACAGCTCCTCACTCATTACCGAGCCGGAGGGGAAACCACTTTCTGCAAGAGCCAGGTGAAAAGGAGAGAGGATCACAAAATCCAAATGAAGTTTTTCTGGTTCTTTTTGGGCATGTCCTTGTCCTCCAGAGGTGTCTCCTTCACGAGACCCTGCTGCAAGCCGATGGGCTGGATCAAGGACCTGTGAAGGCAAAGGAAGCCAATGGGGCTGCTTAACGATGCACTGGGATGCACAGCTTTTCCTACAGGCGTGACAACTGCCAGCCAACCTACGGACAAAAATGGGGCTCCGAAATTCATTCCAGGTGTAACTGGAGCGACCTCGGACTAACCCCTGGGGTCTAATTCTACCAGACGGTTCCCTGGAGGCACCTGCCTCCTGCTAGTGCTCACTTTGCTCTCAGGACCCACCTTTTTTCTGTCATCTGGTCTTTCAGGCCTCCTTTGATCGTACAGCACCTAGCACAACAGGACGAGGTGGTCTCAAGTCTATATTGCGACATGACGTAAACAGTACGAGAGATGCAAGGACGGCGCATGCTGGATGTGGTCCCCTGCCACCGAGCCACGCTGGCAGGAGCTCTTGCATCTTCTCAGGCTGTTCGGGAGCTCCACTTTCCGCACAGGAGCTCTTCCCACCAGCTCTACCACGGCGCGTGCTAGTGATGGGCTCTGTCCCTCTGATGCGGAGTATTTAGGCAGTACTGACCTCCTTCCGTGTTGCAAAAGTATTTTTGAATCTTAACTAACTTTTCATCTCCAACTCCTCAATTCCTATGTGAAAACATAGCTCTGTCTTTTATTTCTTAGCACCAGAGAATTCCCTAACACACTGCAGTCATGCATAAAGTCATGAAAAAGGAAACAGCTTCCCACTGCAGCTAAAATGTTTTGATGCAGTACTTATTTTAAATACAGCAAACACTATGTGTAGTATTTTTTTTAACTTTTAAATGTCCCTGCCATCTTACAGGGATTTATTTATTAAAGCCCATTATCAGCATACAGATAATACACAAGCACAGCATTCTTCCATATTTTATAAAATAGGGAAAAAATAGTCAGTGCACAAAAAGCCACCTGAATTCAGCTTAAAGATGAAACCAAAATGTTTGATAGCTTTAGTAAGTCAGAAAATCACATTCTGTACGGCAGAAAAAGCACACAGTGCCTACAGCCAAATTTTACTCCTTCTTTTTCAGACCAGCCATACTTTTTTCCATTGTAAGAAAATTATATGAAATATTCAGTTTCCCAGTTTTGTTCAATCACTTTGACACTTTTCCAAAAGTTTCTACAACTTGTCAGATCCTGCTTTTTCTCATGTAAACAGTCTCAGTTCATAGGATATGGATTTYCTCTGGGAATCAAAAGACCAGAGGTCACTTCTGCCAAGTGATCTGCTGCATAACCTGAAGTGTATTGCTTCAGATCCTTTTACTTTTCCACTCTTTTCTAGAGTTTTACTCCAAGCCTGACTATGAAATTTAAGACTTTAAATTGGAAAAAACATAGGTAATTCCTTGAGAAGAGGCTCCTCCTCTTCGTTAACAGCATTTCTCTCCTTCTGACTCCTCTACTGGTCTTGTCTATCCTCTCTCTGGCCCCATTTACCTTTTGTCCTTTGCAGGACAGAGGCCCAGCTGGAGCGAAAGAAGCAGAGAGGGGCTCCACGTGGGGTTAGCACAGCGTCAGGGCCCTGGCGGATCAGCCCCACACACGCTGGGCAGTGCTCAGGCTTTCCGTTGGCAGCTCTGAGAAGACAGCCCATGCCTGGAAGCCGAGCAGCAGCTCCGAGCTCCCCAAAAAGAGGTGCTTTTTCACTTCCCCTGCCTCCAGAAGCTAGGGAGTCCTTAAAGATTATTAGCTTGTGATTGATCTCTGAAATACAGATGCTTCACATCTACCTGAATTAAGATTTTGGTGGAACACCGGTGAGACAATCTCATACGGAGACCCTTCGTGAGATGGCAAACGGGAGGAAGTTGCTAGATCCGGTGAGGCCGGTTGGAGAGGGGAACTCAGACAAAGATTTCCAGCACAGAGAGACAGAGAGAGGCAGCAGGCAGTGTTTGATGAGTCAATGATGAAGAACACGTCAAGCAAACGACTATGCTGCGCCTGGGAGCGCGGTGCAAGAGGGGAGGGTGGAGACATACGATCGCTGGCAAGGAAGCTGAGGCGCAGCAGAGATAATGAGGAGTGCCTGCAAGCAGAGAGAGCCAGGGGCTTTATTTATTTAAAGAGCAAGAAAGGCTCATGAGAAGGAGAGAGGAGGATAGCAGGTGGTTGCAGCAGGGGAGCAGGGAATGGGAAAGAAAAAGCAGAGCCTTTCAGAAGTAAATGAGAAGTTGGAAGGGAAAATAGAGGGAACCAGCAGCAACAGGAGACAAGCTCATCACCACTATCACCGTCATATAATCTGAAATGGTGAAGCCTGGGAGAAATAGAAAGCAGCTAAAGATCAATGCCTGATGAAAGGACCAAGGCCTGCGTGACTTTTTGGAGCTGGATGGTCTTCTTCATGGTTGTGGTGTACAGGAGGAGGGAAGAGAGGAAAGGGAAGGGCAAGAGCAGAAGGGAGAGGGGGATGAAGGTAGATGTGGTGGTGTGGATGGTGGGCGTGGTAGATGGAGAGAAACTGTTGGTGTGCATGCAAGGGGTGAAACCTCGATTTTCAGTGATGAGGAAAATGGGAAAATTAGAATAGAGTAGGCAAAAGAGACAGGTAGAGCTAACACTAAAGAAGAAGGGCAACCACTATGAGAAATCGTGCAAAACGGGGTTGATGGAGACAGGGAAGGAAGCAGTCAGACATCAGGGTGAAGGAAAGAATGACTTTGACGTGGTGATACCACCTTAATACAGAATACAGCAATGCTCCTATAAACCCGTACCCTTCCTCCAGCTTCAGGAAACTTGCGGGTTTGGGGAGTCGGGCAGTCGTGGTCCAGCTCTGTTGGGTGGTTCAAGACAGTTTATGACAGAGGTCTCTGATGCGGCTGCGGACAGTAGTGAGGTTGGAACTTTTTGACCAGCAAGGCTGTTTCTGATCCTCTGCCCCTATTTCTTTTGAATATTTCCTGACTGTAGTTGACTGCCACGTTTTCAGTAACACCCTTTGAACTCTCCAGGACTAGGCCTCTTCTGTGCTTCTGGTGTTATTTTCTCTCCCTTTAAAATCATAAATATCTTCAAGCTAAATATGAAAAATTAAATGAGATGAGAAAATTATGCCAAACTTGACTTGAAAAGACCTCTACTTCATAAGCAAACTAGAATTAAAGTTCTCTTGCTATTTCTTTTCAGTAGATAGGAATTAGTACTGGGCAGAATGCCAGAAATACTGAGATGCTGCAAAACATTAAAACCTTTTCTGTTTCATGTGAATCACATTTTTTTACATCTAAATTTTAAGTCTTAGAAATCACTGACAGATGTTAAATCATTTTAGACACCACAATTAAAAACAGATTAATACTCACTGGCAATGAGTCTCCTATCAATAAGGAACAAACTATAAGGGAACACCGTAAGGACCATATCGACCTTAGGAACCATAAGGAACACCAGAATAAAAATACAGTTGCAGGTTGCACAGCACAGTATTTAAATAAATCGTCTTTCTAGGGCTTGCGATTTCTGTGTGTGGCCTTACAGCTCCTGGGATAGGCTGAAGTGTTCAAATGGGCACATATGTAAAACAGAATAAATAAAGACATTGTCTATGTCATGCCCAGTTGCTCAGCATTCACTCTAAGGGATCAATTTTATTAGTAATCCCTAATATTCTAACGATCACAATCTTGGAACATAGAGTTATCTTGTACTCTGAGGGTGTCTGGGAATAGACTTTTTTTTCAAGCCAGGAAACACAACATTTTACTCAGTAAAAATTTATCCCTACACATCACATACATGCATACACAAAAGAGTTGCAAAAAACAGGTTGTTATCCAATACAGAAAACTGCAAGATATTCCACTGAAACAGAATCAGTGTATTACAGAAATACAGGATGAAGAACCACTGTGCAGGTAGCGGTTCTGCAGGAAATCATCTGGGCGTTACTGTGAATCACACGCTGAACATGAATCAAAAATGTCATGTTGTTGCAAAAGAGACCAACCAGCCCTGAAACGTCGAAATTGCAGTAGAGACTGCAACGCTGGAGAAGGAACTCTCTATGCCTCTCAGCCCTGGGGAGGCCTCCACTGGAGTACTGGGTGCAGTTCCTACCAGTGCTCTCACTGATGACATGGAAAATTGGGACTGGGGCCAAAGAAAGGCAACAGGCATAATCAGAGTTGCGTCCTACATAAATACGGAACGGGGTCTTAGAGAAATGAGCTAGGCACAAGGAATTCCTTAGTATATAATATATTCTGAAAACAACAAGGAAAGTTTCCTCACTGTTGAAATGATCTGATGCCTGGAAAATCTGCCTCAACAGACATAGACTAAAAGAGAGCAATGCACATCTTTTTTTTTTTTTTTCCAAAGTTAAAGCTAAAAAACACAAAATTCAAGACTGTATTTGCACAAGCCAGGCACAGATATCAGGTAGCAGGGAGCAGTTTAGCTCAACAAAGACATTATAAGGCAATCCAAGAGCTGGCAATTGAAATGGAAAAGAAAACACAAAACATTCAAGTGCAGGATAAAATATCAATTCTTGACAGCAAAGATAGTTAAGAACCAAAGAAAACCTATGTGCTCAATTTTCCAGTGCTTCAAAACTTGAAAGTGAAACTGGATGTCAGAGAGAAAAAAGAGAGGTCTTTTCTCCACCCAGCTTTGTAATGGAGTTTGACAAGAGAAAGTATGGAAGATTGATACTCTTCAGGATGGAGATTCCTGGGGGCTCTTCTGCGCTGTGTCAGTCATACAAGAAGGATAAATCTGGTGGGAATTCATTAGCCATCTGACCTTACGGTGAGTTGTACACTCTCATCCGACAGCAGATGTTGAGGGCAGATGGTTTGGATGCGACACTGGCTGAGTTAGAGATCCTCTTAGTTCTGGCTGCTGCCTACGAAGGAAATCCTTTCATTCAGAAAGCCCCATCCGTGGCGTCAGAATGTAAAACAAATGAAACAAAAAAGGGCGACTTGCCTTGCTGACGTTAATGAGGGGTAAGGGACAAAGATACGATGCTTCGTGCTTTGGAGGTGAGGGGCAGTTATTCAAGTTGCCTTGGGGCATTGCTGCCTCACATAGTCCTACAGACGAGAAGATGGCCAGACACACAAAACCCTTGTGAACACCCCTCCTCTTCTGAGCAAAGATTCAAAAGTGGAGTCTCGCACTGTGTTCATGTACTTCCACCAGGTCATTACTGTCATAAAGGGTCTCAGTCATTCTTGCAAATGACACCGGCGTCCTGCAGGACAAATCATTTGTAACTTTTCTAGAAGAAGAATAATAGCAAGAGGACTGTATAAGAAAGATTGACTGATTAATCTAATAGCTCTTGCCTGCTTTTCAGTTTATCAATCACACTACATTTACACTGTTATAAATAACCACACTTGTCAGAGACAACCGAGTACACATTGGGTACCTATTTATTAAAATACACAAAAAATTAGATTTGCATAGGGGTGACTAGAATTCAGGAGGCTTAATTTCATTACTTCTTTTGCAGAACTCCCGGGTGACCACTAGCCATGCATTTACTCACTTTGCACCTTTGTACAATAGAACTGTATAGAATAAAGTGAGGTATGCAGACTGTACTGTGATGCACACACATCAGAAATTATCATTTATAGACATCAGGCATTCTTGATTCATTACCGTTACAGATATAGATTTTTTGTCATGTGTAAACTTTCAAAAAACTTGCAAAGAAAAAGCTTAGCCGCACTCCTCAACACAAACTATACTTTGAATGACTGAGTTATTTTGTTCCTGCACTTGTGTTTAAGGGTCCGTAATATACAACGAGGTCTTGGTCATTCTTGCAAATGACCCTGGGGTCCTGCAGTACCAACTATTTGTAACTTTTCTAGGAGAATAACAGCAAGAGGACTGTATATAAAGATTGACTTACTAATCTAATAGCTCTTGTCTGCTTTTCAGTTTATCAATCTTAGAAATACTAGCAAACCATCCCAATTATCACCAAAAAAAAGCCCTTCTGCCTTTGTCCTGCTCCACCGGTAGGCTCAAACTAATTAATGCAGTATGACAAGAAGACACGTCAAGATAAATGATCTGGCTTTCTCTGCACCAACTAGGCACTTTCCTGACTCAGCCAGAGGTTCAAAGACTGCTCACAAAAGTCCACAGGCCAGTCTGAGTTGGAGGAAAGGATGAAGCTGTCAGAGAGGTGAAAGATGAGTTGTGCTTAGTGCATCAGAAATCAAAATGAGAAGAGCCAAGCAATATGCAGGTGATGGATGTCAGCGGAGAAACAGTGGGCTGTTTCTCTGCACTGAGGAGGTGAAAACCAACCAGCCCAGGCCCCTTCTTCTGACCTGAGCCCCACATCTCAGAGACTTTGCTCTCCTGCTCAGCCCATTTCCCCTAACTCCATACCAGACCAGTCTTGCTGCTCCCCAGCTCCACAAGCTGCCAGCAACGTCTTCTCCAAGAAGGCGTCTGAAAACCCCTACTGGCTTTGTGAAACAGATGGTGAGGGCATTTAGAAAAGGCTTCCGACTGCTCACACCTCTTGACTGAAGATACCAGTGCAAGCTCTACCTCGAAGCAGGGAACGAAGTTCACTGAGTGCACCCAGGTCAGGGCTCCACAGGAGCTGGAAAAGGAGCCTGGATTCAGTTCTGGCAGCCCAGGTTTCAAGGGAAGACTCTCCAGGGGACCACCGCTCGCAGGAGGGAGCAGGCTCCACCACCGGGATGAGTCACAGCAGGCAAATACACAGATCCCATCTGACCATGTCAGCCAATACACGGCTCAGCCTTCGCTAGATTTGCTACAGATATTCCCACCCTCACGTAAAAGAAACAAGGGGCAAGCTAAAATTTTCCATTTCCAGGATGATTCTTTTCAGTCGTGGTTATAGGCGCAGCTGGCCCATAGACTTGCAGGCTATCGCCAAAGTCCTCTCCAGAAAGCTACAGGTAATAACGACGGTTAATATCACAGGTGAGGGATCAAACTGTGCCACCTTCTCCGTCACTGCTAAGGAGTCACGCTACGGGTCACGAAACATGGCCACAGACTTGTCACCCACCTGGAGGCCTGCCGTGACATCCTGCACACGCCACTTCATTCCTCGACTATGCCGAGATGGAAAAGTGCAGATCTAGTTATTTGTTTTCATCACATCTTTTAAGCTCAAATTTTCCTACCATCCCCCTATGCTTCTCTTTTTAATCCTCATCTCTTTTATTTTCAAATATGGACAGAAATATGAATCTAGGTAAGCTTTATTTCTTTATATAAGAAGGTAGATTTACATTGCATGAAATCCCACAGAGCTACAAAAAAGAAGAAAATTTCTTCTGTAGATTTTAAATGAAAGACGAGGGGATTTTTAAATTATTTAACTTAACAACATCCTTCAAACATACTGGTCTGTTCTGGCACCATAGTTGTGCCACCGCCACGTCCCTCCTTCCTAGTCACGGCTCCTTCCACCAGACGACTGCGCATTTGCCCCAGATGTATCCTGACGCCACCTTCTGAATCCAGATCAGTCAAGTTGCCTGCTTGAAACCCAAGCAGGAACATGATGCACAGTTATTTAAAAATAGATATATGAATGGTTTCCTATGACCTGAGATCCAGCACGAGCCTTTCCTCTGACTAAGAATGAAGTTTAAATCAGCAGAAACTCTATACTTTTATTTCTTTCACAGGTGTCTGTGACACTTCCAGAAAGTAAATCACTGTCCTAGGACTACTGCTTCCAATATCCAATGCTCCCCGTTTTTAACAGGCATTGTAAGATCATCTGACAGTATGCCATCTGCTAAATCCTCAAAACATTGTATTTCCCTTCTGTCATTCACTTCCAACACAACAACCGCTTCCTATTTTGCTCCTTCTGCCCTTTGAAGTGTTTTGTGGAAGGAAAGTCACACCTTGCCTCCGGCTGACTCAAAGCAAATAGCTAGAACAGCATCTTCATCTTAATTTATGGTCTAAACAAACAAATTTCATTCAAATCAATGCAGATCTCCTATTTACAGAGACAAAATTTAATGCTTCATCTTTTAAAAGACAGCATATTATATAATTAATTTAATATTAATGAACTTTAATACATGCAGAGTTTGGATTTTGTATTTGGCAACTGCATTAGGTTTATGGAACCTCCCTGAAAAATAAAACTTCCAAATTAAACAAAGGTTTAATAGAATTTATAGCTGGAACTCAATTATGGCAAACTTTTTTTAGGCTTTGCCGACAAAGTTAATACTTCATTGCGATTGGCTTATAAAAATAAATCATAAGCTCTGCAGCAATCATTAAAATACATGCCATYACAATCCTCAAGACAGCACTAAAGGAGAATAAAGCAGGAAACAGAATTGTAATTATGTTCTTTTCTTTTCCATCCCCAAGCCCCAGATAATGCATTTCTTCAACTTTTATCTCCACTTTAATAGGCAATAGTTGCTCATCACAGTACAAACACTTATTACTCCTCATAACAATCCGAAGCCTTATCCAGTCTACCTATAAGCACTAGAACAACTTAACCAGGAGTACAGCAAATTCATCATCGCTTAGAGTTCTTAAACTGAGTTTAGATATCTCTTTGTAAAAGATGCTTGCTTGTAAAAGGCCTGCTTTCAAGAATCTGCTGCAGGGAGGAAACGTATCCAGGCCATATTAAACAAGAAGGAGGTTCATCAGATGAACTTGGCTGTCTCCTTCAGCTTTCAAACCTAAGCACCACCTGGCTGGGCAAGGAGGTGCCCTCTTTCCCCACCACATATCCTCCAAATACTGTGCCGCTACCCACGCGTGTAAAGCTCCTCATGCGTTTTAGTGCTTGCAGGATGGTCTCGATAACTGTATACCAGGGAAGGAGATGAAAAGGATTTTTGCTAGCTTGAAGTTTTTTGGCCTTGCATTTGCCCATGGCCGCTTTCACTGCAGAGGGCTCCATACGCAGCAAGCTGCCTTTCAAGATCTATGTAAAACAGGCTTAGGTAGAGAAGCCAAGGACTGAGAAAGAAAATTCCACTCAGGACAAAAACATGTTAATTGAAGTTTTTCGAGAAATTTGTAGAGACCAGATCCATCCATCCATCCACAGCCTTATCCTTGACAAATTATTTAAGAAAATAAAGTATCTTCTTCCTTAAAATTAAATAGTAAAATGCCCCTAATGACTATGAGACTGCATGTTCTTCATAAAGGCTTCTTCACTTTAAGAAAAGTTTCATAAATCATGATACTTAACAAATACTCAGTTTCATTTTATTTTTTGTCTGGGATCCTGGCGGTTGTTTTCTTATTTTGTATAGCTTACCACTAACTGTAATGATGCACAGACATGTGCATGCACACACATCCCCAAATCCCATAGAGGAACTGAGAATATTAAGTATTTTAAACTGTCCTGTTCTTCTCAGCATATTATCCAATGATGAATTCCCATCTTGCCTGAGCCAATCTTCCAGAACACATAAAGCATAAAAATAAACTAACACAAAGACAATTCAAGACATGTATTATTTGCAGTCAAATAACGGCAAGCCAAATACCCCATTGGTTTAGCAGTGTATTTAAAAGTAGCCTTTGAATCCATCAAATCCTCCAGCTCCCTGCTTAATTAGAAGCCTGACCTGATGAGATGGCTCCGCTGCCTGCATCACCGCCGAGTTTTCACGGAGTCTGTTTTTGCTGCTGTTTTTAAAAATGCCGAGCCAGGCTCCCAAAGACATAACTGCAGGAATAATCAGCGTCGTAATTAAACACCTTCCCGGGACAACTGCAGCGAAAGTAGAACAAGCGCCTACGGCAGAGTCTGGCAAAGACGGCGGGACAGAGTGGGGCGCAGGCAGGACGGAGATGTTGGAGCCCGGACCTGCAGCGTCCCTCTCGCCCGCCGCCCTCCTGAGGAAGAACTGAGGCTCGGGGTCCCCCGCCACGCAAAGGAAAGGCATCTGCGCACGGGTCCTCAGTCACCAAAAATCCTGCTTTGACGCGGCCCCTGAAGCACCCCAGGCTGCGGCTCAGGTCCCATCTCTGGGTGATCTCGAGCCTCGGTGAATCACCAGCTTCCCGAGGCCCATCCATGCCTGCCATGTCACGAAGGACCCGACCCCTCACCAAAAACGTCGGTGGCTACAGCAGGGCCTGCTGCCCACTGTCACAGCCCCCTGCCCTGGCTATGAAGACGACAGTCTGGAAGCCCGTCCTGCTGCAATTCAGCCGTTGTGCAAAGGTAGTTCGTGGAGGAAACGGGGAGGAATGCACAGTGGATGTCACCTGAGGCACCCCTGGGAGGCTGAGGTGAGGGGAACCCCACGTTTAACTCTCAGGGTTATCTCCCAGGTTTATCCAAATCCTCTTAAAAATTGTTTCGTCAGCTCTGATTCCCCAGAGACAACTCCTCTAGCTGGGCGCAGCAGATCACTGCAGTAGCACCAGGCTGCAGCTTCTTCCAGCACCACGACATCTCCCTCCTCAGCAGGAGTAGCCGTTCCTGAAGCCAGACACCAGCTTCCTCTTCACGCTTCGGTCAGACTGTAAACCAACAAGTCATCCGACAAATAAAGCCCTCTAGTTACCGTATGCAGCTGCGTCGCAATCTTATGAGTGCTGGAGAAGCAAGCCAGGACAAGGTTGCGCTTTCTCCTAGAGGTAATCTAAGCAGAAGCCCTTGTTTCATCGTTCTTTGGCGCTCTTTGCACCGTACGTCAATTCTTTCACTTTTATGGCCTGCTGAACACTACTTCCACAAAGTCCTGCCAGGCAGTGCCTTCCCTTCCCAGTCTTAATCTTCACACAAAATTCATACATTCATTAAAGCCACCTTGCTGCTGCTTAGGAGACAGCAGCAGAGGTGCAGGAACCAGCCTCCCCAGCTGTGCTAACCGACAGCAAGCACAGAGTGTCCGTAGGTTCAATAGCACTGCTAAGTCTAGCTCTCTTCTGTAAAGAACAGGGGCCAGAGTTTGTGAAAACTCAAGCATCATGMATCTCTGCAGACCATCACAAGCTTCTACGCTATGTCAACACAGAGAAACTCAGCCTAATATTCAACAGATCTTGGAGCTGGATAGATGCCTCCCTTAGATTGTGGCTGCTAGCAAGAGGGCAGGAGAGGATGAAAAGGAACCATAATATACATACTGAACATCAGAGACCGTGACGCAGTTGTAACCATGCATTTTCCCGTAAGAAAACATTCAGCTGCCTTGAAGTGAAACTTAACCCCAATCCATGCGCACGTGTACTACATGCCAACTAGCTTAGTAAGGTCTCTCTGTACATCTTACTGAACAGTGAAATAATTCAGGTTAGAAGGGGCATCTGGAGGTCTCTGGTTCAACCCTCACTCAGCAGGGCCAACTTTGAAGTTGGATCTAATTTGAAAGTTAGGTCAGGTTGCTCAGGGCTTTGTCCAGCTGAGTTTTGATCTCCAAGAATGGACATCAAGCATCTTTGGGCCCCTGTTTAAGTATTTGACCACTATTACGGTGAATTTTATTTTCCTTGTATCTATTTAGAACTTCCCTTCTTGCAACTTGCATCCATTGCCTCTCATCCCGTCACTGTGCACCTCTGAGAACTTGTCCAACAGGACCCCAGGTCCTTCTCAGCAAAGCCGCTCTCCAGCTGGTCGGCCTCCAGCCTGTTCTAGTGCCTGGGGTTATTCCTCTCCAGGTGCAGGCCTTGGCATTTGCCTTTACTGAACCTCGTGAGGCTCCTACCAGCCCATTTCTCCAACCTGCTGAGGTCCCTGAGAGTGGCAGCCCTCCTCCTGGAGAAGTCTTGACTTGCAATATTTCATGCAATCATACTCATGGAATATGTGCATATTCTCTCTCTTTTCCCATCATTTACTTCTTCCCTTTGTCAGTTCTTTACATGTTTGGTTTAACAGTTCACTATCAGTTCCGCAAAACAGCACCCAGTTGTCCTTCCATTGCACAGAACTTTCCTTGAGATCCTTCCCATCGTCCAGGCCAGATGTTGTTTTATCAAGTTCTTGGGAGGCAGCAGTACTAGCTGGTGGTCGTGTGCTTGTTACTGAAAATGGATTGTAAAGAAGTGCCCACAATCAATCAATCAGAGGCAGCAGGGCACTTCTGTCTTCACCGCCACCTCTATAAAAGGCTGGGCTGCCAGGCTGAGAGTGCCTTGCGGCCAGCATGACACAGACCTGGCACCAGACAGAGGTTCAGGAAGCGAAGTGCAACAAGAGTATTGCGGTTACAGATACAGCAGTCGCTGCAGTCTGGCGAGCGACAGCTTCTAATCACCAAACCTGCTGCTGGGTAAAATGTTCCACCATGTCCCTGAAGAGTCCAAACTTATACAATTCCCTGAGGTGTGAAAAAGCAGCAATAACAGCTGTGTTCATTTTTTTATTATTATTATTTATATTCTTTGTGGGGAGCAGACAGTACGGCAAGCAGAGGACAGGATGGGAGGAAGCCATGGAACAATTTACATGGCACCGGTCAACTGGATGACATCTGCATTCAGCTAAGCAGTTACAGACAGATGATAATGTTATGGAGCACATGGCCTGGCACAGAGCTTGTAGGGGAATATATTTTTCAAAGGCAGAGTTTTCAGATGGTGTGATGTGTCCCTGCTGCAGCTTGGGCTGTCTAGTGACAAACACACCTGTGTGGTCCAACAGCGTGGCATCTCTGCATACCAAAACCAAGGGTGACATGGCAGCTTTTACCTCGGTTTTTCATTAAGAGAGCTGAAATGACATAAGGAACAGAGAAGCATGCTGAAGAGGTTTCTTCTAGCCCTTTTCTCCTTTCCATTCCTTTTCTTCCATACTGTAGGAAGGGCTCACAAATTACAATCTGCTCCTGACAACTTGATGTTCCGGATGAAGAGGAAGCCAGTCTGAGTTTGATCCACTGCTCCTCAGAAATGGAAAGTGCTACTTGAAATCAGCATGGTGTGCATGTCAGGTCTTGCAGCGTTTTGCCTTGTCATCTGAGCACACCTCCCACCACAGTGTGAAACACAGCAGCTGCCTACAACTGAGCACGGCGCACAGCAGATCAGAAAAGCACACACATGGCAAAGGGGTAATCCCCTTATACAGGCAGCAATAAAATAAAGTAAATGAATTGTTCCTTTCAGAAAGAGAGCTGTACAAAGTTCCTGTTGCTCAAGAAGATCATCTACGAATGGTTCTCCTATGTGTCAGACTGAGTAAGGCAGAACCAGCTGTCTGCAACTCTGAAAAATCTCTCTTATTCCGTATCAACTTCTTACTTTAAATACAATACAACACAAAATGACTTCAGTTATAAAGTTCCCTTTGCTGTTATAGCTGCATGCCCTTCTTCTAAAGGCACATCATCAGATGTGACTACTCAAGCCAGAGGCCTTTGTAGTCTTTGAACTGAACTCTCCTTGGAGCAAAAATATTCATTACAGCTGTGCACAGTGTCTGTCCCCAGCATATCCTAATCTTGGTTTGGAAAGCTACATATTATACTAAAGCAAACATAAGAGACAGACGATGGCCAATAAGTTAAAATAATGACTCTCTCTGTGGTAAATAGCTCTTGGAGGCAAAATTCGAAGAACCTCAGAACCTGATTCAGTTGCTCACATAAAGGTGTTTAGCTGTTTGAGGCACCTTAGTACGTGCCTCAGGACTGGCAGGAGACATCTGCCCTTCTGACACGGCAGCTGGAGCCTGGAGCAGATGCTGTAGGACATCTCAAATGGACAGTTATATCCAGGCACCCTCAGTGTCAGACAGTCAGATTTCATTTCAGTTCCTAAAATGTATCCTTTGCTCCACTTTCTCCCTCCTTGCTGTACAGTGCTTCTCCTTTTATGGTTGGACAAACGCTCAGCATGCATCTTGTTCTCATTTCATCCATATTTTTAGAGTCTCCTCATTAACTCTGTATCGGTTTTGCTTTCCAAGGCTGAGGAGCAGACACAGTCCCTTTAGACCTTGTCCCTGCAAGGTCAGTGCCAACAGGGATGTATCAACGCACTTCACATACTAATCCCCATCTTTTTCCTCACTACAAAATTTTATCTACTGCTTATACTGGTGCACTGTGAAGCAAATTTTAAACAGAAATCCAAATTATATACCTTGAAGCCTTTTTGTATACTAAAAAAAGTACTCATTATGAACTTCAGAGTATCATTCAAGCATCATTTCAGAGATGCTCACAAGGATGTTTTCACACACCTCGCGAGGCAGGGAACCATCTCAAGGCTGTTTACAGACAAGGGTCTCCCAAAGCCACTGTAGCTGGAGCGAGCGGCACCCACCCGAGCACTGCTCGAGCCTGGACCCAGCAGCCAACCCAGCTCCCTCCTGAAGGACCTCCCTACAGCATGGCAAAGAGCGGAGCAGCACGTCTGGCGCAGGATCATACGCCAGAAAGCACGAGAGCATATCGCTGAACCATCAACATGAAGCTGTGAGGGGTTAATGAGGTGGCAGGAGACAGGCAGCATGCATTTGCCAAAACCAGAGTCAGCCTGGCCAGAGTCAGCTCTAATTTCCTCTGTCAACATGACATTGGGTCTTGTGGTCAGAGAAGGAGTAGACACAATATTTCATTATTTTAGTGAGACTTCAGACAGTATCTCTTTTGACAGCAAACTAGGCAAATAAGGCTTAATGGGGATGTAAAGCAGTATGGAAAAACACTCCCAGAGCACTGTCGAACTGGCAGGGGAAGAAAAGGAGGGATATATTTTAGAGGGTCTTGCACAAGTTAGCCGCTGGACCTGGTTCCATTCACCGCTTTTGCAAATGAGCTGGATGAAAGAATAAAAAGGACATCTACAAAACCTGTGGATGACAAGAAAGCAGGGCAAGTCACGCACACCTTCGGAGAACAGCAACAGAACAGCAATTGCATTGGCACTTCGGAGAGAGAACCCAACCAAGGGAAAAGTCACGGGGCGAAATTCAGTAAGAAAAGGCAACAGCACTACATTCGGGTAGGAAAACCCAAGCGTACAGCAAAGAAGGAGGGATGAGAACATCGAGTCAGCTGGCAACGCTGCCAGAAGGGGTTGTGGGGAGAGGGGTTAAATAGCCCCCAAAGGACAGGGCAATACATGTGGAGCACTATTAATGGACTGCCGGAGAGGAAACGGTGGAGGAAATTATTCAGTTCCCTTCAGCCCTGGTGAGGTCTGGAGCACACAGCCCAGTCATTAGCACCACACTTTAAAAAAAATCTAAACTAACTGGAAAGCGTCAAGTAGAGGAAAGACGACAGATGTAGAGATGTGACTTCTGAGGTAAGAGAAGTGGGAAAGGAGAACACTGAAGGGAGATAGACTCCCAACATGTAACACCTCCTGGTTAAAACAAGGGTCATCAGCTGTTCTCCATGCCACCTAGCAGCAGATTAAAAGCAACTGAAAAAAAAAAATCATACACAATTTAGAGGCAATATGGCAAGAACTTTCTAACTAAAGGGTAGTAAAGCACTGGAACAGCCACCTTGGGACAATGTGATTCCCCTTCATTACAGGTTTTAGTGTCATTTTTAACATCTCCCAGGAACGTCTGGGTCACACCAACAGCTGCCTCGACGGACAGGCGAGCCCAGTGCTTCCACTGCCGGGACGTATCATGGCAAGCGAGACTGCGGTGGCACAGGACCCCCTCTGAAATTACGCTGCTGCAAAGACAGAAAGAAAGTTCGCCTCCTCTTCGTCCTCAACCGGCAGTGACGCGGTCATGCCTCGTGCTTTGATGGCTAGCCTGCCGCCAAAACCTCTCTGCCATTCTCAGTGCGCACTTGTTGCTCACTTGTACTCTATAATCTATTTTTCTTAGCATATCAGGCATTTCAAGAGACAGATACATCATGAAGGACAACAGTAACAAATTGTTTCTAAATATGTACGTGGATATTTGCAATAACGTATATGGTTGGGTTACAGCACTTTAAAACACAAATTTTTAAATGAAAAAATCAGTTTCAACAGATATGGGGAAAGAGGTAGTTCTTTCGCTTTAAAACTTTAAATAAAAGTCTCATGCAAAATTTTAACACTTCTGGAAAAAAAAGAAACTTTTGATAAATGAAGCTTTGAACTAATCCTACAATAAGTGTGGGTTTTGCTTGTTTTCACCTGTTCTAATTGTGTATATATGAGAAACCTCCTCATTAATTTCGGGTATCTGGAAAGCGAATACTTCACTGTAGTCTTTCTAATATGCATCCATTATTTAAAATATGACAGTGAAATATTAAGCATTTATGAGGTTGAGTTTTCTTCACTCTTCTGACAGTAGCATATTAAAATTGTACTACATTTGTATTATTGATTTAACTTTTGCCTATGCACTAGATATAAAATAAATTAGTTACACATTAATAAGTCAGCACAGAGGCTGAGAAGCTAATTGTTTGTACAGTTCATGAAACAGAATCTATGATTTTCTCCAATATAATAATAACCCCCCCCCACAAAATATCAGGCTCCAGTGATTTCAAAGCATATGCCCATTACTTACAGTACAATAGCAATAAAGAAACATGCTGAAAGGTTCCTCTGTTACCCAAACTATTGTTTTATTACTGCAGGGACAATGATTTTACTCCTGCATTGACAATAATAGAGTAAAACTGTCATTATCACAAGGCTTAATTCTGAGAGACTGATGAGGGCTGCTAAGTGACAAGCTCCAAAGTTAATTTGGCCAGTTCATTTTATTGCTGAAATGACTTCCTTTTCCAGGCACTCAGCGCCTGTGCAGACCTTGCATGCATAACAGCTTGTACTGGTTTAGGGAGACCATTTTTTAAATTGATTTTTTTCAAACGAACCCAACCTCTGTAATAGTGGAATCAATTCACAACTGGGTAACTCTACTGGTATGAGTGGGCAAATGAAACAAATATCAATAAGCCACCACTAGATCCCTTCAAGAATGGTCATGTGAGTGCTGCAGCCATTCAACTAAACCTGTCCAACATTTTTTAAACAGGTGCAATTTTAGATAGGCCGAGTGATGAGCCATTTTGGAAATCCCTCCTTCCTCTTTCCCATTAAATTCATGCCTGTGTCACTCAAAACTGTTTTCCCTCGCCCCACTGAAAATCCCTGGGTTGATACAAACTGCAGTAGCTCTACAGAAGCCAGAAGAGCTAAGCTGTTTTGTAACAGCAGAGGATCGGCTCCTGGCCGTTCATGGAAGCTCTTCACATTAATATTAGCTGAGCCCTATGTACCAGGACTAATATGCGATTTAAACCTAGGAAAACTACTTCACGTTTCTGGTCTAATGCTCTAAAATTGATACATACTATCATCTTTGGGAAAAGGGACATGGTGACCTTTCAAAAACTGGAAAAAAATCCCAGTCTAAATAAGAAAGAAAGGTTGTACCTACAATCTTTTAAGTATGATAGAGACAAGCATATAAATTCAACTGACCAAGGAAAGGCAATTAGAGTGATGGATTACAGCCAATCCAAAAGAGATGTGAAATATTGAGACAACTCTCAGATACAAATTATTACACAAAATTACCCTCAGCCCACTCAAACTTTTCAGAAAATTAGTCATTCACATCATCAGTGTGTTTGGACCATATGCCAGAGCGGCTTTTTCTGCCCCGATATCAGCTGAGCATTGCAGCACCTTTAGGCAGCCAGCATCTCAGCCTGACAAGGGCTTCTCCACGTTCTCCTGTAGAAGACTTCTCCCTGCCTTCCAGCTAAAACTCACCTGCCTGAGCAGGTGGGAATTAGCTATGTAAGTTTATTTTACAACTACTGTGGACTCTGCAGGATTTCCTAGTAGAGTAGAGTAGAGGGGAAAGAGCACTTGTTTCTAAGGGTGTTCTGGGAACCATGCACCACAGTAAAGGAGGTAAATGCTGGCCACATGTGGAAACATGTCCAGCTCTCACACAGACTTGCAATCCGACCTTGAGGAAGTCTTTTCTTCTGTGTGTCTCACTTTCCCAGCAATAATGTTGGGCATGCTCTTCATGATATGGCAATATTTTACCTTTAGATAACGTTTTCCACCTGACCGTCACAACAGCAAAGGAAATAATAATGGGTTGATCCCTGCAAACTACCCATGATACACCGTAGAACATGCAAAGGGTTCAGAAAAGGTCTCCTGCTTGCAGCCACCGGACCACATGCCTTCTTTCTCACGAGTGCCCAGGGAATTTCGTATGACCCTGTGCTTGGTAGCATACATGTAGCACATCTGACACTTTCCAAGAGCGTCAGTGTTGCTGTACACACACAGCGAGTGCAGCCGTGTGATGGAGAAGGATGGCTGTTTACAACCTAGAACTGGGCACATGGCCATCCTGGCCAGAAAGGTTGGGAGTACCTGGTGCGTGTTGGGATCCTGAACACTTTTGCCATGTTGGCTTTTCGTACTTTATAAAGGTTATTTAGTAATTAAGAGAAGTGTTTATTTGACAGCAGGAATGCTGGTGGATGATATCAGTGGTAGGAGACTCAAAAGACTGGCAGGTCACTCAAATTACTTCCAGCTGCTATCATTCACTGGAGGATGAAAAGGATATTTCATTTATACTGAGATGATGAAAAGCCAGAAGTACCATGATAAACAGCAGCAGTCCCCGAGGGATGAAGTCTTTGTGCCCTCTCTCCAGCCTGGGCAGGCGTTCTTGCCTCTTTGCAGATCCAGCAAAAGGAACAAGAGCAGTGGGAGGTTTCAACAAGTCATCAAGGGCAAGACCAACACTCAAACTAATCCCAGGTGTATGTCTTCAGCAGCACAGGAACTGACAAGTAGGCCTCCTCCTCCGGCAGGGTCGTCCACCCTTACTGAAACAGGCATTTACATTGCTTTGGATTGAGGGAAGAGAGAGACCGCTGAAGAATGACCCAGGAAGCATAGTGTTCAGCAGTAAGCTGTGAGCCACCAGAAGATGAGCTAAGCTGTGTGCAGAAGGGTGCCCGTCTCCTCCTTGCCGTGGTAGTAAACCTATGCAACTCCAAGCTGTCAACCCATTCAGGATCCAGAGCCAGGATTTGCTTCCTCATGGTGTTGATGGTAGCAACCATGCTGGCAGGCTTGCTTCAGGTGGCTACAAGGGTCATTCATAGCAGTGTTCTCCCCACCCTTTCCTGGTAATAACTCTAACATCAATTTTCTGACATCAGATCAGAAGTCTTTCAGCTGAAAGCTTTCCCACATGATTTTGTCATGGAGCAAGGAGTGCTGTTTTCTCAACACCAGTAGATGGGGAGTTTTCCTTTTAATGTAGTTCCACCTGTATTTTCTCCTAAAGGATGATATGCTGCAGCCATATACTAATTATGAACCTGAACCAAAGTGAATTGAGGGAAACAGATTCTCAGAAACTTTAACAGGCTGCAGATGAAGTGTTACCTCTTTCAATCAACTTTGGAGATTTGCTCGGCTTAATTCCTCTTCCTGCCTTGTTGTAATCCAGATATAGTCAATATTGTCCTGTAATTCTGTAGAAATTCTGCAGTTCTCTCTCCCCAGATCACCATTTGCAGTCCAAGATCTCTTCTAAGTTGTCGTAAGCAGACTTTCCTAATTTTTCCTCAGTTTTCAGTATTCTCAGCAGCAAAATTAAAAGCTTTACTTTATACATTACATAGCATTAAGCCAATGCTATTTTTCAAAAAGTCTATTTTTCCTCACTTATTGAAATCAACATAATTTTATGTGATTTAAATAATTCAGTCAAATAAATCCAAATTGTCTGACTCAATGTGGTGACTGTGTATTGAAGTGTTTTGTCATTACCCAAAATTCTTACTCAACTGATTAGTTTAGACCAAACAAAATGGTCTTGTGGAACAGTTTCTTAGATGAACATAATTTTAAGTCAGATTTCTAATCTGAATGCTGATATCTAAAAATGCAAATTCTTATTCCCCCACGTATTCACCTTAGCTTTCTCTGTTCCAGACTGAGCAGTTTGGTGTTATCCACAGACTTGCTGTGGGTGCACTCTTCCCCATCACCCAGGTCACTGATGAAAATGTACTGACATGCCAATATGGTCACATGAGTATTTTACCCTTGGGGCATGCCACTCATAACTGACTTCTTGTTAGACTTCAAATCACTGATTATTATCCTTCGAGTACAACAGCACCTAGGAAATTATGTCGACAGGGACGTGCTCAGTGAACCACAGGCATCCCTGCAGTCAAGTTCTCATGCTCAGGCCTTAATCCTGCTGATACTTAAACATGTTTTCCTCCACATAAAAAAATTCAATAAAACAATGGGACTTTTACACCACGAAGTTCATAAGTCAGCATGAGCCAACATGCTTTCCAAGAACATTCTTGCTGATGAGCTCAAGCAAAAAAAAAAAAAAAGTAACAGAAAGCAAGCATTTCTGCAAGAAAAAAAATCTTACAGGAATGTGTTTTTTTATTGATTTTTGTAGATTCTATAAATAGTCTATACAATACCATAACAGATATAATTCTTCTAAATTCATCACATTTAGGATACTATCTTTTTATAACTTCTATACTGGATTATAAAACTTCAGTATGACCCTGCTATTGTCAACCACTGGAGTAAACCAGGTGTTTGTTCAAGCCAGTATCTCTGCAATGCTCAGTGTGCTATTAAATATGGGATTATACAGCTTAGTATGTTTTGTTGAAATAAGAGGATGAACGCATTAAGTGGGTAAGTACCATCAGGGGAAAAAAAAAATTGGAATCCAAAGGGCTCTGCAATCTAGGAGAGGAAGCCAAACAAAAGCAAGGTGGTCAGGAAGCTGAGACCAGAGAAATTCATGCTAATGAAATTCACACTAGAAAAGCATACATTATTTCTAAGAGTGCTGCTGGAACTAGCACAGCATTTGAACCAAAAAAAGGAATACAGCTGCACTTTTGGAACAAGCCGCCCAGTGGTAGCTTCTCCAGGAAAAGCCAGTATTTCTCTCTGTACAYCGTGCCTCAGCCAGAAACAAGCTGACTGCAATACACAGCTCACTACATGAAATGGCACAACATGACATTTTTCAGGAATCGTATTAGGTGATCTAATAGGTGTGAAGTCAGAAGGGCCAAGCTTGCTTCACATCCCATCACGCATATATGATGACTGTTGTTTAGCAAAAATTCACGGAGCTCAGGACAGCAAATGAGGGGTATCAGAAAAAAACAAAACCCAAACAAAACAAATCAAAAACTTCAAACATGTCCAAATTAAACTCACAGTCTGTCAACAAATAAGCCTGGAATGTCTCACGTCAAATTTTGATAGAAAAGATTTTATAGTTAATAGCAGTATTTACTAGTTTTAACTAGACGTTCACAGTAGAGACACAGCACTGTTCAAAATGATGCTCAAGGTGGGTTTTTAAGCATAAATCTGATGGTGTTTGGACCAGAATATGATTTCATTCTTAGTTAACACATGGCCGCACCTGAGACACCAGTATGGAAAGAAAAGCACCCTTCTATCATTAGATACCACACAAATGCACATGCTACTTTTTAATGCAGCCCTAGATTGTTCGAGTACACCGAATATGTTGGGTTTCTGAGCTAAATGTGTGTTTATCAAAGGCCTACAATTGGGGTTCAATGCCTGTTATTTAGAGGAACTGCAGAACTCGCATTTTGCATCATACCCCAAAGAGGCTTTAACACTTTGCATTTATCAATGGGAAACTCATTGGAAGTTCACTCAGGGGTTGAAGCTAAGCACAGGTCATTAAAGCAACAAACAGCAACGGTGCCCAGCAGTTCAGCAACAAAAAGGAAAAAATCCACATGAAGTTCCACCTACAGGAGAATTTCACACAGCCACAACAAGCTGGCTACAACTCAGCAAGCAAGACCCAACACTTGGATGCAGGGCTATAGACTGACCAGTCAGTAAAAGCACTAACAGTTCCACCAAAATATGGTTTTGGCTAACTGAAAACAAAAATTAAAAATGAAAGAAGTCACAACAGTACTACTACCGATGATTTTAGAAGAAACTAAAGAATTCGTTTTACTCAAGCTTGAAATTTCTTCACACAAAACCGAAGTGAACTTCATAACAATACATTGTACCTAATTCTAAAATAAGAAAATGTTTTTTTTTGTTTTGAAATAGTTGAAATACAGGAATTTTTACATCTTTAATGAAAAACCTCTTTCTTTTTGGACCACAGCAATTCGATTAAATAAATCTGAAATCAAAAGTGTTTTGTGCTAAACCAAGAAAATAATTTGGAGGAAGAACTTCAGCTGTCTCCAAACATTAGAGATCATAAACAGTCATGATTTCATTCAAGAGATTAAAATGAGCTAGTCGTTAACCTAGATCTACATAAAAACGAAACCTGAGGATTGCTAGACTGCAAATGGGCGCACTGGAAGCCATTTGCAGACTGGCTAATTGCAGGTATAATATTTGATACTGCACCTCCGCAATTCCCTTCTCTCCGAGGCAGAATTATTCTCCAGTATTCTTTGCAGACACTGAGTGATACGCAGCCTAGGAAAAACAGCCGACACGTAAATCCCACGCCTTACTCCAAATGACATAATAACCTAAATAAAAACTTTATCCACAAGGAGCAGTTTTGAAGACTGCAATGATAGCACTAATATTAAGGAGGGACACAGTCTGCCAAGGACAGTAATCCACACGTTGTCGTAAAAGGCCCAGATAGACTGAGACGGAGCGGCAGTAAAGCCGTGCGTGGTCTCATGCTTCCAGATTACTGTCACTGCAACACGGGATGTGCCCACTGGGTTTTTTCATTGCTTTCTCTGTGCTCTTTCAATGTCTGCTTTTAGTCCAGCAAAATACACATTTAACTTTGGAAATCATTTGTTCTTTGTGCATCCAGAGAGCGCGACAGGTCCAGCCATTGATGAGAAGCGATCGCCAGCCAAAACGCATCCCATAACAAAAGTCACGTCACTTGGGTCATTACCCATGTCACTCCTGCTATTACTCTGCAAAGTAGCCGTCCCTCGTGGCTACGATTCATTTGCTTCCACCGTTAGCTCCTAACGCTGAGAAAGCTCATTTCTGAGCACTCCAGTCCTTTCCCCCTTTCGTCCAGCCCCTGCCCCACGCGCACCCTTGGCTGGCCTTTAGGCTACCGGGAACTGCCCGACTCCTAGCGATTCGGCTGGGATTTTCCGGGAGTGACAGCATGCCGTAAGAGATGCAGGGGCTCAGCTTCAACACTGGCTGGCTCTCAGGAGAGGCATGCTGTCCAGCTTACGACACACCAACAACACGCTTTCTAAAAAATGGAAACTGAACGCAGGGATCAAGTATTTCCTTAGTCACCTTCATAACGCTATGGCTATTCAAAGGGCTTGTTACTGCAAAAGCCACGTTTTCAGTTACTCTAGTGAGAAGGGAATGGCAAGGAAGTGAATTTTGAAGCAACGTTTAAGGACTATTGCAACTGCCTTTGGATCATGTAAAGGATGGGGTAGGGAGAGCGGGAAGAATAAATAACTACAAATCAGTGATCCTCCAGTATGTTCTCTGACCACCTATTCACATGCAAAGAATAACTGGGGTTACTTTTTGGCACTCCTAGAAAAAGGACCGAAGTCTCTGGCAGTTCTGCACTCTCCACCATGTACACAGACGTAATAAAACACCACTGGAAATGTGCAGTATAACTTACAGAGCACTGCTGTCTGATCTGGATATGGTCTTTCCAATGACCAGTCAATAATCTCTTTTTAATACTTTGAAAAGGTTTCAGGATATATTTGGGCCACAAGGGATGCAGGATATATCCTTAAGGGTGATAAAGTGCTTGTTGAGCTTTACAGCTTAATAACAACAATACGATATAAGTGATTAATTTTGATCTGGGGACTGGTGGATGCAGTCTTTTATCAAGTTCATTACTATAACAGCTGCTCACCGTCTAACAGTACGCTAAATAACAAGATGGATTATTTTCACATTCTCTCCCCAAGACACAGGTATTCGCAGTGTCATGTTTTATTTCAAAAGGATATTTCAATGACTGAGGTCACTGAGCCCTCGCGAATGAGGAGCAAGTCTCTAAACCAGACTTGATGTTCTCCTGGAAGTCAGAGTCTAAACTGCGAGGCAGGCCGACATGAGCCCGTCGGAGCAGGGGGCTCTGCCAGCAGACAGGCCTGGCCAGGTCATTTCATAAATTAACGGAGCCTGAAAGCGTTGCCTCTAGAACCAGGTACCACGAGAGCCTAGTAAAGGAAGTCAGCAGGGAAGTCAAAAGCAAACCACAACTGTTTAAGATCTGACGTATTCTGAGCATTCAGCTTAAGAAGGGAGCATCAAATATTTTGAATGCTTCTTCTCGTAACAGTTCTTGACCCATGAGTTCAAGCATCACCTGCAGTACTGGGGTGTTTGGATGTGCTCAAGGAGAGGTAGAGCCACCAGCCTCACAGTACTGACACTTGAGCCAGTTCATTTAAAGGCTGCATGCTGAAGGAGAACGGCACAGAGAAGAACTGTAGAAATCCAGAAGCAAACTGCCTCAGAGCATAAGCGTGACCTCCCATTACAAACCTTAAGGTACATCCTTCAAGGAATACCCAAGCCTTTCTAGAGCATTTCCCTTGACTCTGCTACTTCACACCATGAAAGATAGCTACATCACAGAGATTTGGGGGACTAAGAATGAATTCTGGCCCTCTATCTGGTGAGAAGAGGTTGTTTGTCAGCAATTTCCTTCATCCAGAATTACGTCGCTGTCCTGTACAACTGCATCCAGGTTGCCAAGCCAAGAATGCAGGCTTTGTAAATCCATACATCTTTAGGCAGCTTCTCTTTGAAAGGCTCGATGTAAATGGTGACTGGCTTGAATCAATACTTCCAGCTTGAGCATCTTCTACGTCAATAAGACAGCTGGATAGTTGAAAGACAACCAGAGGATGATGCATTGATTAGTTTAGTCAGAAAAGCCTTTTCATGATTCTTGTTACCAAAGCAAGGAGAACGTGCACTGGATTCACAAGCTTTGCCTCAGCTCTCCAAGGCGGCTAGAATTTCTTGATGAGCAAATACATGATCCGTGGGAGCACAGAATACAGCCACGCTCTTTGAGATTCAATCTATGCATTTTTCAGTGCAGTAAGTCACTTGCTTTTTGTACCGCATGGGGGTTTTCTTAGTTTTGTTTCAAGTCCTGCCCATAGAGGCTCAAAGAAGTGCTTAGAAGCTGAGTAGCTCCCAAGACACCATGCGCTAGTTTTAATAGAGGCTGAAAAGTCTCTGAACCTATCATACTATTTAAACATGAGCTCTGGGATTTTTTTGTGCAGAAGTGCCCTCCTGTATCAGCTTTGTTTTCAGCATCAGCATTCATGTTTACATCTCCTTCACTTAAGTGGGTGTAAGTTGCAAAATGTCTGTAAGAACACAGGAATGGAAGAGACCTCCAAAATCAACAAGCCCCGTCTCCCCTCATGGCCGTATTATAAACCAGTTTCACAAATTTACCAAGATCCATCTTAAACCTAGTCAGTATTTTGCCCCCTAAATATCATCTGGAAACTGCTCTAGAACTTTACCACTCTGATAGCAAGAAAAACTTCCTTTAATTTCAGCTTAAGTGCGCTGAAAGTTGAACTCTACTCTTTTGTTCTTGAATGAATAACTTTTGTTCTAACTTAAAAAGCTCTTTTCCTTCACCGCGTTTACCCCACAGGCACTCATAGGCACTGCTATCTTCCTTTGTAGCATTTGTTTCATCTCATAACTGAGCTCTCTTAATCTCTCTTAGAAAACAAAAAGGAAAGAGAGAGAGAAGGTTGGACTCAAACGTTCAAGTTCTGAGCCCACACACAGAGCTACAAGCAGCGCAGAAAGCGCACGTCTTTCAGGGGAGAGCATCTTTGGGGTAGGCCTGTAGTGATGGAGAGCACACGGGTAAGACATTTGGGGATATGCATTTTGCCTGGTTCTGCCTTAAAGGTAAATCCAGTCTTCTTTCACTTTTTTTACATGGAGATAAGAAAAATATGCAACACATATCTAAAGAGAAAGGTACATGGTTTACTAAGGTATCGTTTGATCTTAAAATTATCACTCAGAGAGGAGGGAGCTGACAAAAAAATGAAAAACCTTTCCACATTCTAGTCCCAAGGCCTTCATGGAGGTTAGAGCAAAAAAGAGAGAAGTTTTAACTTATAGTATCAATGGCAAAATCCCACAAAACCAAAGATCAATTCACAGTTTGCAACAGGGAAAATCCCARCAAGACATCAGGGAGAAAAAAGAAAAAAAAAAAACCAACAACAACTACGAATGACATGACACAAGTACAATATAGGATTCCTGTTACTCTCCTCTTAGTAGTTTTTCCCTTGCATCAGTATTTACTGACATCTGAAAACCACGTACGCTCTCACAACCCCGGTCTCTGGTCACACCTTCTTCAGGATATTGATAGTACAGTAAATCACAGCTGAGAGGATACTCAGCTGCAGCACAACTGGTGATTTAACCACCTCCGGATTTTGTGTTTAGGATAGTAAAACCTCTGCAGGTACTAAAAAGCAGAACTTCTGTTTCTGATAACATCCCTACTATTCTATTGTATGCAATTGCTAACCTCAGCTCGTTACATATTTATGCTTATTTTTTAGCATTTTTTTCCTCCATCATTACCAATATTAAGAATTTTGCCCTCTTTCTACACCATTACATTCTCATATATTTCTGACTTATTCTGAGTTGCTATATTGTATATACAGGCATTCAATCCTTTTTGTTTTTATAATTCATGGATGGTTTTCCATAGCTTTCACAGATCTTTGGGTTTTGGGTTTTTTTTAAACATTTAAGTTTTTTTATTTTCTACACTCCAAACAAAGTGAACATATATATAACGGTTAAAAGGAAAAAAGTGAAGACATGCTATTTGTACCATATACAGACAAAAGACAGCGCCCGTATTTCCATTTGAATTTCCCACAAGTGGAGCATGGCATATTGTCATGTATTAGCTCTGTATACGAGATACTGCAAATGACATTAGAGATCTTCAGAGATGATCTGGAAGAGGAAGCTGACAAGATTTCAGGGAGTGTATTCAAGCTAATCGAATTATTCCTATTTGTGAAGATCTGAAGAAGAGCAATGAAAAGGTGGATGAAATTCAGAAACTATCACAAGAAGAGGGATTACAGGAGCTATTACTCCTCAGGAAAGAGACTGCAGAGGCATTGTAGAAAGTTGTCCAAAAACACTAGTTCAAAACTGAGCAGCAGGCGAAGAGACAATTACAATATCAGAAGAGGACCAAAGAGGGAAGACCCTACCCCCCCCCCCAAAAAAAAAAGATCACATCCTGAACACTTCCTTCAGTGGTGGCTGACCCTCTCAAAAAGGGGGGAAATACCCATAGGTCAGATACAGTGAAGGATGCTGAAAGATCCAGAGGGTGAGAGACTAAATAGATTCCTTAGCTTGAGGAAAAAAAAGGCCAACGGAGGTGATGATGTGGTCAAGACCATTACAATCATAACAGATGTGCAGAGACTGAATACGGAACAATTATTCTTTGTTCTTCCAAACATAGCATCTCAGCACACACAGTGAAGTTATTAGGCAGTATAAAAACTGGTATTAAAACAAATAGGATATAGTACTTTCTTTAGAGACCATGGAGGTTCATGAAGATTATGGAACCATTCACATTGTGGAGATCAGAATTTTAAAAATAAATTGAACAAATTCTTGCATGACAGATCAGTTAAGCAATATGGAACATAGTGGGTTGAATGCAACCTCGAAATCAGAAAATGCCAACATTACTAATTATCAGTAGCTTGGTCCTGACTCAGTACCATACACATTCATATCTAGTGCCATTTAAGATGACTTCAGGTACTTTTTCTGGCCTCCAACTCCTGCTCCATAAGGATGGAGGTGGTCCCTGAGCCCTGCAGCTAGTCCCAGCAGCTGTCTCAGACACCCCAGAGACTCCCATGCGTGGGCAATCAAATCTTATCCTACAAGGTAGGACCAGCAGGAAGATCACTCTACTCTTACTCTTTCATTCTTTTCCTTAAGCAACAGTGAGTAATGACTGCCGAAGACAAGGTTGCTGAATTATATTTAAGAGAGATTTTTGGAACAGCCCATTTTTAAATTTCTTATTTTCTTACCTAAGAAAGGACATCTTTGAGAGGGAAAAACAAGAATGCCTACATGTACATATAATGTAGTGAATGATTTTCATCACTGAATGAGTTTTACATTACCTCTACTGTAAATAAAATGAGAATTATTCAGTGATCTCTCAGTCATTTCCATTAAAATAATGATTTACTGAAATCCTAAGAATATGCATGAATTCCAGCAGTTTTCTGAGTTCCCCTGATAACAACAAATATGAGATACAAAAGCTGACATTATAAACTACCACTTCAATTATGCTTTTATAAAGTAGACTTTCATTGCCACAAAAAGCATAAATTCAACTGTTGCTGTAAAAAGCTTGCCAAAGAGCCTACGATGGCAAATGAATCCACTTTCATACGGAAGCCTGAAAGATGACATTCCTCAAAAAGTAAGAAGTAGCAACCATGCTGTAGCACAGCTGCTAATGAACATAGGTTCCTAGGGAGCATATAAGGTCAAGTTCATATCATCTATGAACTACACGTAAGCAATGGACTGGTGCTTTCACCGTCAGTGACTGCTGGGCATCTAATTCCACCATGGCCTTTAGCTCATTTGAGACTTTACTAATTCTCCACTGTTCTCTTTCATTTCAGTTCTGTGATCCCATTTGTTCAGAATTTGTTGAGACAAGAGGTTCACAGCTATAGTTATAATTCAGATTAGCTCTGTCCTACCTAACTACCATGACTGAAAAACCTCCTGCGCAGACAAATAAGTCATGACCATTTGTGGACTATAAATATTGATCTTAACTGTCATATCCATTAACATATGTTAATTGAACTGCATTTCCAAGAGATCAGCAAGCCATGGCTTATCTATCCCCTTATTTCTCTCTTCTCTCTTTCTTGCTTTCATCCTCTGCAGCATTTCTTCATCTCTCCATTCTTCTCTGTAGCAAATGAACAATGAATTAGCTACACTACAGTCTGCTATTCAGACACTAATTTCAAATGCCATTGCAGAATGTAAACATTAGCTAATTAGTATAGTTATTTTTAAGCCACTGTAAATAATTTTAAAGTAAAATATTTGAGCATTCCATGGCAAACAATTTTTGATCTTAATCACTCGGTGCCCAAGTACGGTATGCAGCAGAAATAGCCACACATCAAAGCTGCAATAAAAGTAATTTTATATTCATAACAAAATTTTCCCAGCAATGTAATATTTAATAGAGATTTTTAATTTATTATAAATAAATGACGCATGAAATACTTTTTATGCCTGAAACATTAGATGTAAAATTGCACGGGTAAAAAATAATCTGATTTTGCTTTTACTGAACAGATTCTAAATATTTTAAGCCTTATGTGCATCATTAAGCAACATCAATGATAGCTCTCACATTTTCCAATTAATGGCTCTTAGAAGAGAATTTCCTCCCCCACCCAGTGCCGTACGGTATCCCATTATCTAATATATAAAGCAGCCTGGCTTTGCTGCTGTATGCAGCTTTGTGCTGAAATTAAGATGGTCTGACACGGACTTCCCACAGCAATCCATACTAACATCATTGTATGACAGAGCCTAAAGACATTTACCGTCCCTACTCCTTTGGTCTTTATTTAAAAGAAATTTGGCTTGGCTGCAGAATCTCCATGGGCCACAGTTTGCAGCACGGAGCCAAAACAGTCCAGGGCTGGGAGGCCTCTTACTGGATTTGTTAAATTTCAGCACAGTGTTAATGAAAGGTTTCAGAGACAACACCACAGGGAAAACGCAGTTTAACAGCTTTCTTCCTATCCGTCCCTTAGTGGGCTCAGGACCAGCTCGTAGGACGCAGCACACACAGATTTTTCTGTCTGGGACTCTGAGCCCCAAAGCAAGGCTGGTAACAGTGAGCATCTAGACTGATGTTACAGAAGAGAGAGGCTTTCCCAAAGCTCCCTTTGCCAAGCTGTGTACAGACACGGAGATGAAATCACAGAATCACAGAACAGCTGGGGGCAGCAGGGACCTCCGGAGAGCATCTGGTCCAACCCCTCTCCTCAAGCAGGGTCACCTACAGCAGGTTGCCCAGGACCATGTCAATCCAGACAAGTTTACTCATGTATTTTGCATTACGTTCTTCATAAAGTTCATCTCCTACACCAGGGCACCCAGTCAAGACCACACTCAATACAAACGTTGATCAAACTGCAACAGTAGAATATGCCTGTGGCGAGTGCAACATGAATGGTTTTCCATTTGTATTAAGAGCAGCCACATGTTTTCCAGGGTCCATTACATCTTTTGCAAAATAAATTTCATCAAATATTGTTTACGCAAAATGCTCAGAAAATAAAACCTACAGCTCTTGGTTGGTAAGCATGGAATCTGGCTTTCTACAGGCTGGGACTTTGCTTTTACTTGATTTTAATACTGAAAAAGGTACAAGCTCTTATTTAGGCTTTTCCCAGTTGAGACATTCAGTCTCTTCCTCCTCACCATGACTTTCTCGCAATGTGAAGTTTCTGGTACCAATTAAGGGTGGCATTTTCCTTGCTGAAAAATCAGTAAGCAATGAAAGAAGATCCTGCTTTGAAAGAATCTTCCCAGAGCTGGACATCAAAGCCTTCAAACAGGCCCTCAAATTCACCGAATTCATCAACAAATGCAAACTCTCCTCAAATCAAAGCACTGCAAGCAGATCTGGAACAAGAAATACCACACTTGAAACCTATTTTCTCTGCTAGCACAAGCAACATTCCCCAGCAGAGCTGTCCACATCTGTGGCTCCAACATCTGCCTTTTCAGGTATGCTTAATCTAGCACACCAAGAGCCCTATACATGGGGAAATAAATCAGTACTGAACACCAGGATAAAGTCATTCAATTTGAACAAAGCAAAAATCACCTGGATGGCAGCAAGTGAACATTTCTCACAAAGCAATCACTTTTTCAGAGGTATCAGGCCTAATTCTGATGGAAAAATCTATAAAATACTTTTGAAAGATGGTTATGAGAGGTAAAATTCATAATTCTGCCTGTTTCTGAGACCCATGAGGTCTAGAGAATAATATGACACATTGCAACCAACCCCCCTTCTCCCCAATGTTATCAAGTTTCACAGGTTACATATGTGCCTCTCAACTTCTGCTCCTATTTCAGACCGGAGGAAGGGCTTGCGTGCTTACCAGCTTGCCTAATTTTTCTCACTGCACCAGTTGGTCTATCTATAAATCTTTTCCCCTTTCAGGTGTACAGTCTGATTTCTAGCTTTGTTTCCACAGGAGACCACACTAAGAGGAAGGTTATCATCCTGATTCTCCATGTCCTCCCGCTCAAACCATTATCGACTCATACCACGAACTGTGCTGAGATCTTTGCATCACGCGAGGTGGGAAGGGAGGATGAAGCCTGCTCCTAAGAGGTGGCACCCGGCCAGTTGCCTGCAGGTGTGCATCCTGCTGGGCTGCTCCTCTGTGTTTGGACCTGGCTGTTCAGTTCCTAGAAGCTGGTCACCTCGACTAATCCCAGCCACCAGCCATCATGGCATGCCATCACAACCAACGGTCCCACGAAACTGGTTTCCTTATCCAGCTTGTTGTCAGAAGTGGGTTTCATCTCTCAGACCTGAACGAGCAGATTCCATTGTGACTGCTAATGCGAAAGCCCAGCTCTTCTTAGCTTGCCTCCTGCCATCCACAGAAACTCATCTTCCAGACTGAACTACTTCAAACAGAGCGCGTCGCCCCTCCAGAACGAGCTCTTTATGCCAATATCTTCCCCTTGGCAACAACTAAGTGGGCCAGAGCTGCATGAAAAGTTGCTTAGAGCGCAAGACGTGGCACAGACATTGGGGACAGGATTTTAGGTCAGTCTGCAAGAGAGCAGCAGTGCAGCTAAGCAGCCTCTTGCCGGGAAAGTCAACGCTGCCGATGTAAAACCAGTGAAAGCGCCAGAAATGAACCTCACAAGGAAGTAGCAGCAGATAGGCGCACACACTTGAAAAACAGAAGGAATCATTTCTACAAGAAAAAAAGTCTTTGACAAGAAACTAATTTTATAGAAATCAGGCAGATTTTAGAAAAATAGGCATTGACATTAACAAATGATAAAAAAATGACCCCTAATCTGAACACAGAAGGCAAAGGTAAAAAGCTGTTGCTTGCAAACAAGCACCCTGCTTATAACCACCAAACACGCTGTCGGGGAGGGAGGAAGGATACTGATTAAAAAAAAAAAGTCTGCTGAATAGTGAAACATCTTCCAACCCAGGAGAGTACCCCAGTGCTGCAAGAACTCCCGGAGGCAGGGATGGGAGCTTCTGCCAGTCCCTGTTGCAGCGCTAGAGACAGACCGGGGAAGGGCTGGCATCAGCATCCGGCGGTGTGAATGCCAGGCTACAGTTTGGCCTAAGGGGTACGTAAGTTGTACCACAGGTTATTGTGCTCCTTGGGGTTAAAAAGGAGGCAGAAAACGCTTATATCCATCTTCCCAGGCTTTGCGATATGGTGCATCTACGAATCTCATCCAGAGACACCACAAGACGCCAGGAACATATAGTGCTCTGGCATTTATTTACAAAAGCAGAGATTTCATTGTTAATGCGAGTCAAACAGCGAGGTTGGTGGCTTTGCCCTTCGTGACCAGCTGAGGCAGCTAGAGCCACTGGAAAGCTTTCAAATGGGTTTTTAAAAACACTGTTTCTTCTCCATTAACTTTTAAAACATACGCAGACCGTGGGATAATTGCAGCATGCTGTAAATCGTGACCGAAATGAGTAATGCACCCTCCTGCCAGACAGGATACAGACACCACGTTGTGCTCGGCAGAGCGGGCTCTGCCAGGAACAAGCCAGTACAAGCAACCTCACACCGCACGTCAACGCTTGGGCCAGCACAGCTTTTCCTCACCTTCTCCAGAGGGAGACAAACACAGCAGAAGGACAAAAACAAGAGGTTTCTCTCCACAGAGTCAGAGCAAGGGCAAACTGCAGACCATCAAGTGTGGGTTAGATGAGTGGACAGTGAGGTGGATTGAGAACTGGCTGAATGGCAGAGCTCAGAGAGTTGTGCTCAGTGGCACAGAGTCTAGTTGGAGGCCTGTAGCTAGCGGTGTCCCCCAGGGGTCAGTACTGGGTCCAGTCTTGTTCAACTTCTTCATCAATGACCTGGATGAAGGCACAGAGTGCACACTCAGCAAGTTTGCTGATGATACAAAACTGGGAGGAGTGGCCGATACACCAGAGGGCTGTACTGCCATTCAAAGAGACTTGGACAGGCTGGAGAGGTGGGCGGAGAGGAACCTCATGAAGTTCAACAAAGGCAAGTGCAGGGTCCTGCACCTGGGGAGGAATAACCCCATGCACCAGTACAGGTTGGGGGTTGACCTGCTGGAAAGCAGCTCTGCTGAGAAGGACCTGGGAGTGCTGGTGGACACCAAGTTAAGTATGAGGCAGCAATGTGCCCTTGTGGCCAAGAAGGCCAATGGTATCCTGGGCTGCATCAGAAAGAGTGTTGCCAGCAGGTCGAGGGAAGTGATTCTCCCCCTCTGCTCAGCCCTGCTGAGGCCACATCTGGAGTACTGCGTCCAGTTCTGGGCTCCCCAGTACAAGAGGAATGTGGCACTACTGGAGCAAGTCCAGCGAAGGGCCACAAAGATGATTAGGGGACTGGAGCATCTCTCTTATGAGGAAAGGCTGAGAGAGCTGGGCCTGTTTAGCTTGGAGAAGAGAAGGCTGAGAGGAGATCTTATCAACGTGTACAAGTATCTGAAGGGAGGGTGTCGAGAGGATGGGGCCAGACTCTTTTCAGTGGTGCCGAGCGACAGGACGCGAGGCAATGGGCACAAACTGAAACACAGACACTTCCATCTGAACATGAGGAAAAACTTTTTCACTGTGAGGGTGACAGAGCACTGGAACAGGTTGCCCCGAGAGGTGGTGGAGTCTCCTTCTCTGGAGATATTCAAAAGCCGCCTGGATGCAATCCTGTGCAACGTGCTCTAGGTGACCCTGCTTGAGCAGGGGGGTTGGACTAGATGATCTCCAGAGGTCCCTTCCAACCTCAGTGATTCTGTGATTCTGTGAAGAGTCCATCCAGCTCAGTTGGGTCTCCGACAGTGCAGCAGGAGACACTGGCAGCCATGGCTTGGCCGCTGTCTGCTGTCCAGCCGTGGGGACTTCCCCAGCACCCATGGCCTTTGGGTTAGGGACATGAGAGAGTACGTTCCTGCCTAGTTCCCAATTTGCTCCTGAAGCTCTTACGCATGAATTTGTCTAATCCCTCTCCAACTGCCTACTGAGGCCTTACCATTCCTGAGCACCTCTTGTCCGCTTCTGTCATCAAATGGTCCATCAGGTGGTCCTATAATTCCTTCTATGTCATCCCACAGTGCTGAACGTACTACAGTAACTCACCTTTGAAATATCACTGCTGCTTTTAGGAAAGCTGTGCTCACCATTTCCAACAAGAAATCACCTAATAAACGTACAGTGTCCATCTTTTAGTTCTTAGGTTGCAGAAATGTTGCCCATCATTAGAATTTCAATACCAACTGACTGCCTTAACGCGCTTGTAACTTGACTGAAGCAAACGTCTCTATGTGACCACAAAAAATTTCTGGGTAGCGTCCATGCAAGTGAGGGAGCTTAGATAAGAAAGAATCAATGCCACTTTGGAGGTGTTAGAATGAAGTATTGATATTTTAAGTCTACATTAACACTAATGGCAAAACTATAAATCATGGACAGGCTTAATAAAAAGTATCCTGTCTTGTGACTGCTCAGAAGAGGTGTGTGATTGATTTTTGGCATGAGTCAGGTAATTCTGAGATCAATAGGACACAAAATCCACCTATTCATTTGTTAGCAGCAGAATTAGATTTTGTCATGCAGAAGGATTCACTGGTCATGAAGCCCGTTTCATGCGTAAAGAACGTGCATCTTCCAGCTATGGAACTGAACTTCTTTAATAGGGATTGTATGATATAAACTTAAGTTTAAATTATAGCCCGCTTAAACTTCTACATGCTTATACTTCAATCGAATCTGATGAATAATCAAATCAGTATACAATGTAAACAGAAAATTACAAAGCTTTAAAAAAAAGAAACAAATGCATTACCATAATAATCCATACAGTAGCTCCTCAAGGAGTAAAACTGCTGTACTGTAAAACTGCTCTTGCAATTGTCAGCAGCCAATTTCAGAAAGGCCAGGTTTATTTGTAAGTCACCCAAATGATGAGAGAGACTTCCCTCAGGTGATTTTTAAGCTGACCCGGGAAAGCTACATGGTAATATAAATGAAAACCAATTCAGAAAACTGCTTTTAAAATGCCAGCTAAGCAATGGTTAGATGCGACCAATGTGATCTGTATATGTTTCGTGAAACACATTGGAGCTGCATGATCCAGTGCTATATCATCTATTTTGTATCAAAGAGGCTGAAAGTATGGTAAAACAGAATAATTTGTGCCAAAGTCTATGGAATATACAGGTACACACCAACAGACAGAAAGCTGGAAAGATCCCTGATTTTCTTACAGAACGGACGGGTTGACCATCTCCCCTGAGGCCTTCAAAACAAGACAGCATGCATGCCCGAAAGCATCCTTCAGGTAAGCGCACAAAGCAAGGGTGTTACTCCTGACCAGCTATGGTCTTCTCTGTCCTTAGAAACAGAGAAGTTTCTGCCCAATATCCGGTAGTCAAAAGCCTGCATCTTCTCAGTGAGCTTAAGGCATGCTTTTCCATACAAATTGATTAAATACCTTCTTTGTGTACAGCAAAAAGCAAAGAACAGAGAAACACACTAGGACAGCATTATGATACCACTAAGTTATCACAATTTCCAACATTCTCCGTATCAAGATATGACTTGACTATGACCGAGATGTGGAAATTGTTCACAGTGTTGCTGGGAGATAGGCTAGGAAACAGAGTGGAGTCAGAAACTTCTGAAAATTAAAAGGTTTTAAGATGCTAGAGAGCAAGTATCTGGTGATGAGAGTTTCATAGATAATTCCATAAATTCCCACAGACACTACTGAGGTAAGCCTTGTCTAATGAGCCCAGACACTATTTTTACTTTGAAAGGGTAGGAAAATGGGCATTTTTCAAGCTACAATAAATTCTTTATCACACAAAACTTGGGCTTATCCTTTGCTGCATCACTCACACACACACACAAATCCCTCATGCCCTCATTTTTGCCAGATTTATGCAACCCATCTGTTCTGCTAAACTGTTTCTAGCTTTTAAAGCCAAAATAATTGCTTTTTTTCATGCACTTTATGCATATTTATGATAATTTCACTTTTTCTAGCCAAATATCCTGTTTTCTGCAGAACCAATCATTACTGATCAGAGTGCCCAACTTGTGTGAAGTAGCCGGAAGACCTCCAATGGGTAGAACATCTCTCCTTTCATGCAAGCTAACAAATAGGAATGAAAAGAATAAATCAAAATTCTAGATATTTGATGTCTGTTATAGAAGAGGTATAACTGTGCATGAGCAGAGCTAGTGAAGAATTCATTGTGCATGTTCAGAACAGCCTAATTACTCTGATTCCCAATGTAAAAGAAGAACTGGACAAGCTGGAAAGAACATAGCAACAGAATATGCTGCAAATGTAACATGGTGCTGTCTCTAGGGTAAATACTGATTTAAAAAAAAAAAAAAGCTGTATCTGTATCTGCAGAAGAAAACTATAAATTATAACTGTGAGGCTGTGATCAAGGAAGCCAAGATGAAACTGTGGCCACATTGCCACCTAACAACGCAAGAGCAGGGGTCTTCTTCTGGAATAAGAACTGTGTTAGAAACTGTCTATCTTGTCCTCAGTGTCCAAGTTGTTTCTGTCCTGCTTATAAAAAGCTCTGTTAAATTTGTAAGAAATCAGAGGAGAGCATTTTGGAAGAGTCAAGAAATCTATTAACCATATCCAAAGTTTACTGACATTTCCAGCTGCACAAGTATTTCAGCAAATATCAAGACACAACTTTGGGGATTCAACTGTAGACATGTGGCAATAAAGAGAGACACACTGTTTCAGGCATCTTTCAGCTTAGGACCCCCAAGGGAGATAATATTTAATAAGTATTCAGACAATAAACTCCCAGAAGTTTTCTAGTATTTTGATACTCAAATTTTGATTTCAATAATTGTCTCCCATTGGTACCATTCACGAACTACCAACATCTAGACAAGTTACTGCCTGGAGGCAGAGACTGTTCACAGACTAAGAAATTCAAACTCAGTTGAAGGATATACATCAGGAAATACCAGCTGAACCCTAGGATTTTCTGGAGGGTCAAATTATATATAAAAGAATATTTACTTGCGCTGGTCTGAATGCTATGCTAGTCACACTAGAAAAATACAGATGATTAAAGCAGCCACTATTGCAAATCACTTTCAGGTTTTTTTGGAACAGCTTGGTCCTCTTGCTGCTCAGCCTTTAACCATTCTGCCATCAGAAGGCTGATTGCCTCCAGCAACCCTTTAGGCCTTGATGGATATCATGTTCCAGAGCACTTCAGTCTGATTCTCTGTCATGTGGATTTAAAAATGCTGGTGACTACGTATAATAATAATGGCATGACAAAACCATGTCTTAAAACGCATTTCCTGGGAATATTCACATACCATTTTCTGAAAGTGTTTTCCTACTTTTTAATGTTGAGTATTTTTAAAATCTGCAACTGCAGAAAAATTATAAATAGGTACTTAAATGTTAGCTTCTGAAATTTTATTGGATGCATTTTACAAAGAACAAAAGAGATGAAAATTTTGTACAGAAATCTTTTACATTTTGTATGCAATTGAGAACACATTACAGGGGATGTGTTCCTAGATTTAAATATTACAGCTCAAATTAGAGAGATCTTTGGAAAGCACTATCTGGCTTATGAGTTACAGGAAAAGTGACTTACGGCTGTCATTTAATTAAAAGCCTGTACTCCGCAGTCACAATGATTTATAGTTGCACAACCCTGACACATAAATTGGAAAAGAAAAATAGCACAGTTTTTCCTGCTTGAGCTGCTAACTAGCACTAGGCTTCTGTTGTGTATCAGGACATGCAGTGACCATTTAAACACTAGGATGAGTTTCCAGTCTATATTCCTAATCTGAATGTTTTCCACTTTTAAAGATATACTTTTTTTTTTTTTAATCTTTAAATTGTTCAGCACAAAATGAAGGAGTAGATCCTCAGACAACACAAGCCAGTTTGGATCCATTAAAACAATGCGGAATTGAGAACTTAATCCAGTAAAGAGCTCACCTTAGCTGTTAACTCTTCTCTCCTGCAGCTCAAATTTTTAAGGCACAGTGGGGATTGAACTGGAGCGATGTGCCCTGGCTTAAATGATGAGATATAAACAAACAGATTTCCAATAACCTTCAGAAAGAAAAAGCTGGCAGTGTCATTTTTGGTTCTTAATTTCTTCTCCTTGAATTCTAGAGTTCACATTACCATGTTGACCGAGTTGCATGTTTCCATCAACTTGGAGAAAACTTGGTACTCTCTCAGCATAAGGTGGGTTTTAAAATTCTTTCATCAAAATTTTTCAGTCATTTGTGTGATCCTTCTGCGGGCTTTCTTTTGGTTAGTCTTAACTTGTGTACTAGAACAAGCGCATTGGCCCAGGAACCTTCGTTTCATTGCTATGTGCACAGCTGAAAAGAACGGATTGAGCCTAGCGGGTGATGAGAACATATTATCAGCAAAGAAAAGGACACAGGAAAGATGTGGAACAGAATTTCAAAATATCTTGAAAATAAATTAAGGAAAACAACTTATATTTAGACTACCATATGATGTGGAATTAATGACACGATAGCTGAATATAGCTGTTAGAAAAAATGCTCGCTGAGAAGGATAAGGAAAGTACAAGACTGGGAGAATCGTAAAAGAAGCACAATTTGTTCATGGAAGCAGGCACATAATTGCTAATATTGGGATACAGATGGCTACCAGGACCAGAAGAACTACTGTGAGAAAATAAGAACTCATGCCGTCTTCCATATCCAAACGTACATTCAGAAAGAAGAGAACAAGAGAACAGTTCCTGAAGAACTTAGTTCCTGTGTATTTCAACATGCAATACCGTAACCTCTCTACTCCAGATCAAAGATTTCCAATAGGCATCGGACACACAGACACCTACAGAACTAATGTAACATATTCCAGACAAATTTCATGACACGTTAATAACTTTTTCTCCAGCTGGAAACATCTCTACAAATTATCTTCTCCTAGAATGCCTTACCGAGAGGCACTAAGCCTTGGCTATCTGACAGAGCTGAGATGACCAGAGACTCTTGGTGACCAGCAAGTCATCAGAAGTCCTTGGAAAGCACTTTATAATGCTGTCTGTCTTTTGTTCCTAAACAAAGGCCAAGAGCAAAGACCTTCAGAAGTCCTCTATTTATGAAGAGACAGCCTTATTCTTTTTCTTTGACTTCTGATAGGTATTGACACTGGACTATCAGAGGCCTCTGCCGCTTAAGCCAGCTTGGATTCATGTAACTGCTTCATCCTGCTCTCCAGGATCCAGCATATTCCAGGCTAATCTTGCATAATTACATCCACACACTTCTGCAGATATGCTTGCCCAACCACTAAGGACTATATTACCTAAATTTGGGATGGTGGACATTTTAATCATTACGCACTGATGGAAGTGTGACCCCTTTATTACTTCTGCTCATCTCGGTGAATTGCACACAGTGAGCTAGGCTCGAGTTAGGCAGAGGCCTTCAGCAACACAGCAGCATCTCACATCGTACTGGCCCTTGGCTCTGTACCGCCTCTTCGGAAACAGGTAAACATCCGGACAGCATCAAGCGTTTAGCATGCCAAGAATGAAGTAGTGTTGTTAGTGTCGTTCAGCCTGAACAACGATAATTAAAAATAGAATAGGGGAGACTAAATATAGCACAGCAGTTACTCCTTGAAAAACAAAGTGAAACAGAAATACAGGATATATTTGCCCTCTAGGAATTTTCACACTTTCGCCAAAAATGTTTTTCACCAAAAGGCCCAGCTAGTTGCAAATTAATCACAGTGAAGAAGTGCTCCTGGAAAGTGCACAGGGAGCGCTCTGCTCGTTTCAGCATCCTGACGAGAGCAGAACTACCCGAAACGAAAAACCCAGGGGCTGTCATGGGCAGACTCGGCAAGTCTGCACAGCTTCACTCCTCTGGCCAGGCGGCAGCCGGGAAGTTGTACTGACTGCGCCAAAGATTTTGTAAGCTGACGTCTGGTAAATTAATCAACGCCTGTGCTTATCCTGAGCTTCCAACCACTGTAATAAATCTGGATATCAGTTTGACAACATAGTCCAGTGATATTCGTGATAGCTTTAAATGAAGCGGAATACCAACAGAATACGGAAGAAATCGCAAACACTTTGGAGAAATGACCGTGAATGCATGCTGCAATCTGCAATGGATTTTAAAAATCTGCCTTGGGTGATGCAAAGTGCCTGTCTGGGACAGTACAAAGTTTGGCTCGGGTTCATTCACCTGGTAGAGCCCAGTGTTGAGGAAGCCGGTCTGCTCCTGCAGACTATGAGCTAACTCGCTCCTGCAGTCTATGACCTTGCTGAAGCCAGCTTGTTCCTTCAAACCCAACTACTATGAGCCTGTTGGGGTGTCTCTAAGTTATACTGCAGCCCGTAGGACGGACGCTCTGTCGTATACCACTACGTAAGCTGTGATTAAACTGTACAGTTGTCATACTCCAAAAGCAGACCAATTTCCATAGGGTCCCAGGGCTGCTTTTAGACGCACCGCTCTACGGACTTGCAGAACATGAAATCTTCTCTACACTTGAGCTATCAGAATCAACACGTTCGCAATTGTCACCTTATGTCTATCGCACTTCTCCAAAAGGCCTTTAATCAGTCTCTTCCAGCAGTACATGGGTCATCTAGGTAATTAAACCAATCCTCTCTTATCAAAGGCCACTATGTCATCAAATCCCATTTATAAGCTCATTCCACTCCATCTTAAAACTGCTATAGGCTTCACCATCGCACCCCATACTGAGGAGCCACTCCAGGACTTCACTCTCATGGTTGACTAAAAATAAATAAATAAATAGTTCATGCTTAGCTAACAGTCAGAGAAGGGCCTAGGAGCGTTGAGACGCATCATTTTTGAGTCTTCTGCTCCCCAGGCTGTTAGAATAAGAAATTTTTTAATAGCATCTCCGATCTAAATGAATATGGATGAAAGACACACAAATATCCTCTTATAGGAATTTGATGTCTAAGAAACACCCCAAAACTTCATGATGTTTACAATACTCCCCTAAGTGATCAAAAAGAACGTTTTTCAGTATTACCACTGGAAAAGTACTGCAAAGGAAATAAAAGATTTTCAAGTATGACCCAACACAAAACCATCATTAAGGACGATTCATATTTTTGCATCAGGTCATTTAAAATAATAAGAGTATCCTTTGGTCAATAATTAACATTTTTTTTGCTAGGAGACTTCCAAATCAATGTTGTAAAAATCCAAATTTTCATCTAAAAGTAAATTTTAATTTAAAGAGAGATAGTACTGCACTAGAGTACAATAAAAATTACATCAGTGAGACTGGCTGCTTCATAACTTTCTCACACATCTTTATTTTACAATAAGGATATTTACTGATTTAAAAAAAAATCAGTACAATGAAAAAATCAGTGGAGCAACTTGTGCAGCACGAGAAAAACACTGTCTCACAGAAAGCATCTGTTTGTTCTACAGATGAGCACAGAGTCAGACTCTTAAGTCAACACACACCCCTTGAACTTCTGTATTTTCTCAATACCTTGGTCTTCTGCTGGGACCTACCAAGTGCACCTGTACCCTGAGGTCACTGCTGCGACAGAGGCTCTTGCAAATAAGCCTGCTCTGGTTTGCAGACCACGTAGGCACATGGATGCAGCACCAGCCTGAGCCTGCGTCTCCTGAGCAGCAAAATAAACAGACTCAGTGCCAAGCTCTCAGCCAGCTTTGAACCACAGCTGCCCTTGATCAGCTAGAGAGCCGGGGAAGTACGTGTTCACCTGATTGCCTGGACGTGCTCGCGTACAGCTAGCAATGCAGCAGCACGAAACCCAACAGAGCTCAGTGAGGAGCCACGGAGGTCCCTGGACAGCTTGCTTGCATGAGCTCCACACTGAGGATAGCTGCAGCTCAGGCCGGCCCTAAGCTCAGTGGCGTCTACCAGGCACCAGTCACACGCACAGATCTCTCAAAACCACACAGGGTTTTACTGAGGTTGGGCCACTCGGCACGGAAACCACAGGAACCCAGTGGAGGATCAGAAGTCCCCGTTGCTTCTCCTGGTTCCCCCTCACACTTAGGGCACAAGCTTAGAAAAGTCCTTCTGGCACATCTAATCTTAAGCCTGTAGATGGTCTCACCAAAGGCACGTCCCCACTCAGTGCATAGCGGTCTAGCTGGAGGAAGGGAGCCAGAGCCTGTTACAAGRGACTCCACGATTCTTCAGCGAGACACCCTCAGCTGAGGATCAGTGAGGCCCCGRTCCGTTCTTGCAGGCACACTGTCACGTAAGAGTGCGGCTAGCGGCGCCCCAGGAGCGATGGCCMTGCCTGTCCAGCTCAGCGCCGGAGCAGACAAGCTCGGCACTGCCTACACCTGCCCGGGCAGGCACACACCTACTAGAAAAAAAGCTTAAAAACATGAACCAAGCACACCGAGGCGGCTCACAAACCAGAAAGCAAGTAAGAACGGAACTTGAAATTGTTAGCGTTATTTTTAATTTCACGATTTAAGGCAATTTCATGGACTTTTGGATCTGACTCCGGATTTTTTAATGCCTGGATTTGGGAATACCATAGCTGTGGAGAAAGCAATAATAAAAAAAAACAGCTCCTCCAAATTCTTTTGGGCATCAATAGATACTTACTTTGCTCTGTAATTTATCCAAACTAATAGGCTGGTCTTCAGTAATTACACATTTGATCTGTGCTAATATCCGTGGAAAGGTAAGGCAGCTGCACAGCTGAATGGCAATGCGCCTGTATTTCCAGCTCTCGCTCGGATAGACTCACTCCACTACGAAGGCACTTTAACGGCAGCCAGATTTGGTAACTATTTGTACTCTGTTCTGTGAACAGCTTCAGCATCAGGCAAAACATTCCTCAAAGTAAAACAAACAGGACAGGGATTCTGCTGGCATGCTGGGTTAATTTTATGAGGTTTCTTCATTTAATGAAACATAGTTTATACTCCATTTGCTGCAAACAGGTCAGCAAGTTAAAAATTTACATTAGCTTTTTTTTTTTTTTTTTAAACACATACTTTTAGGTAGCATTTACAGTCATACAACTATATCCAGGATGAAATAACAGTTCATCAGTCCTCATGTTGCTCACATAAGGGACTCGATCCTTTCCTCACTGCTAAATGTTAAAAGTTAACATCAATGAGCTTTGGACCAGGCTTATAATAAACTAGGAGTTAGAATCTGGGAGAGAGCAGCTGGGGAGTTGGATCCCTCTTCCAAGCATTACTTATTCATTCCTTCTCACTGCTTAGTCTTATAGGTTTTTCTATTGAAAAATTAGACAAAACTGTCTCAAGCTCCACTAACAGTCCGGGATAATTAGTTTAGACCCTCTGGGCACTCAGGAACAAGCAGTCCTCCTCACTCCTTGGTCATGGGTTTCTACCTACAGGGCCAAAAGACCTTTACCCTGGCAAAGGTGAGTGTTGGAAAATAATATATATTATTCATATAAAAATAAAACAACAAACTGTAGACAGGACAACCACTCCTGCTGGCACTTTGCCAGGGGCGTTCCTCCATCGGCCATGAGAAGCTGCTGAAATATCCAGCATCTCTATCTCCTCCCTCACTACTTCATCCATGTAGAGAGGACAAACTATATGAGCCAGTCAACCTTTTGTCCCCAAAGCATTTGTTGTTCCTAGGACTCCCCCACCCGTCCCTCTGCTTTGGGTAAGGGATGGATAAAGCAGGCCACAGCCACCTTCCCAGCCCAAGCGGTCCTTGCTTTTCTCCACTGCTACCGCATCCTTTGCCATTCCCATGTCCAAGCTCTACTCATAACCTCTGAAGCTCGTCAGCACTGCCAGCCACCTTTAAAAGCAACTTCCCTACCGTTTTGCTTTTTAAGACATAAATCTGGGCTATACCAGACCCAGCAAGGCCCTTAGCACCAATGCAAAGTATCCCCAGATAGACCTTCTTTCCTCTCTGCCTCCTCTTCTCCTGCCCCAGGATGCCTCAGCCATGACTGTAGGCTCTGCCAAGGGGGCTTGTCTCAGACGCACTGGATATTTTTCTCTTGTCCACACATTTAAAAAAAACAAAGAAAAAACAAAAAAACAAACCTTCAAAGATTAACAGCAAAATGCTCCTGATCTCTAAAGTGAAACTCATGCAAATGAGTCCCTTGAGAGCACATTGCTTCCTCCTCYGTGGAGCCTCTGTCCATCTGGATGCCTCAAGAAGCTCTGGGTTTCTTCCTGTCCTTAAACATGCAGCACCGGGAGCTCCCTCCTCTCAGAGGGCACCAGACCAAAGGCCAATTTGTATTTGTAYGGAGCCGAAGTAGACGTATATAGTCTTAGTTGTGCTATGACACCCAGATGTTTCAGAAGCTTTTCAAAGCGTGTTACAAGCCTAAAAAGTAGCAAGCACTTGCAGAACAYTGCTGTGAAGTCATTTGATATTCTGTGCTCATTTTCATGTGCCCGTGTTCTACATTTTACGCACACTGCRCATCTGTAGGAAAATCTGGATACCAAAACATGCAAAAGGCCACAAACTTTTTCAKTTTCTACTGTGACCAACTTCAGCAAACTTTTAATATCACTGGGAGGCGTATATTAAAATAAATTGTCTTTTTTGAATGGGCATCTAAACATGGCATTCTTCACAGATGCGATAGCTTTCAAATAAGATTTTGTGCATGTCAGTTATGAAACTTTCAAGTGAATCTTTGTACTTCAAATTAAATGGAGCTGAGATTTAGTACAAACCTTTAACAAAATGTTGCTACTACATTTTTTTCCCCCAAAACCTATTAAAAACCAAAAACAAACCCAAAACAAGCCTCCCTTCACAAGAAAGCTGACCAACAAGAACCACCACAGGGAGACCTTATATTCAGCTTGTCTGATTATAAATACTTAAGTAGACACAAAACACGATTTTATGTTTCTGTGCATCCCTCTGATTTAACGGGAAATTCACCCAGCACTGTGTGAAAGCAAACTATTATGTGAATAGTTCTCGGCAGAAATTCTCATACATTTCTAGCAGCAAAAGACTGCTGTTACCGCATAGCTGAGATCTACCTGCCACCTAGGTCTTTCTTCTGTGGTTAAAGAATCAGAGAAAAGCAGACCGAATCCATTCAGCGGTACTTTTTGACCCCAGAAGCCTCTGCATTTTTTTCCTTAATATCTTTTTCTGGTATTTTACTACAGTGACTTCTATTCCCCCCAGTCCGCTCCTGCTCCCAATGCCATCAGACCTTTCCAGCGCTCCCCCTCTCCATCCCAGCCAGCTCGTCCTTTCATGATAAGGGTGCATTAAGCGTGCGCCAGCACGGCGCGCACTATGGCTTATCATCGCCAGTGCTGAAATGTCAGGAAGTTAAAAGCATATGCAGTAGTTAGGTATGCTTTCAGAGTGCGGCTTTTTGTAGGAATTAAAAGGTTTCTTTTTTGCAGCTGGGTTTTAAGAAGAAATAAAAAACACTCTACCCGGTCTCTGCGCCAACTCCTACGAGGATCCGTTCGGCAGAAGTTACCGGCTCTCTCGGGGGTTTCTCGGCGCGAGGCGCTGCGTTACGGAGGCGCTTTTCTGCCCCGCGCCTGCGCGTGACCCCAGCCGCAGCTCGCCGTCCTCTCGCACAAGGGCTCCCAGGACTCCAGCGGTCCCCGAGCCCACCGCAGAGCGGCAACGCGCCGACTTGCTGCCGTAGACGGGCAACCTCAACGCCGGAATAATCCTGACGCCAGGACCACGCGCCTCACCTCGCCTGTAACGCGGGGCTGGCGGGACCCGGGTCCCGAGAGAGGGATGGAGGAAGCGGGAGAACTCCCGGCAGCCGGGGTCTCCTCCGGCGCGGCGCCTACCGCCGGGAGCGAGCCCGCGCCATCCGCCGCGTCTCGCCCTGCGGGACGCCGTCCTGCCCTTCCGCACGCGGCTGAGGTTAGCGGCCGAAACCTGGCCACGCGCCAAGCAAAGCGGCGGCCCTGGGTGACCAGCCTTGACTTTTCTTCCGCATCAAAACCGAGTTATCAGCAAAATTTCCTCCATTTCCTCGCAGGCAAGAATCCTGCAATCATGCGAGATGATCACTCTGCTTATCATAATTTTTAAACCTGTAATTTTTTAAATTGCCGCAATTATCGAAATGCAATTTTAAGCCAAGAGCTTGGTAACGGTTAACGCCAGGAGCAATCAGCACCAACATTAAGCCCAGGGAAGGCTTAAGACTCTTCAGACTCTTCCTGTCCTTCACAGAAGCTGCATTAGACCCTTGGTTATGGGTAAACCATCAGGCTTGGGCACAGCCCTCCCCGCGCAAGCCGGAGAGCGGCTCAGGACGGCTCCCGCGCTCCGGCGGCACGGTCTTCGCGGGCGCTGGGCAGGCGGGTCGGCGCCGGCTCCCACGCCGTGCCGCAGCACCGCGAGATGACTGTGCCATCTAGCTGCAGCTGCTACGATACTTCGGCACAGATGCCGACCCGCTCCGTCAAACGGGACGCTTTAAAGAGCTTTGCTTTCCAGATAAAAATCATATCATTTACTTCATTCATGCCAGGCTGGATATTAACGCTTGCAAAAGGAGGTTAGTTTAGCCAAGAGGTAAATTATTAGTAAGAAGAAGCAATCAAGCATACAGTTGATAGGAATATTTATTTTTCTTTTAGTTATAGCTTTCTTCTATTACAAGCTTAGTTAGCATTCAGATTGCCATTTTGTGTTGCTTGTTTCTCCACTCTCTCTATTTTATGTCTACTCATTTTACATCTACCCCCTCACCAAAATATTTCATTTCCCCTACATCTATCCGATGTCCACACTGCTCTGGGTCTTGCACTCCCCCGAACCGCACCCAGGCAGCTGCAGCATCCTTGAATGCACAGCACTCGATTTTACGAGACAYGGGGAGGGCGACGGGGCATAGCTCATAATTTCAGCAGCAAACACCAGCTTCAGAATGAAAATGTGAAGGCATGGGGTTTGATTCATCTGCAGCAAGGACTGTTTTAATGATGCAGAAACAAACTAAATATATTTTTAATTTCATATTTTAATTTGTCAAGAGTATCTCAGTGCCTTTTAAATGAGATTTAAAGTGCATTTTATTCCGCCAGGAATAAATTCAGTGACTGGCTAAAATTAGATTAGTGGCTCCAGTGCCTAATTAGCAATAGGTTTGGAGGCTGCGTTTTGGAACATTCTGGGCACATCTCATTAACCCATCTCTAAATAACTTTGTCTGTTGATATATGATTTATACATAGAGGGGGGGATTCAAGAACAGGGAACGAATACGAATGAGGCTTACCTAGTTTATAACCGGAAACTGAGGCAGATAGATTTACTCCAGGGCTGGATCCACACGGAAAGGGTGCTGTTGGAGGGCCAGCGGGCTCGGGGCCTCCCCGTGGCAGCCCGAGGCAGGTGGGAGGCACGGGCCGGATGGAGCGACGCTGCCCGGGCTTATGTGCCTGTGGCCCCTCTGAGTGCTTCTGCGGGAATCCTGGGAAATGAAAGGGAATAAATTCGTTACGGTCCTGAAGAAACCCATGGTGCACTCATGATCCAAGTACCACTTGCAGGTGTCACCCTCAGCTCACAGGAGACAGGAGAAGCAGGCAAGGCATGGACATGGGCAGCACGACAGCAAGAGGCACTCAACAGCTTCTGGGAGGAGAGCCCAGCTGGATTAGGACYCTTCCGCTTGGGAAAAGGATGACATGCGGTCTAGGAGAGCACAACTAGATTGCCAGATGTTTCCAAATCCCAAGCCAGGCAAGACCAGCCTTGCTTCCCGCAGGCTTAGGGGTGYTTCCCTGGGGACCTGGGTCCCCCCAAGCCYGTGGGCAGGAAGGGGGMCCTCCATCCTTACCGCGCCCCAGCAAGCTAGAGTTATGGCACGACAGTCAARACCAAACAGCACGACAGAGCACGTYGCTTGCGCAGRAGCCATAACACGGGCACAATAAGCTGGAATACTTGTGTCTCTAAGAGTAGCATTTAGTAGATAGCAACATACCCTGACCAGTCCTGACTGACRCCGGGAACACAAGTCAGGGAGAAGCAGCACTCAGTGCAGTTTCCAGGTGGAACCTCAAAACCCAATCACATTCCTTTGATCGTTTTTTCCTTTTTTTAATATAAGTTTGTAAGACAATATAGTGCTTGTAAATTACTAGTAGAGAGACAGTCGGCTTTTACATTTGGAAGAAAATTAAATAATTACTTATCTCCAGTGAGAGCAGACAGTAGGACCACAGACATTAGACTGAGCAGACTGAGTGAGGAGCATACTAGGAAGAAGATACTAACTTTGACTATTTTTTGTCACGTGGTTAAGATTAATGTGGTGGTCAGGGATGAACCATGATGAACTTTAGGAAGTCAGAAATGGCAGGAGGTATACACTACATTTGATAGCAATCAGCACTTTTGGAAAAACGGATGAAATAGGGTTAGGTAGTTGTGTGTTGTCTTACTGTCTTCCTTCATAAGCTAGAGAATGACATCGGTGCAGAGGCTCGCGTGTGGCCTGAGACACAAGTCCAGCCTGGTCAGTCCTCCCTACCCATCTAGTTCCTGTGGAGTAGCTGGTCCCCAGCAGCTGCCCACACGCAAACCAGAGCCTACATGGGACCAGTGACCCAAGCACAGCTCCTGCACACCAGGAAGTTTGCTTTAGAGGGCAGAGGATACGAAAAAAGCTGGGAACCTCAATAGTCGATGCCATCTGACTAGCTTAGACTCCTTCAGGGGCTGAATAAGAAACAAGGACCAAYTCTCAGGAGAGTAATCAAGAAGTTACTCCTTAAAAAAAAAAAAAGTTTATGGTCATGCTCCTAAATCTTGCTTGGGGCTAAAAGCTTTTGTTCTCGGTTTCCAAGAATGTCCCATTTTTTCAAACGGTTTGTGAGAAAAAGCRAACCTCTGCATTAACCAACACCTTCTCCTAAGGCACCGTCTACAGCCACGCTCCTTGCTTGCACCAGCACATGTTTAGGAGACGGCCGTACTTCCTCAAGCCAGAACACTCCAAAGGCACCATATCCCTTTAGGATGAAGCTCCAGCTCTAAACCACTCGGCACAGGATCACGGATATCAGCCCACACTCCCTACTCCCATTGCAACACCGAGCCCTTCCCGGGCCCACCAGTAACAGCAGCAATGCCWTTCAAAGGGGGATTTTTCGCTGGAAGTGTGGCATACCACAGGAGCAACGTCCTTCTTTAACAGCCCGGCTGAGGCAACCCTATCGACATCCAGTGTCACCAACTTCAAGCAGCCAAGGACCGAAACAGCTTTCAACCCGCGTCTTCAATAAAACTATTTTAACACAGCACATTAGCAGTTCCATCAACACATACTACCCGCTAAACCTCAACATCACAGTTCAGCATCTACTACACATTTCTGATTAACGTTTGCCAATGAACAATTTCCTGCCTCCGGCAAAACGACTGTCAGAAATACGCAGGAATATGAAAAATTGACAACAGTKGCTAGATGCTAAATATTGTTCATGCTTGACTGCTGTATGGCACATCATAGGCTTTGAAAGACAGTTAGGCATTTGTTGCCATCATTAATATAGAGTTAGTTTATCATCCAACCTCTGAGTTCCCTTTTTCATTTTCCCTTATGTTCTCTTACTATACAGCCATTCATTTCTCATTTACATTTTTTTCTTAACAGTACGATGGTTTCCAAAATTAAATTCATTCAAACTTTTTACTGTCCTCATTTCCACGCATCTTTTATTGTCTTTATCACCATGACAGGGCTGGATTTGGCTTATTTTTCATCACTGGAGGTATTTTACAGGATCTCGGGAGCACTCTTGTTTTTCATTTTCTTCCTCATTAATAGATACATAATCACTGTATGATAGTGTTCCAAACTCTTTGTTTTTTATGCGCTTATATTCAAAAAGAATCTCTATCTGTTTTTTTGGCAAAGATACCTCATCCTGAGTCTTCTGATGGCTGGGTGAACTTGGCAAGAAAAGCATAAGACCATCTGTCTCTACAGTTCTTTACTCTCTTCAGTATATTAGACTGAACATTTCAGCTAAAAATTTCACCCAATCCTAGATACTTTCTCTTCACATTATTTTATGAAGATGAAGATGCTGAGTTCAGCAAAGAAGGTACTTTACTTTAGTGCTTAGGAGAGGTTAGAGAAATGAAATGAAAAGACGACAATTATTTCAAGTATTTTAGTACTGTATGCTGTATTTCAATATCCTATCAAGGACACTAGAAAAACTGAGCTAACATGCAAGTACTAAGTAGCAAACTGTCCGCTTTTGTGTAAAATAAGTAAATAAAAGTGCTAAATTAAAAATAAAATAAAATCCATGGCTGAAAAAAGCACCACCTTATAGGAACAAACTTTTTAGGTCAAATCAAGCCCCATGAATGCAGAAGCTTTTGGAATGTAATTCAAAGGCACAGACAAGTAAACCCAGGGAGATACAAACCTAAGTTTTCAAGAATGTTCCAGTACCCGAAGAATAGCTTCAGAATAGCTGAAGCTTGTAAAAACACTTTAATTACCCATAATGAGGTTAAAAATACACACAAAAAATGACATTCCACTTCATCCAAGGAGAAGTTAGTAGTAGATATTCAGGAGCATCCAAGGCATTAACCTGTGTTGAAAGTCTGGACGTTTATTTTGGGGGTCTAAGTAGTAATTGAACTCATCTAAAAAATTGCCTCCCCCCCAAAAAAAAAAAAAATGCAGAAAATGGAAGAAAAACGTTGCAATGTCAGTGGCTTAATTTTCAAAGGACCTTGAAACCAGCTCAGAGAAAATTGGGCATCTTTTAAGCCACCAACATATACTTTGATGCCCCAAACATGGGATGTTCTTCATCCCCGGCTTGCAGCATACCACTGAGGCAGAGGTTACTATAACGTAGCTCTGACTCTGTCCCAGCATAGATGATCCCCTCACTGACCTCACAGTTTCAGGATGTTATGATCTTCCACATGAGTGGAGGGTGAGCTGAGCCAAAAGGTCCTCTCCTTGCCACCTTCCAGAAGCATCAATGTTCTTTGCTGCCCACAAGCATCTATACATCTGCACTGAAACACAGACTTAGCTGAGCTCAGCTGAGCTTCAGCTCCCTGCTAACAGCACCCACTAACTGAAATATAGCCTACATATGTCTACAGTACAGTGCCATAAGCCAATGTAGATGGCACTGCAGTATAAACACTGGCAACGTTGCTATTTCATCTCTTTCCAGCCTTCTTCCATGCTTCCATGGCTCTGCTCTGAGGGTCTCCCTCTCACTTGCAAGGTCTATCCTAGCTCACTGCTTTCTCTCAAGACCTCTTCTCCTGGAGAGGTGYGAAATTCTTGTTCATTCCTGGCATCGGCTCTTTTCCTCCTGCAGAAGGCCACACGTGGGCTTTGTTAGCTCTAGTTCTCCGCACTAGTGTTTGGGCAGCTGCCTTTCCCCACGTAGCTGCTCATTTTCCTGGCATGCAGAGCCTGCACTGCACATGTTTCCTAGATAAAAGTAGAGCCTCACAACAATGTTTTTCCTCAAAAATAAATCTGATTTCTGCCTACCCAAGAATAATATCTGCCCTGCCTCCATAACGGAGATGTTTCCTCATCTTCAAATAAGGAGCAAGGACTCRATCTCGTTCTATGCTTTTGCACTGACACAAACATTACATTACAGCAACTACAACCATGTCAGGGGGAGTTGCTCTTTGAAGTAGCCAGAACGCACAGTGAGGGTTGGGCTTTCTTCCCTCCCTAACCTCATTACTGCTGATTAAAGAATGCTTAAAAAGCAATTTAAACTTGTAAGATTGTTCTAATTACTGTCTCCTTCGCTAGAATAGGCTACAGCAAGGAAATTAACCTTAACTTCCGCTATGCTAGTTGACTTTCATCTTGGTATATATAACTTGTAGCATGCTCAGTTGTCCAGTAATAGTTTCTGCAATAGCTGGATGAAAGTTAAGACACAGGGAAAAACAAAAAAACCCAAAAAACRAAAGAACACTCAGGAATTTCTTTGAAAGAGGTGTACGTTATAGGCACTCAATTCCACAATGAAACTGCTGTGGAAGCTATAGCTTCCTCAGTTTTATTCTAAGGGGACATGAGGAACGCAGGGAACGCACAAGGTTGCTCTAACCTCCAGCCGAAATGTGGCAGCGAGGTCTGCGTCCATCCTGACCACGACAGTAGAAAAATTCATGAGCTCAGGGTGAGGGACCTGTATTTTCTCAGCCAACAGCGATGGTAAAATGTGTTTGTGTTCTTGTAACCATGAAAACCTAGAGACATATGCAAGACCAAGTCTGTAAGCAGAAGTAAGATACAACTTTTTAGACCAATCAGCCACAAAGTTTAAGGCACACAATCCCCTCATCRCGTCACTGATCTATTTTTCTCCCACTAGGCTACTGATTCATTCTGCATGTGCTCACAAGAGGTGAAATCTTTAATTAGATCAACTGGCACAGCTGGAAAGGAGAGAAAAGCTTTCAGATATATAAATATTCAGTCACACGTGACAATCGTGCAGCACAGAGTTTGGGATCAAGTCCTCCAGGTACAATTTGAAGCTAATCAAACTGAGAATTTGGAGGAGACGCATAGCAATGGCAGACTAAAGGGAAAGTGGGAACAGATTAGCCCTTGAAGGAATGTAAGCAGCTTACAAACATGGGGTGTGAGAAAATTAGTAACGGCACACCCTCTTTTAACTTCAGAAGCTATTTTTCTCCCATGTCTTGTCTATATGTTAACAAAACTGGGCTCTGCTTGGGTTGTGGTCCCATGCCTGTTAAGACTGGTCTGTTCTTTTCTGGATCATGTATTGACACAAACTCAACCTGGCTCAGGTGTGAACATATGGTCACAAATCTGTAGAATTAGCCAGACCACAAAGATGCAAGTTTTTTGCAAGGTTTATGTTTTCATATTCTCTGTAAAAGTGGTTGCAGGATATGCAAGGCCTGATTCTGCACATAGCTTGTTGGCGTGAAGTCAAAAGCTTCAAAAAAGCTCTTGAAATGGCAACGAGTCTATACAGGACCACTGCTTTTCTTGACACAGCTGAAGTCCTCTGCATCATGCAGTGCAAACGCAAAAGCCAGGTTTCATGCACCAGTGAACTGTGACCTCAGAGCAACCATTCCCAGCCCTAGGTCAACCTTTACTGCGTTTATGACAGATCTAGCCAAAAGCCAGCGTGCCCAAGGTCTTTTCCATTCTTTCCCGTAACRGCACTGACAGATTTATTTTCTGCAAACCTCGGCTCTCTTGTCATCTTGACCATCTACTAAAGGCCTCCTCTTACACAGCTATTCAACACTACTGAAACTGCTGGATTACAAATGGGATCACTGCAGGCTCAGACCAGATTCTGGCCGCTAAATTAATGACTACAAGGCTCCCTACTCAGAAACCTTTCAAACTACCCAGAACCTGGCAGCCTTTAAATATACCTGAAAATTCCCATGGAAAGCTATTACAAGAGCCATTTCCTAATGGTTTTCTATCATTACAACAATTTTCTTCTAAAGCATTTTCCATAAACCAGCTGTAGCAACACTGTACACAATTAGTTGACAGAAAAAAAAAAAAAAAAACAGAAAAAACAAATCAAAACAACTTACAAAACACAGCTTCCCTCTCCTGCCTGACACCACAGCGGAAAAAGGTCGACTGCTGGCTGGGGTGAAATCAGTGGGTGATAAATGACACTTTGTTTTACTGTGAACAGTTGGTTTATGCTTCAAATCAGTCTGCATTTCTATCAGGGATGCTACATATATTGGAACTCTGATTTGCAGCAGCTATAACTTATTAGCACAGTTTCCCAGTTCCCTTCGTTCAGCCTGCTCCCATGTTCACAGCATACGAGACTCCCCACGACAGAGCGGAGACAACTGAATTGCTCACTGTAATTCCATTGAAGCCAATGAAGTTAGTCTAAGCACGAATTTAGCCCAAGAGACATCATTAGTTTACCATTCTAAAATGTTTCCCTTGGCAGCGATCACTTTTGCAAGGGGAAAAAAAAAAGAAAAAAGAGAAAACAAAAAATAAAACCAAGCTGTATATTATAAATCTTGATGCCATGAAACCCAAATTAGGAAGGACCCTGCTCTTAACGTGTTCACTAACATTGTTTTCTAACATTTTGAAGAATATCTCCAAGGTCCCAATACTATTCCATTCAGCCCAGGTGAACACAGTATAAACCTACTATTCCACATGAAATCCTAGTATTCTTTCATCTCTTCTGCCCAAAGACCTCTTGAGAAAGGAAGAGTACTCATGTAGTGAGCTACACCTTCTCCACCACAACAAGAATTTGGGGGAAGGAAGAAAGTAGATCAGGTCAGGTGAGATCAATCTTAACTGTAAAAACACTGCACATCTAATTGAAGTTGTTCACTGGAGCTCCTGCTATAACCTAGAGGTCAGGCCCTCCAAAGGGTGCTCGCCCCATCCCAAGGGACCACCACCAGCCCCTCCAAAGGGCGGCTCTGACACGAAGGAGGTGTTCTGGACAGGCTAGATGGATCAGCCCAGTATCTCGTATTAATGGGATCGCCTCATTAACCACAGAGGGAGTCTTAGACCAGGTATTAGGCGAGCTTTGGCTAGGTATTAGCTGCTGGCAGCTTAAGGCAGATAAGGTGAATCCCAGCCACGGAGATCAGGAAGCTGAAAGCATAAGAGCAGCTGTATGAAAGGCCGTACCTGAAATCGTAATCCGCTGCATGACAGACAGTGCTGACTTCAGAGAGAATAAATGGTTTGCTGACTTGCCCACGCAGCAGCGAGGGCAGAGCACTCAAACCCTCTGCAAGGCGCGCGGAGACAGATCCTCAGATGTTTCGCACTTACGATAAGGGAACTGAACCACGTAAACTGACTACCCAGCCCCGCTGCGTCTGAGCTAAGCTTTCGGGGATATTAAGCCGTATTTCTAATGACAACTTTGGTATCACAGCACATCTTAAACAGCTTCCACATGTTTCTGTTTCTCAGGCTCTTCTGTCTCTCAGAACTCCTTCACATCAGGGCTGGAAATACACTGTACATTTTAATCCTGGTATGCTGCTCATTTGTAGCAAAAGCCCATGCAAGCATCAGCAGTGTCAACATGAAGAAATTTGCAGTTTTAAACCAATAATGCATAGAAATTAATAGAAATCAGAGTAGTTTTTCTCCTTATTCCAAGGAAATAAAATTAGCATATTACAATAAAAGTAATGTAGTAATTGCTAACAAGCACAAATCATTGCAAGTTCTCATGATACCACTGGTATTACCATCTCTGACAGGCATTGTTTTTAGTATGAACTAAATGTATGTATGTATTCATGCACAGAAATACTTATTCCTCTGCATATTATATCTAAACGCAAACAGACACCTAAAAGCTCTCCGAAGTCCTATTTGGTAGGTCCACCTCTTCCTGAAACAGGTGTCTTCCAAGTGGACTGGACTCAGTGCAGCTTACAGTTATAAATCCAGTTCCCACCAAAAGCAATGGATAAAATTCATTACGGCTACATCCTTCTACAACCAAGCATCTCAAGGAAGTATTACGAGTTGCACCATTTCACATTTAAAGGGGTTTTAAATTAGGTGTAATGAAGATATCTGAGTTTAGGCACACTGAGAGCAGTCAGGCTCCAGTGAAGAACACTTCCCCTCCACAAAGGCAAAGGAAAAATCTCAGTTTTATTTAAAAGACAAAGACTTTTGAAAACAAGTCTCTGTCTGCTAGAAGACTTCAGTTTAGAGTAAGAAAAAAATCCTTCAATCAGTTCATGGCCAGATAGTCAAAGAAAAGCTGGATCTCCCTTAGCTGTGAGGAGGAGCTTTTCCAGGTCCAGCCTGTGCAAGTCCATCTTCACCTTTAAATCCTTCTGTCACACCAGAAGCAAACACGATATCAGAAGCTGAAATCCCGGCAGGCAAAGTTGCACGAGGCAAAAATCACAGACCTCAAACCTGTGGTGGGGTTCTCGGGCTACGTTCATGATGTACCTACATTTCTTACTTTGTGATGCAACAGCAAGGGTTCCCGGGTGGCTGAAACGCAGCATTTGCAGCATCAAACGGAGATTCCCAGGAGCCAGATGCTATCTAAGGTGTCGGTGTTAGATGGTGCAAGACAGAGAAGAACGATTTTATGCCCCGTGCCTTTCACCGTTTGCCTCTTTCTCCCGCCTGGAGTGAAAGCTTTCCTGGGGTAAGGGCTGCTCCTTCCCGGGGCCCAAACCTTCAGCGCCGCCAGTTCGGTGTCAGCTCACCTGCTCCGAGCGCCGGGGTGCCTGCGCGCGCCGTGCCTGGTGCAACGGCAGCAGAAGTCGCTTGGCACCAGCGTAGTACAAATAACAGYGGGCACGACCATTTTAAGCCACTTTTCTCTTTTACAAACTTACAAAAAGCACCTACTGTTTGGGCACAGACACAAGTAGAAAACACGGCCAAATCCCTTCCCTCCAAAGGCGGGGGGGGGAGGGAGAGGGGGGAAAGCGCTTAAAATCACCAGGACAGCATGTCTCTAGTAACCCAGAGAGATGCATCTGGTGGAGCAAAGGAAGCTGTTGCCTCAATTCTGTCGAGTGGCCAATCCACATCGGATAACTGGAACGATTACTCCCAGGCTTTAAAATAGCGAAGATGCAGTTTGTCTAAGGCGCCTCTTTATTTTTGCCTATGAAAAACACAGTGCTTCACTGGTCCTCTTGAGCCTGCAAAACGCAGAGCAACAAGGTCAGGGACGCTTCCCGGCTATGCCCAGGCTCAAGATTTTAACACCATGATCWAGAGGAACGTCAGGCACTAAATTCTGGGTTATGACTGTGGCTTAACATGCATCGAAACCACACCTCTGAGAACACTGCAAATACTAAGAATATTCATATTCCGGTGACCATCTTCGGGGCTTTTCACCACTGCTGTTGTTACCAGTTCCTTTGCCTCGCTAGTGTCTGCTTTTTCTTTGACCTAAAATTCGGTCATGGCCATTGACCTAAATAACCTGAGCGCAAAACCGTTAGTACACGAGATAAGCGTCAGTGCAGGCCGGCAAATCCAACCTGTCATTTGTCCTTGCTGGAACGACAGCACGCCCGGCACTGCTAACCGGGACGGTCCACAGGAATACGTGCTCAAGCCCGCGAACAAAAYGTAATTTTACATGACGGCGTCCCTTCAGCTGCTGTTATTCACGTACCAAACCCATAGTTTACTGTTTGTATTGAACAGAAGGTTTTTTCCAGCATCTCCTCCTACTATAAGCCAGCCACATCTTTTCTGCATATTGCATTCCCTTCCGACCGTCAGCTGTCCGCAAGGAGAGTTCTGCTTYGCAGACATTTACTTACTCAACAGCTTGTTTCATAGGGAACAAAGCTAAGGAAGGCTGGTTCCCTACAGGCGTGTGTCTGCTAATCCCCCGCGGCCCCTGTCCGCAAGCTCCACCAGGCCTCGAGCTCGCTCCAGRCCAGCTGGATTTGGGAATTGCCCAGCGCCTCGGAAGTTAGTCGGAGCTGCAAAACAGACGCAGCACAGTCGGAGCCTCGTTCGTTAGAAGGCTGTAAAGACGACTCGTCTCCTTCCCACCGAGTGAAGTAGATCTCTTTCCAAAACTGTTTTTCACACAGTTGCCAAAATCCAGCGTACAGGACGGACCACAGGAACCCACCCTCGTCCGGTTCGACTGCTTTGACCTCCGAGATCTGAAGATGTTTTGCAGTGACAGAAGCGCAAGGACTACCTTACAGCCTTAGCGTGTCCCGGCACCTCCCTGTACTTAGGTGCCTCCCCGTCTGACGAATCCGTTCTGTTCCACACGGTTTCCATTGCTTAGAGAACATCAGTAGTACAAGCGGGAGTATTTTAGAGTCATTTATTTTTACTGTATATTGACCTGGTTATTGAATATCTACCCTAAGAATATATTGGTTTAGGCCGTAAGCTTTGCACCGACTTTGCCAGGCCTCAGGACTGAGGCTTGCTCTCAACTTGCCTTGACCTGCAGGCAGCTTTTTTCTGTTTTTTTTTTTCTTTTTTGCACTTCGAAAACCTGCTGTTGCAGCTAAACCGACCAGGGCAGCGGCTGAGAGGTCTTCCTTCTCTTGAACACCCGCGAGAGCTGCCCCATACAGTGAACTGGGGTGTGATGTGAGCTGCGGAGCGTAGAAGAAAGAGCAAGAAGGAGAAGCGCATCAGCAAACATATGACCTGAGCGGCTCCCAGGGCGAGGAAGAGGAGCGCATCACCATGCCGAGCGCCTTCCTCCCGGTGCAGACCACCGTCCTCGGGGCCCGAGGAGCGGGGCGACGGGGCCCACACGAAGCGAGAACACAACAATTTTAACTGCACTCGTATTACGGAAACCTTTCCTGCACAGATGTGTTCTTTCCCTTCCTGTACTAATTACCTCTAGACTACTAACGATTCTTGAATTAGACTGTTAAGATTTCAATTACCTTAACAATAAACGTTTGGCTTTCTACATTTAAGGTGCGTTTTCTTCTYGCCCATAAGCAAGGCTTTGGGCACAAGAGGTTCATGAAGGCCATTGAGAAGGGAGGCATCAAAATACACAGCAGTGCTCCCGACCGTGAGCTAAAGCACAGAAAAGCCAAGGTTTTCAGGGATTTCACTTGGATTACCTCCATCTTGGGACATCCCATTTAGCACATCTTAGAAGACTAAGAAACACAGTGAGGGGGTGGATTTCCAGCAGCTCACAAGGCAGATTTTCCAACAATCAACTATTAAAGCTCATCAGGGCAACGAGGATCCATACTTTGCTTTCTATTTCCTCATACAGACTTAAGAAATGAAAACATACTGCATCACTGCTGTACTTTTGGAAAAAAAATGAGGATTTAGGAGTTTAGAAATTAATTTTTGAAGGTCAGAAATTGCATAATTGACTTGCATCCATCCTTGGTAAGGAAAAGAAGAACTCGGTGACAGCTTGAGAACTGGGCATGGCAGCTGCGAGCCGTCTCCTCCTTTCTGTTTTTGGTTCTTTCTTTCCCTTTTGTATCTTAGTGGATGTCGGCGAATTGGATAGATTTGGTCTAATAGTTGAAAAGGACTGGTGAATCGTGCAGTCAGGATAAAACAGTATGAGAAGACATAGCCTTCAGAGACAGGTGGTTTTATTCTGTGACGTTATTAATTTCATTTCCAGCAAAACTCTGCAACTCTGTATCTTCAACATTCACAGACTACATTTAAGATGCCCATGAAAGTTGATCAAGAATAGCAAACTTAATTTGCTTTCAAAAAAATGACTGAAGGAGTCTATGCCACCAGTGGAAAGTGTTTAGAAAAAAAGGAAAATACTTCCCTACAATAATTACTTCATTAAAAAAGGGAGTGACTGAGCCTTCAAAGACCACTTATATAAATATATTAGTGAATAAGAGGGACTCTCCACCCAAGCTTGTAAATCTCCTCTTAAAAAAAAATAGAGCAGTAAGGTTGCAGAAGAACAAGTGACTGCTGAAGAAAGGCAGAGCTTGACCACCACAAATAGCATCGCAATGAGAAAACTGTACCTAAAAACCTCCGCTACTTACCTACTGCTCCAGAAGAGCACCAGTTCCTTCACAAATGTAAATAAGTATAAAAAAAAAACAAAACAAAAAGGAAAAAGCATACTCTCACTAGCCCACATTCACTCCAACTGGTGCCAGAAACAGTTCCACGCAACAGAATTCACACCAAGCATACAGTATTTTGGAACAAAAAATACAGCACTATACTTGCCATTTTCAACCTCTATTTCAGATCTTTAATCTATAAGATACAGTAGAACTAGGTATACCATTGCATTTCCTAAACTGTTAGAGATTTTTCTATATTAAATGAGAATCTAAAATATCAAAATTTAATAATACAAAATACTTCTGAATTTTAAGTTCTCTCTTAAATTACACAATGCAAAGAACGGTAACACAAAATTGTAATTAAAAAGATAGCTTTAAAAAAATATATATCAAGTTCCAAGCAAATAAAAGCCATATTAAAAAGTGAATTAACAAATAAATGTTTACTATTTCTACTGGAATTTCAAGTTTATTAGTAATTGAACTTTAGGAAATTAAAATATGATCATTGCAGAAAGGTACTATACTCTGTTTTGTTATTTTCACTCACTCTGTGAAAGAAGATAAAATTGTTACCCAAAAAATTTTCAAGATGAAAAACTTCACTATGAATCACATCCTGTAATGATATTAATGGGATTTGGAAACTCACTTCATTTTAGAGGAAAAAAGTTCATTAAGTGGTTTTGATAAGAAAAGAGAAAGGAGGAACCGCACCATGAGAACTGGGAATAAAACCTCCAGGTTGTTTTCTTTTCTTTTTTTATAGATGCTTTAATTTTATTTTGAGTTCATATTGATATGTGTGAATCTGATTTAATATAATAGGCCAGAAAAACTGGTAATAAAGATAGTATAGAATTGTATGAAAAGAGATACTATCTTAAAATTTGCCATCTTCCAGTTAGATACTATTCGACACCCTGCTGGATTCTGTCCGTATCTAAAAATCCCTTACTGATATATTTTATTCTTTACCTTGCTGTAAATGTATAAAAAAAGTCATTTATTCATTTAAATCTTTTTAAGATTTTAATATTCCTGCGAGGCTTCCAAGGTGAAAAGGTTTCGCTCTACCACTTCCAGCTAATATTTAATATTTTAAAAATAATAAGAAGTCCASTATAAAATTGGTCAGCTACTCTTAAAACATTTATTGCGTGCAGAGGAGTCTTTCCCTACCACGCGCTGGGCACCAACACGCCGAGCGCAGCAGCAGAGCCAAGGGAGGCGAGCACGGTGGCCCCTCCGTCCCCGCGCAAGCCCCCACCAGCAAGCCCCAAGCCACTGCAGCGGCCGGAGGTCACCATCAGGCTCAAGAAGGCCAGAAGCTTATTTTAAAATCGTGGCCCCTTGTCAGCAGAGCTCGTCTCCCCCTCCGAGGAGCACCCATCAGCAGGCCCTGTCCTTCTCCCACCATCCCAGGAAGATCTTTTCCTGGATCGCAGTTAATCCCTGGTGCAAACAGTCTTCTTATACCCTGTGTCCGTATTGACTTCTAAGACCCGCACAAGCAAATCTAGGAAGACTCAGAGTGCATCTAAACTGGTCTGCGGATGCAGCCTACAACGTGCCCTTGCACCTCTGTCCCCAGTCATCCAGAAGAGCAGCTTCGCGGGCCATTCCAGGCTATTTTCCTGAGCTGCTTTCTGTAAAAGCCAGAGACYGGAGAAGGGCCATGCTGTGATGCACAAGAGAGGCGACTGGAAGTGCCTCAGGCCTCCAAGCTGAGACATCTCAGAAAATCCCAGAAACTCTGATGTGAGGCAGCAGAGCTGGGAAGGAAAAAGGACTGCAGGAGCCTAGGAAGTGAAACCGAACACAACRGACTTGGAGATCATGCAAAATTCCTGCCTAAAAATGACCGGAAAAGTATCTCACTCGTGAGGATTATAAAACAAAAGCCACGCTGAATCAAGAGGAAAGTCTGCCAGAGAGCTGGGCATGCATTGGGAAGACATTAAAAACCTAGCGCCCTCCAACTATAGGTAGCAGTATAAGCAACAGTTAATGAAGAAAGGTCTACTGTAAAACCACGCTAAACCTCCAACCACCACAAACTTCTCTGTAAGACAGACAAGAACCACAGCACTTACAACAGGCCACCAAAAGTGTTGAGGGCACGGCCAGAATGCCAGCCATGGCAGCAGATTATTGGGTGAAAACTTAAAAGAGAATATGTTTTGACTGTTGTCATTACGAAAATTAAACCCACTTTGTATAGCTCATAAGCCTACCTGCCTGAGAACTATCTCCATATAACCACCATTTTTATGAATTTGGCTCAACAGCTATCTATGGTGAACAACAGGCTCCATGAGTCTACGAGCTCCTCGCAGCAGGGCGGCTTGACTAGTCACTGTTGTGACACGCAGCAGATCACCTGCATCTTCTCATCTCCTAAGGGACTTCCGAAATACTACAGCCATGAACAGAACAGGTAGCAAGTCCTCACATTTAGCCACTCAGCAGCTCACCCTGAACAATTAAACAAAGTTGCCCATGATAGTATTTATGAAAGAAGGACAAACCTAGTAATATGAGGATTGCTGTAATATTCATCATTAAAAAAAAAGGAAAGTTCTCATTAGGTAGTTTAGTTCTCTGAAAATATCCGGACTGATTTGAGCAGTTCTTGTCTTGTCTCCCACTCTGACCTGCTTATCTGTTGTTAAAGCTGGCTGCAATACTTCTGCCACAGTATATTGACATCATGAGGTATACAGCGCCACGTCTGGAAATGATCTTCTGCATATTCCTGACAGCTTAATGTATCTGTAGCTTCTATCCATGCATTCTAATAATTTTAATAATAGGTTTATATGTTAATAAATTCAAATTAGGTTAAATCTGGGGAGAGACGAGGAAGAAGATGGGACGTTTATAAGCACTTGCAAATCTTGTTCTCCTTAGACGAACACAAGAAACAGCTTTTGTCTAGGTATAATTGCCCCCTACAAATTGGTACTTGTTCTCCAGACACTAGATACACTGCTCATTACTTCTTTTGAAAGCCTTGTTTGCTTATGATCATGCTGTGTACACAGGATTATGACGCTATTTGTAACTGCGGTACGGGTCAGGGCTGGGAAATCCGCAGCCTAGGGAAAAAAGACAGGTAGCTTAGACGTTCAGAAATAGGAGGTTTTAAAACAGACAGGTATTGCTGCAAAAAAAAAAAGGTGACAAGCCAGTCTAAATCGTGGCCAAATGCAGCTCAAGACACTGTCCAGAGAACAAGGCAAAATCATTACAGCAAAGTCCAAAGGTCACTTCTAAAGCAACCACAAGCCTGATGTGCTCACAGCTGTCAAGAAGGAGAGTGCCTGGGCRTATCACGTTCATGTTCTGCATCAGCTGGAGTTCAGGCATCACCTTTGCGTCCTACCCAGCTTCAGATCAAGTGAGCTACCGTGATCCAGACTGGCAGTGAAAACCGGACAACAGACTGAGGTGCCTTTGAAAGCTGGAGGTGAAGGAAGGCATTTTGGAACAACCTGCTCTTCACTCAGAAGCACCAGCTAACGACCACATCCAACATTYTGGGATCCCTAACTATTGCTGTTGGATTACCGCAATGAACAACACAGGGACAATAAAACAGGGACAAATATAGCAGGAAAAATAAAACTAAGCAAAGACCACGCACACCCCACATTATTGGGGAAGGGGGGGAGGAAGGCAACCAGCTACACCAATATTCATGACCAATAGATCTTTCTTCTGTTACACTGTAATTGTCCATCAGTCGACATCTCCTGCTCCCAACATGAACATGAGATACCAAAACATTGCTCCGTCATCTTACTCCCTAAAATACCCTACTTGTGGTTTTATCGTTCCTTGCATTCCAAGGACCTTGAAGTCACGCAAACATACCTGCCACAGCACATATGAAACTACAGCCTGTTCCTGAACTAATCCTTACTGGAGGAGAAATGTTCACCTATTAAACCTATGATTAAATTCAGCGCAGAAAAACAGGAACTCTTGTCCCAGGGCTGTGCTGCCAAATAAATAGCTGCCAGCCTCAAGGGTACAGCCAAGGAGCCAGTTGTGTCTTGGCCATTTTTTAGAAGAAATTTTCATGTTCAGATGTCAAAGGCAGAAAAAAAAAGGCAGGAGAGTTACCACCTGCTGAACCACCCACAGGCTGTATTTCTCCCAGGAGAAGGGAAACAAGTAGGATACCCAACTTAAAAATGAAGGTTTTGAGAATCAGTTTGGGAAATAAATGTGATTGTGACCCAGTTGGAGTGGACAAGCCCACACAACCTCCAACACATCTCTACTTGTATTTACATCATCAATCCCATTTCCAATCAGCCTTGAGTTTGTATAAGCTTATGTTGATTCCCAAGCAATACAGAAACAAGCAGGGGTAAGACACATATGCAGACGCAATTCACTGCGAAGCCCTACAGAATGAGAAAAAAAGAGAGCGTCCCAACCTCCACAGTAATGTTTCTGAACAGTGACCTACAGAACATCATCCAGCCATGAGCTTTTCAGCAAGAAGTTTGATGATGAGGTTCATGGGATCGCAATGCCCAGAAAATGTGAGGTTTGACAGTGGTCCAAGTACCTCAGATTCTGAGTTTTCAGGGAACAGAGGTCAAGTACTCTGGTATTTCAGCAAATTAAAGAGGTTGTGCCAGCTGAGAATTATACAGCAGAGCACCAAAAATAATGTTTTATCAGATGAAATCATGGCATCTCACTGAAGTCATAAAGAGATACTGAAGTGATGAGAGTATAACAAATCTCTGGAGAAAGCCATAGGTGATGGTCTTTGGAGAAGGTGAATAGTTATCCACGACAAGGTTTTTCAAGGGAATGATCTGAAACACTGACTGTGGGACATTATTCTGTAGCACACTCATCTCTGATTGGGAAGGACTCTTTGGAAAGGAGATGATGTGCAGTATCCCAGAGAGCACTATTAATGCCAGTGTTAGGAGTTAGCTTTGTAAAATTAACATCTGCCTGCTAGAAATTGGATTGAGGGGCCCTGCTCTCCTCCACCACCTGGAACGGTTCTCTAGCTTAAAAAAAAAAAAAAAAAAGGGTGGTAAATAAATACCCTGTTTAGACCTTTTATTTTGTGACACTACCAATGATTGCCATGATGCAGTGAAGCAGCTTTACATACACTTAAAAAAATCTTATTGAATTAAGCACATTCTTCAGTTTCCCTGCAGTGCTTTGCTGAGTCAGTACACTACCTACTCGAATAGTCATCTCACTTCTTGGAACAGTCGAATACTCTGGATTGGCACAGGATCTACAAATCCCAAACTTAATTAAATAACTGAGTTGAACCAACATTGTTTTGAAAGGACCTGAAAGGYTTCAGAAAAGAAAGGAGGAAAAGAGCACTCTGCCTCAGTTTCTTCACATGAGGTCTTGCAGTTGTTAACTAAGCAATTTGTGTTTGCAGATAACTTTGAATTAATGAAAGGCCTGTGAAAGTAGCATTATCATTACTACTTTTAAAGATCAAGAAATAAAATGATACCATCAGTAGAAGAGACAGGGAGAGCATGAAGGTAAAGTTGAGGAAAACAGATGCTAAAATCTTGACTACCAGGATGAAGGAAGAGTAACAGCAGTGGCTTCCTATTTTCTAAGGGAGCAAGGTGAAGAAACCAGCTGTTCCCTCAGTGTGGTTTGCCTTCCTTTTGCAGTGTCAGGGTGGAACTGGTAGACTATATGACCTACTGCTCTAGAAGATTTTGGGGTTGCAGTTAGGACCCCTTTGCTCTGCTTACCTCTGACCATAGGACTCTCTACTACTGCAAAGTGACTCTTACTCTCATAACTTGTCACTGAGTAGCAGAACTTTAATGCTCCATTTGGTCAGATTATACATTGCTGGCAAATAGATTAAGCTGCTACAGGGCCATCATAAGTCAAGTTTACAACACGACCAATATAAACTTAATTGGCACAGATAATGATCCTATATTCTCTTGAGGATGTGCAGCACATTGATTCCAGAAAAGTAATAGCTACATTTCTCATTTTAGCTAAAATGAAAAGAAAGAAAGTAGAAACTGCTGCTGCAGTGTAACTTTCAGAACAAAGTTCATTCATTTGTAAAGACAGATCACTTACACAGCTCGCATGGTAGCCTTCCTGTTTTGCACTGACAGCGATCTAACAATATTTAGTTGATTTGATAATATTACGGAATATACTGCAATTTTTTTTTTCCTTTCTCGTGGACCTGTTTTGCTTTTAGAAATGCAGCTCTTGTGAGCGCTATTGATTATTAATTACAAATGCGACCTACATAGTCATATATAGACCTGAGGAGGGGAAACTAAAAGATTAACTCCAAGTGCTCTTTCGGATATAAATGAATTTGAAGGCAAGAGAGAATAAAGCTTGGATTTTAAAAGGTCAAGCCTGGAGAGATTGTTGATTTTTGGACAGCCACCACAACCTTCTGCTCACCCAGGCTAAAGAAGAAGGCTACCTAGGCCCTTTCTGAAGAACTTGAATAAAGTTCACTACCTTTTCTAAAGAGCAAAAGGAGGCAGGAGTTTGCTGAAGCTTGCTGCTCTTTATACTTTATTATTGACTTCCTGACATAAAATGGAAGGCTCTTAGCGAATGTCAATACTGATTTTCTAGCATTCAACTGTCCTCTGCCTTTTTTATTTTGTCAAATTACAGCTAACTTATTCTCTTATTTTCTCCCACCCCTCCCCAAAAAAGTTTCCCAATAGTGACCTACTACAGGTTCCTGTGACAAACTTTGGCTTTGTCCCAATCTGGAAAAGGTATTTTTTAGAAAGAAAACAGATCATTTTGCACGCAGTCAAATCCTCAGGCTCTTCCACGTAAACAGCAGAGGAAGAATAGCACAGCAAGTCAAAAGAACCAAACCACGTTTTACATTCTGTATGTTTTAATAGTTTCAGTGGGAGCCACAGAAGGATGTTTGTCCAATCCTCGCTCTTTTGAGCCTGCTAAACAACCACACTGTGATTTTGTCTGCCTTCTCCAGAGGATACAAACTGGAAGCAGTCCCTCTTTGAAGATGTTCAAACCTTAAGAGGTGGATTTTCAGAGTGCTTTACGAAGCATTAATCACAGCTTCTACTCTGTTTGGAGTTAAACAGCTAACTCTCTCATGAATCCTGCTGAGCAGTCAAGATGACTGTTGCACTCCTGAAGAACTCTTCTTGCTTTGAAGAAACTATCCTTAAAAAGTAAGAATTATAATGAAATGTATTTGGTTAAGTGTTCATTTTTTGTGAGCTTCCTGCCTCCCTACTCTGGAACATGCTGATGACCTACCTGGTAACTCCAGTAAACAGGACTGGCTAACACAAGACCAATGCGGCTTTATGCATTGATAGCTGGAGTCTAGAATTGCTTCCCGGTAAAGCAAGACATGACTACATTCACTTCACAGCTTTTCTCACACTCACGAGGTCCTGAATAGCTGCAGCTCTTACCAGCCTCAGCAGCTCAACCAGGGGAACTGTGGTTGACGAGGACTTGCCCTCCCACTGATGAAGGGGCATTTAAATCACAGTACAGACTCTTAGATATTGAGTACTATTGCTGCTTGCACATCTCACCAACCTACCTTAGCTAAACAACCTGTATTTACACACATGGTCTTACTTGAGAGCAAGGAGAGCTGTAATCCCCCCTACATAGATGGGTGATCACATCTGAAAAGAGATCCACCTGAAGTCAAAAAGGAACCATGCAGCAGAGTCGGGACAGACACAAAGGCCCCTTCCACACATCTTCTAATAGTTCAGACGCATCATTTTCCTTCATCCAGGAAGGACCTACTCTCAAACTACCGGAGTTTCATATGTACAAATGTCAGTGTGAAAGAGTCCACCTCTGCACTGTAACACAGAACTGTAAAGGCAATCCCCCTCAATAGTTACCCAGGCAGAGAGGTAGAGCAACCATTTAATGGTTAGGTTTTATATCCTTCTCTGTCGGTTGCATACCTTGCTATCTTTCATTTCACACTTGCATCATAGCCATTAAGGGCAGGAGCTGCCTTCCTCACAGCATGACAAAGCCCTAATTGGGATATTTTCGGACTGTCTCCTCAAGGAAAGGAATGACAAGACACTGGAAGCCTTCAGTCTTCAATTCTTACTCTCAGGCATGAGCAACGGGACCATACTGAAGCCATGACGATTAGTACTAAGAAACTGTTTATAGACATGATTTAGTCCCAAGTCACTGCTGCCTGCCAATGTGACATTGTAGGCCTGAGGCAGACAACGTGACACCATAAGAGAAAATAACCTCAGGGAGAAGTTTTACATCTTTGGGAAAGGAAGAAAAAAAAAGTGAGCTTCTATCCAAAGCAGACAACTCAGATCAAAAGATCAAATGCAATTCTTTAAGTGATTTCCTGGTGAAGTGCCTCGGTATTTTTATCACAGACAGTTCTTCGTTTTCTTCACTTCTCTTTTGTTATCCTTCCGGATTATTAATTCCCCCCATGTACACCAGAAAGCTAATAATTATTCCAAAATAATTTCTAACAATATTTCTTTCTCTTATGCAGTCAAATTATCAGTGAGCTCAAGACAAATTAGGAAAGCTGAAACACGTGATCTTTTTCAATAACCGTTGCACACTTTACCCTGTATTATTATGCAGCCAGTGGCAGAAAGGGAGGAGAGCAGCAGTCTATCACCAGCTAGGGAAGACCCAGGGCCACTCTAAATCTTTCAAACCTTTCTCTTGATACATGGTATATTAACTGAAAAACTCAAATGCTCACCCCCAAACCCTGCAAAGTAATATAAAATAAAATGAAACTTCTCTTGCACAAAAGGGAACATAAAGATCTTCATGCCTCTTCCTGCTTCCATCTTCTTAAAAATCCCTCCATCCGACCTTGTAGCTGCTTTTTGAAAAGTATTTCCTACCTGGGCTTCAACAATCTCATCCCAAGACCAAAGGCTTTCAGGGGAACTGGACACCTTTTCATGCATGGTTTATTTTTATAGAGCAGATATGTAGATTTTGGATAACTAAGAAATTTGAATGAGTAGCAACTAATTCAATTGCAATTGCCAATTAAATTGCCTCACGGCAAATATGGCATTAGCAAGCAATCATTTTCCCAGTAGGCTGCCCCTAGTTTCTGAAAAGTTATGAACAACATATGGATTTATCAGTTAAGAACATTCCATAATGCAGTCTTTAAGAAAGGGCAAAGAAGAGAAATTAAAAGCCAGTGAAGCTGGTTCGAATACTTACTAAAATAGGGAAGATAAATACATAAAAGCACCATGTAAAGTCCAACCAGAGATAACGACAGATAATTTGGAATTGTGTGTTTATATACACAGCTAAATGCAAGCATGCCAAAGAAGTCAAAATTGAGTTTGAAATCAGATTACAAAATTCGAAAGGAGTTACAGCTGCTCAAACAAAGCATTAGATATTGTGGTTTTCCTGCAAGATATTGTTAACATTTGAGTGAAGGTGTAAACAGCACCTTAACTTTACAGTTGGTGCAAAAAAGTGATAAACAAAGGCGAGAGAGAAGTGAGAAAAATACAAAAAGGTGCAGCTCCTCAGGGGATATTTAGCTGTGTAGGCACTAGTCTGTGGCAGGCAAGTCCCACCTGCTTGGAGGCAACATCATGACAAAAACTATTTGAGGACGCAAGAGAAGACGCAGAAGGAAATCAGGACTCACATCAGGATCCTCCTGCCCAACATGCTCCTTCGCCTTGGCAGGTGCAGAGGACGTGGCAGGAAGAGGTGCCCACCTCCTCACTGCTCATTCCCAGTGGATGCACGGTGGAAAAACCCTTGCCCAGGGCCCCATTCGTGCCCACCCCGGCACGCAGAAACATCGGCGGTGCCCCGGGAGGAGCTGCGATTCTAGTTAGGCAGTCTGAGTCCCTGACCACCCTGACACACGGATGGGGTGTCAGCCCGTCCTGGGAGGCAGCTGTCACCCTGCTCTCTGTGCCAGGACAGGGTCAACAGTCATTGACACAAGTATCTCCCATCCAGCGGGGAGCCCTCTTTGCCAGCAGGATGACCAACACCCAAAGGAGAGAAATACAGGGAAAGTCTTCCCAACGTGATGGACCTCAGGAGGCCCCACGTCAGGGGAGAGACGTGGCCAGGCCCTGGGAGAATCAGTGCCATCTCCCCGTCAAGGATAACCGAGCTGCACCAGCACCCCCACGGCAGGCTTCCCATCAGCCCGGCGCAAGGTCGCATCTCCAGGAGGAGCATGTCTCCAGCAACGGAGGCGCAACTCTTACTGCACCGCGCTTCCGTGACCTTCGTCTTTAACTAAGAGCCACTCAGCCACACGAGTCCTTTGCACAAACTCATCCCACAGCCCCACCTTTAATGCTGAGGAGAAAACAAACGGATTATCGGTTTCTGAAGCACAGGCCACAYGTAGCTCTCCGTGCTCCCTCCCCATGGAGGGGGAGTTGCGTATCACGAGAGAGGTATCTGAATTGACACAGGAGCTCAGCGTGAATTAATAACAGAGGAGACTCTTCTGCTCCCAACAAACATAAACCCAGAGACAAAAAAATAGTTATCGTGTGCAGTCAGATTTCTGGCAGAAAGAATCCTGCGGCTTTGCTGCCTTTCAGTAGAAACATTTTGCTATGAAATTAGAGGAAACGCGTCTGCATACGAGCAGGCAATTTTTATAGTGTTAAGTCCGGAGTTGTTGGCTCAGTTAAAGAGATAATATCATTCTCTGAGGTCACGGCTCAGAGATGAGAAATTTCACATTTTAATAGGAACCAGAAATCACAGCGAGTTCTTGCTTTGAGTAGCTACACCACCGCATCAGAGTCAAGGGAATACGGCAAAAAGACCCTTACAAAATTTCTATTCAAAAGAAACAGTTGGGGGCCTGTGCCATGCACCACCAGCAGAGATGCACCACCAGCAGGCTCTCAGCAAGGAGGACAACCAGGGAACAGCACACAAAAAAACCCCCTGCCTGGCTCTTGCTCATCCTGCCCCCCCCAAACACACCCTACTCACAAATATCGGGGTAAGGAAGGCGCCAGCTGAGGCCAGACACTCTCTGAGGACCACACAACGTACCATGTGCCATTTGCGAAGGCCTCACCAGCTCCTCAGCCGCAGGAATCACTGCACAAGCTCTCCTGGGTTCTGGGCTTGAGTCCCTGCTCCTTTGTAATTTGTTATTGGGTGCACCTGGAAACAGCACTACGGCCTAAGCAGCAAGTCCCCCTCCTCCAGCTTCAAACAGAGAAGATATGCCACAAATCCAGGGCAGACGTTTGCCCAGCAATCCAAAAAGATCTGCTAGGTGCCCTAAGCATCCCTGTCTTCGCCATACCTGCAACTCTTTGTGCTTCAGCTCRCAATCTGCTGAACCCCTGAGCTCAGTCACTGTGTGCTGGGGGGGAACAACTACTGAAGAGAAGGAGGAAGACGGGCACATGTTAAAATTACATTGCATTACCTCAAGAGCTACTGAAAATTCTGTGTTTGCAACCACCAGGCTGTTAGCAATCACTACAGCATTACTCCTCCGTTGCACACACTGACCATTAACCATTTAAAACCCTCCGGAAGCTTTGTGAGTATTATTTTTCACAGTTCGAGCAGCCCTTTGAGGATTTGTGACACAGGTGGTTGGAGTAAAGGACCTCGCACCCAGGTGGGGTGTGTAGGGTTTTAACGATGTGCAAAGTGTCGTCAGTTCTCACCAAGGCAGGAGGCACAACGCAGGTGTTCCCCGTCGGGCTCAGGCAGGTCCCCCCATCTCCACGTGTCTGTGGGAACAGCATGATCCTTAGGGCAGGGAACTGTGTGATGTGGATGCATTTCACAGAGCTTCTGGATGGAATAAATGTAGACTTATACTGGATCCCCTCATTACAAAGCAGGAAAAATTCCAATTTTAATGCAGCTTCTCAGTCTCATCAGTGCTATGGAATAATATACCAACACCTCATATTTATACTTAGAAATTCCTGAGATGCAACACTGAGTGAAGTAAATAAAACGGTTAGGAAACCCAATACAAAACTGGAAAGGGCAGTAAAATAATAAACCCCAACTTTACAGTATATCGCTACATAAACGATAGCCACACAGATGATGCAATTACAGGGGGCTGGGGTTTCTCAGGTCTGGAAAAAACATTATAATTACAGTGGAAAAACAAAAATACTTGTGATTCTCAGAACACAGATTGAGTTTGTGTAACTTATTCATTGATAACATTTTTCCTTGTTATGAATATCTGATTGAATTCCCTAATATTACAGTATTGTTAACATATTAAAAAGAGTGTAATTTTCTATGCTCCTTCCCATCCATCAAGAATGTAATTATCCCTTATCTTTCAACACAGCCAAGCCCAGTAAATACAATTACAGAAATTTATGTTCACTGGAGTGTAAAAAATAAGTCATAGAATTAATATTGTATTTATCCTCTTACTTTTAGCAGTTATTAAAATGCACCAGTGATTTCTTGACTATTCCTTTTCACGGCAATTTTTGGATGGAATTAATTCTGACTTTGGTTTTCTGATTGTTTACAAAGTTTTTCTCATTTTTAAGAATTACACAGGCCTCCAGCTGTGAATGACAGCTGCTTCTTCCCCTTGATAATAAACCCAGCTTGAATCAGTTGTTCAAAACCTATTTGCCGCTGAAGCAGGTGTGCCAGTGCCGTTACTCCCCGTGGGCTGGTGTGAACCTGGCTGCCACCCTGGGCCTGCCCTGCGCCCTGGTGGGGCGGTGGGACGGGCTGACCAGGTCCCTGCCCTGCCGGCCACGGCGTCACCCCCCGGCTCCCCGTCCCGCAGGGAGCTGCGCCGTCGCTGCGCCCGGCCCCGCCGCAGGACCCGGGCTGGGAATCGCCAYGGCGGAGCCCAGCAGAGCTCACCCGCTCTGCGGCAGGCGCTGAGCACGCTCTCCAAGCCCTCCGCTGTCTTCTGGCAGTCTGAAAAATTCAAGTCTAGTCTTCCCTTGCACAGAGGCTTCTCCATAACTTTGGTCATCCTTGTCAATAGTCCTCAGAAGCAATCATCTGTTCCTCTCCAGAGCACTAACTAAGGGACTCCTCAGTCACTCAGAGCTACGGAATTTATAACTAGTGAAGAACCTAAAGAAGAGGAAATAACTCTATTTCTCYCCTAAAGCGATCTTGCTGTTTGAAATTGCCATTTACGTATTCTGAGGTTTGATCATCTCATCTTTCAGCCAAGTCGAAAGTCTTGAAAATAGCTTGAAAAGCAGAATCAGAGAGGCAGAAGTGCAAGCAGTCAGGAACATATTGCGTTGGAGGCAAGTATTTCCTAAATCAGGTCTTCTGTCATCTAATAAACTTCAGTCAAATCAGCGCTACTAAGTATTCCAAGCAAGACATTTCTTCACTAAGATTTCTCTAAATGGATCTCATCTATATGCTTGGTTTCAGTATTTGGAAACAGTGCAAGGTATGTTCTCGGAGGAACATTTTAAAGTTGATAATGCACCTTTATGAAGTTTTTAAGTGTTACTCAGTTAGTCAAGTATTAAATGAATGCCTCCATTTTATCTGTGTGTTTACAGAACATAAACTCTAGCAGAATGGCATTTTTCAAGCTGTCAGATTTGTCTCAGAGTGAGAGAAGCGTAATGAAATKACAAGGAAGCAATGTCTTCTTTATAATTCCCTCTTTCCTTCTCTGGTTTCCTGATGGTTATTTTTGCGAAAGGAAAAATTGCTGTATTATATGCAGACTAATAATACTGCTGCTGCTGAGTTTACATGCATGGGTAGAACTATTTGACCATTTTATACAGTTGCACTTAACAACACCTTAAACAAAACAGGTATGGTCAGAAGATAACAACCGATATAAAACCAGCAGCTCAGTCTGAATGGGGTATAAAAGCCTTACTCCTCCGAAGAAGCACTGCCTGCACATGGATGACTTCACTAGACATTCAGMACAAATTGAAAACTTGTGAGCCTAAATGAGGATAGCCATTAATCCATGTTTCCGTACAGTGTAAACTACACACTAAAATGGCATTTGGGCACCTAACTCTCAACATGAGAGCTCAAATCACAGACTCACAGAATAATGTGGGTGGGAAGGGACCTCTGSAGATCTCTAGTCCAGCCTCCTGCTCGGAACAGAGTCAATTATATCAAGTTGCTCATAACTTTGTCCAGATGAGTTTTGAATGGCTCCAGTGACTGAGATCCCACCGCCTCGCTGGGTACCCATGCCAGTGTTTGCTCACCTTTATGATCAAGGAATTTCTCTTAATATCTRCTCAGAATTTCCCTTGCTGCAACCTGTGATGCTGCTTCTCATCCTGTCACTGTACAGCTCAGAGAAGAGTCTGGATCTCTTACCACCACGGTCCTGTTAGGTACTTGTAGCTAGCAATGAGATGGCTTGTAATAAGATCCCTCCTTTGCCTTCTCCTGATTGAAGAAACCACCTCCCTCAGCCTTYCCTCCTCTGTCCTGAGCTCCAGCCCCAACCAGCTCAGTGGCCTCCGCTGGGCTTGCTCCAGTGTGTCCTTGTCTCTTTGGTACTGGGAGGTCCAGAACTGGATGCAACACCCGAGACATGGTCTCACAAACACTCATTAGAGGAGAAGATGACCTCCCTRGACCTGCATGCTTGCCCAGGATGGGAAGGGCCTTCTTTGCCACAAGAGCTCATGGCTGACACAAGTCAGAGCTCCTGACTGGCAACGTAAGTCCCCAGTATGCAATGTCCCTGCCTTCTTAGGCCACAAAAAAAGTTGCTGCCTGCCTCCTCTTTCCAGCAGGTTCTGCTTCTTTTTCATTCCAAATATTTGTCAGMCTCTCTGAACTTCATTTTTACCTATTTAGTCTGAATTTTTAAGTTTGTATCAGATTTTTGATATCTCAGAGGAAAAGTACTGCTGAAAGGAGAAAGTATCATTACYGACACTGAAGAAAACTACCATAAARCTCCATTTTTATTTACCATCACTTTCTGGAGAAGATGTTCCTTCTATCCACTTTGAACAGCATCACATCTAGGCTGTTCAAGTCCCTGCTGCAAATGAGACAGGGTACCTCACTCAGGGCWGAAGTCCCTCGTAGACAACAGACCACCTTTGAGAAATTAGCCCTTCCTGGCAAAGCAGAACAAATTTCAGGGAAGTGGACTGGACTCAGGCACRTGTTTAAGTGTGCTGCTGAAAAGGGAGTAAATTGCTCAGGCTCTTAAAGTTGCTGAAGTGTGCTGCTGAATCAGGCCTATAATATTAATATTTTCATGATGCAAGATCAATACTCCCTGATTTTACTTTGCTCCGGGTCTACTTTAATTGTTCTCAGCTTTATCCAGCAGCATGGATACAGTATGTTTACTACAGCGTGAGAGAAGTAAATGGCAGGGCTTCCAGTACAACCACTGGGAATCAAATGTAAAAGATGGAYTCTGTTAATCATGCTAACCACACCGAGCTGACATTCACCATCAGACGACATGGTGTGGTTTTATAACGAAGATTTAATATTACCTCTGGCCCCTGCACTTCTATAGCAAGCACCACTGCAAAAAAAATGGTTTAGCAAAGCTTCTGCTTTTGGCTCTGCAATAAACATTGTCAGCTTGAAGAGTCCAGCGTGAGCCAAGTGCAGCAGGACGAGCCGTCCCCGTCTGCATCTAGTCCTTGACCCCTTCCGCGTACAGAGATCGGTGTCAGACTTGGCTAAATGCAGGCCCAGCAGATAAGAAATGACAAATGCAGATTGTTTTCTCCCTGACAGACTCATTAGTTTGCAGTGAGTTAGAGGCACCGTGAGGAACAGCCTTTTCCAGCTGAAGGGTGCTGTGAGTGATGGAGATGCCACGAGGAGGCTGATGGGTTTGGAGCCGAGGTTGCGCGCCCAGCACTAAAACCACAAAAAGCCACTGAGCAGATAAAAACTGACAGGTACACAAGTCCCAGGTAACACCTGCCTTACAGGTCCCTGCAATCATCCGCTCCGCGGGACGCAGCGACAGCCCTGGGCAGCGCCGCAGCAGGGTCCTGCCATGGACGCTCCACCTCCGCTGCCCTGCCCGGGGCAGGAGCAAGAACCACGACTGCTCCTCCGCCGCACGAAAGGCAGAACTGTTTCGCAGCCAYGTATCCTCTTATTTAATGAATTTTGCCAGAAAAGCATACTGCCCGTCTCCGGACGAGAGCGGTGGGCAAGGAAACAAACAGTCTTGAGGCAGGGAAGCTTTCAGCTCCACCTGGGTTCCTACCACCACGTAATCAGGGCTAGCAAGGGAAACGGTGCTTATCCATCCCTAATTTGGACAATACGGACCTCACCCGCTTCTCACCCCATGCCAGGCAGGCCCCGGCTCCAAGGACATTACTCGCTTTTCATTCCCCAGACAAGCACGCGTACCCACGACATCGCTCCCCGTGCTCTCCTGGGTCAAGCCCTCCTTGTCCAAAGGAAGCTTTGCAGCCGTATTGATATTTGCCACAAAAGTGTAACAGGCAAAATATAAAGCTTGCTCTAAACACCAGGGCTCTGGTTTGAATAGCTGGGGTGCAACCAAGTCATTTCCATAATGGTCACTGAGAAAACTAACCTCTTCACTTATTTCTTTATAAATCTGTCCATTTTAGCTTAAGGATACACTTTTGGCATAATGTGACGTGCATTTTTACAATTGTCATGATAACCAGGTTTTCCTTCTCTCTATTCTTGCTATTAATTCTCATCTCAGTTTCATTATGATTTTATTATTCTTGTTTTTGGTTAAATTCATGAGTAAAATATTTCTCGTAAGGATATAGAAGACAATGTTAATGGTCCTCACTTTGAGACAGATTTTTACTGCCAGCAAATAGGAAAAGTAGTTATACAAGTATGATTGATGTACTTTCTTAATTAAATCAGAGCACTGAAAGAGAAAGGTATGAGTGACAGAAACATGTCCGTTATGCACAGTATAAAAAAGCATCTGAGACAGCGCACTCATACTGCAAGCTCTGCAGGTAGCGCTCCTCCCACGTGTACTGGAGAGAAGCAGGCAAACAGTGAATTTTGGCACATTAACCATTTACTGAGTTAGAAGCACCACCACTTCGATTTGTGCAAAAGCAGTACGGCTCGAAACCACCAAGACCTGGAGCCAGATAAGCTCAAGCCCAGGCCGTGTCTGTGAGTACCCACAGCTGGACGGGACAGCTGGATTTGGGACAGTGCTCTGCCGAGATCGTGGATCCTCTGAGACGCTGCTCTTTGGAGGGCAGACGTTACTCGTGGCTGTTTACCTAGGATAAAAATATCATGCTGGGAAAACTCACACCCGTGTGAGATGTCCCTCCCTGCCAAGGACAGGCTCCCTCAGACCTCTGCGGAGATCCCTCCTTGCCAGGACATCTTTCCAGGGTGGGCTACTGCCTCCAGCTAGGGGAACAACAGCCCCACCAAAGCAGGTGGCCAGAGGAATGTGACACAGCCTAGTTTTGATAAGTCCAGGCAAAACTGTGTCATCTTCCTTTTTTTCTGTCTATAATTATACTTTCCTGCAAGACCAGTATAAAGCCTTACATAATACTGTCAATCAGAAATCCTGTAGCTATGCTGATCCCTTTTCTTGCCCCTTCTTAAGTAAAGGTACCATATTTACTACCCTCCAATCTCACAACTCCATCCCCATATTACTGGAAAAATATCCAAAGAACCTGAAAAAAAGAATTTTCTATTGGGCTTATTATTGACACACAGGTTCCTGCAGAAACGTGGAGAGGAGATCACCGACTCTCCTGGAATGAACGCATTAAGTTCCTTGACTTTTACTTTCATGTCACCATCCCTGAAAGACTAGTGATTCTTCTCTCAGTTTTATCAGACTACTGAACTTGCCAGGGAATTTTATTTTATTAATCCTGTCTGTTTTGCCATAAACATCCTACACAGAGTCTGGATGGGTAGACTAAAAGTGATCTTAAACAATAAAATTAAAAGCAGTATTTACCTAAGGTACTTTAAAGAGGGCATTTACAAGCTAGACATACAAGCCAGCAATGTTTTATTTAAAACAAGGAGCTCATCTTACAGAATAGTCTTCAAGACAAAATAATAATAAACACTAAGCCTCTGAAATTCAAAGTGTATCTTTTCATTCATCAAAATTAGCTTGGGCAGGTCTCATTTCCAGCAGGAATTGCCCTGCTTAGCAGTGAACATTGGCTGGTGTGGATCTAGCACCAGACACTTAGCACCTGCAGCACAAACAGCATTTCAATATCGCAGTCAGAGCAATTTACGCCTAACGCGTTGGCAGCGCTCTTGCGGAGATCAGCGACACCGCTGCCTGGTGAGTCACCGTGCTGCAGAAGCGGCGCCGGCCGGGAAGYGCGTCCGTCCATCCGCCCGCCGTCGTGCTGCGCCGCTGCTCTTACTCTTTCACCGCGGCTTATTTGCTGCAGAAAATGAACGGGTGGAGACGAGATAAGCATATTGAAAAGCAAGTGCCAAACCGATAACTTCACTCTGACAAATACGTGCAATTTCCTCGCGCAGTCTCCCTACGGCAGCGAAGAATCCCGTTTCTAGGAGCTGCTGAGAGAGGGCTGCCAGCCGCTGTCACCGCTCCGGGTCTCGGCAACGTGAGCAGCTCACGGGCGGGCTGTTTGCACAGCCACAGCGTGGACACACAAGCTGTGAATCCGCACCTTCGCGGCCACTCCACTGCCGGGTTTTGTTGCAAGGTATCCCCAAAGAATCTCTGAAACTGGGACTCAAATATTCTCTTTAATGCAGTTTATTCTGAAGTGCTCCTTGAGTTTCGTAAGGTTTTAACGGCAGCTGAATTTCTGTTCAAGCACTTCTATTTGCTGCATAAAAGGCTTTTTGCTGTAGAATAGTTTTGTTTCTTCTTGTGTAATTCTTAAAGAGAGGCTTTAAACTTTAACAAACCTCAAAGAAGGCACAGTCCTTCATTTTAGCAGTCCTTAGAGAGGTATTTCTCATCTTTCTGAGCTTCACAAAGCAGTTATTTCAGCATTGCTAGATAAGCAATTAACTCCCCAATTAATATAAATATTTTATACACAAATGGGTTCTTATTCAAGTAAGCAATTATATCAAGGTTCTTTGATTCCATTTTAGTGCAAAAACCATCATGGCATTGGGAAATTATTCCAGAAGTTTTCATTTAGACACAAACTGTCTGCACATGCACAAGAGGAACATGTATCATTTTATTCACATTACAGAATTTATAAAAGCAGTTAAAATATTTCTAGAAACCCCTCTGTGGGTTTAAAAATGGAGATCCCCCCTGACCCCATGAAGAGCAGAGAATGGATATAAAAGACTGTAAGAACCAAGACTTGAGCAACAGGTGTCCGAGCTTCAGACTTCTACCGAAAAGTACCACTTCTCCTGGTCGGCGCTGCCACCTCCTCTAAATGCGGGCACCAACTGAAATGCCTTAGTCAAGAGCTCGGGCGCCGTCCATGATCGTCCCACAGCTGCCAGGGACGAAGAAGCCTCTCCAGAAGATGACTCAGCCCAAGCCTCTGAAAATGCGTCTGTCCCTCCTTTGACTGAAAGGAGAGTCAAAGCTCCTAACGCAGGTATGTCGCAGAAGTGGAAAATCCTGCCAAGGAACCTTCTTTGGCCTCTTTGTAATTCTGTAYTGAATTTCCAAGTATTTCAAACATTTAGTTGGCGATGCAAAAACACGTCTGCAGCTGCCACTTGCAGGTAACTTCAGCTGTGGCTGAAATGCAGCACAAGCGCTTTGGCTTTTGATTGCTTTTACAAGTGATGGGACCAATGTGTCCCCTCCAGTAGTGCTCATCCTCCTCCAGCACCTCTTTCTCCCTGACCCTTGGGAATGGCCACAACTCAGCTAACTTCCCTACATTGCTTTCTCTTGCTATCATCTACTTTACATCCATGTTTTTTGGAGGAAAAAAACAGAAATGGAGTTGCAATTCTTATTGATGACAGTTCTCTTTCATTAGCTGTGTAGGAAGCAAGGGTGCAAGCTGAATTGCAACTGGGCACGAACCACCTTTACAGATATCAGGCTTTTGGGTCTACCCATATATACTTGAGCACTTCTCATAGTTTCAGCAATAGGTTCTGTTGTCGACATGGGGTTAGCAATTAGCCGGTCCTAAGAGTTTTGGGCAAAGCGTCCGCACTCGTGGGCAGATACAGCCAGTGACAGACTGTTAACAACAGCCCTCCACCAGAACCGATGATGGTTTGGCCATGCTGCACACCACCCTGCACACCACCACCACCACCACCACCACCACCACTACCGCGGCGGCAAGCAGGAGACGCACTCGCCAGAGACGGTCATTCCCGAGGGGGTGTAGCGACCGGGGGAACGTGCCTGGGAACGTATAGGAAACGCCGAGGGCAGTGCCTCGCATAGGAGCTGTCAACGGCTCTGCTGAATTCCTGCGTGCTGTCTGCATGATTTGAAGGCAAAGAAGCAACCTGCAGGGCAATGTTTTATGGAGGTAACAGCCAGRGGTAACACTTCACTCCTAGGTTTCTACGAGATACTGTCTTGGCAAATCCATGCGTTTATTCTGTCCTATTCCAGATGGATAATTCACTGAATACAAATAGGCTGTCATCAATAATATCTGATGTTTGTATATGGGTTCATTCCAGTTATCAAAATCCAGACATTAATATTCCCTAGTGGTAATCAAGAACAAGMACAGAGCTCGTTCTCGCCCCTGCGTTTCCTGGCAYGCATTGATCTTTYTGTTTCCCATTGATTTTCCTAAATGGTCCKGCCTCATGGAAAATTACAGATCTCTTTAAACAACAGCCTAGTTTAAAAATYTTATTCTTTACYGACCCATCTTCACTCTGCTACACTTCATTCGTTCTTCACTTCTGCGAGATGCTGATACCCCCAGCAAAGTCACCTTAGCGACCGCTAAAGCAGCACGTCGGGAATTCCTACCAAATTAACGGCTAGCCAGCCCCGATCAGTCCGTGGAGCGACGGAGAGCGCCACAGCGAAGGACGCCGGCTTTTAGACCAGCAGAGCATATATCTACTACATAAAGTCATCTGCCCGACAGCGCTGGCTTCAGGGAAAACAAAATAAAACAAGAAAGGCTTAGAAAACTGGCTGCCTAACGCCCCGCGGCGGCGCCCCGGGGCCTCAGCACCTCCCGGGCAGCAGGCGATTCCGTTCCGCAGCATCGCTGCACAGCGGGAGAATGTTTTAGAGCTCCGGTCTGCAGCCGAGGCCTGGCCCGAAGAAGCGCGTGTCCACGGGACGGGACGGGACGGGAGCCGCGCCGGCCTCCGCAGCAGCGCAGCGCGGACGGCACGGGCAGCAGCGCGCGGGGCAAGYGGGTTCACTGCACCGTGCTGGGCAGGAAGAGCGCAAAGGGATCCGGGGAGAGACGTCGGCAAAACGTTACGGAAAAGGCCAGTGGAGACCTCGAGGAAGCCCCAGAAACGCCAGAAAAGAGAACTTTGGGTCGAGCGCTGGCGCTAAGAGGCTGGGAGCTGCACGGGAAGCGGCTTTCCCCTGCTTTTTGACCCTTCCTCCGTTCAAGGAGTTCACACTGCATATGGTCCCCGTCAGCGAGAAGGGATTAYAGAAACACAGCCCCAACGCTGACTTCTTGCTCTTAATGGACCCAACAGCTAGAACCTGACCTTTTGTTAAAATGTTGACCAAAAAAATAAATCATCATTTTTGCTCTCTGAATCATAAGTAAAGATTATGATCTACAACCAAGGCAAGGAAACTATTGCTGTTTTCAATCTTCAAAGCACAAAAACAGCCAGAGAGGCAACTGTTGCAGAAAAAGTTCACAATTCAAATGGAAGTGTTTTTTCACTTGAAATAATCAGGAAAAAATTGGTGGTCATAGGAATTATTAAAAACCATATATTTAATTTTGTCTCAAATTCACGCAAAATATTCTATATATGCAAAGTCTATTTCTGAAAAAAATACATTCGAATCTTTGTGGGTCTCATTCAATTGTTTAGGAGCCAGTGCTGTTTTGGGGGACAYAGGAAGTTTTCCTGTGCTCTAAAAAGCAATATCCCATCCCACCCCAAACACGTCAYCTTGGCAGAGTTACTAAAGAAAACAAGAACGAGCCCTGTTGTCTGTGCATCTTCGATATGTTAGTACACACAGTGGTGGTGATCGGGCATAGAAAGTAAAGTCAATCATTTCAACGCACAGGAAAATAAAACATGACTGTAATGCAAAGATTGCAAACTTAAAAATACCCGGTATTCAGTGGGAAAGCTGGATTGCTAAGCAGCTTTTGACTAAGGGGAAAATACTGAAGGAAATCCTGGATGTACCGAAAAACCAAGGCCCAAGGTTATGACAAATGAAAACTTGGAGAAAATGAATTTTCAGGTTCTGGGTASTAACTAAAATAAGACATTGTTTTTAATGTCAACAGTTTTCATTTTCACTTACACYTTTCATGAGAAGTAATTTAATTTCATGACAATCTAATATTTTCTCAGTAAGCTGGAGAATAAAGGAAATTAACAGGGGCTGATATTGCTAACCAACGATGCCATCATTTTTTTTTTTTCCTTACAAAAATAGATTGCATTCAATTCTACAAAGGTTTTGKGGTATGGGGTTACGTTTCCGAGGAGCAGTGAGGTAAAGAGGTACCTTCATTTTTCACATCCACTGGGATCTAGAGTCAGAGCAGAACTTGTGACTCTGGCAGAGAACAAGGAGTGAGCTCATCCCGGTCGGCTGGTCCTTGCTCCCTTTGCCAGACAACACCAACGACAGCAATTGCCATTCAAATGTCATTTAAACAGAACCAAACTACTCATACACAGGAAAAAGCAAGAAAAGCGTGCTTGCCTTAGTGTTTTTTGAAAGAGATCAACATTTGCAAACAGAGAAAAAGCAAAACTTCAAGCGTTTACTGATAAAGTTCACTAGTCCTATAGATTATTGCAATTTGTTTGGAATGTTTTCGGTCTTGACTACAGCTGTCAATAATTTTCAAGTCTTATTACAGGTGGTCAGCTCTGCTGTTTACGTGCTCCCTGCACATGTCACTGTCTCACTGWCAAGAAAAAAAAAAGTTTTTTCCAGCTTTTTCCCCAGGTTTTTTAAACTGAGCATCACCCTGGCCACAGAAACAAGCCGTTCGGCAGCGAGACCGGCTGCCCCGCTGCCCCRCTCCGTCGCCCACGCGGAGGGGTGCTGGGTGCGGGCTGCTCAGGCCGGAGCAYGCTTGCTCACCCTCCCTGCTAACGGCCCGATTTCGGCAACTTCCGCACCAGTTTGATCTTGGCATGAAACCATCCTGCATCACAGGTCGTCTTCCCACCAGCGATGGCGGGGAGTCACTCCCTGCCGTCTGCAGCAAGGGCCTCCCCTGGCCCTTAGCATCACAGAGGAGACATGAGCCCACTGACAGCGTCCGAGTTTGGTTGATTTGTTTTCCCCCACCTTTAGGCAAGTCTGCCTTTTGTTTCAGGTGTCCTTTATTTAAACGATCCAGTTTCCCATGGCTTGATGCTGACAGGCTGTAGGTTCAAAAGCCTTCCTCCCGTCCTGAGTGATGGCACTCACGAACCACGATGGGAGGAAGGTGACAAGTGCTTTCAAAGAGATGGCTTGTAAGTGACTCAGTGTCACACATGGACACGTCGACACCCAGAGCTGACACCAAAGAATCACAATCCAAGAGTACACCCGCACCATGCAATGTGGATCATGGAAAACTCCTGGGCTTACTGAGACCTCACTAGCTCCAGCGGCTGGCACTCTCCGTCCCCAGCAGTGGCCCACCTGACATGGTCAAGCCCACCGCACGGCCGGGCTAAGGACAGCGTTGCATCACCGTTCACCGTGCACCACCGTGATTTGTGCGGGTGGGTAACGCAGCCCGACACGCTCACCAGCGCTACGGAGCAAGCAGAGAAACCGGCGCTGTGGTGGCAATGCAGAAGCACTTCAGGGATCTCCAGCACAGCACCGCTGCTGCAGTGAGAGACGTTAAGTGATAAACAAGAGGCTCAAGGCTTGCTGCCAACCAAATTTACCCTCAGGGCATCGCTGCTAGAGTGGGGAAGGTCTTACCAATGTGCTAATGGGCAATAGCTGTTTTTGCAATTTTAAGTCACATCAGCCATTAGGATCCTAGGACTTTTGGAAGGAGTGTGGAAGCAGTAATTACTTAGGTCTAAACAAATGAATAAGAGTATTAATTAGCTTTACTTAAGTTAAAACAGCAAACACTTATGCTTTCATTGAAAAATATTCCTAAACCCAACTGTGGCTAGAGGGCCAGATAGAGGTTGGAAAAGAGAACAACCCTCCCAACCCCCAAGAAAACACCCAAACAAGCCAAAAAAAAAAAATCCAGCACAGCACATTGCAGCTTTTATGGATCTAACGCGTGCAAGGCTTTCACATACATCCCCTTCTTGCCAACTGCACCTCATTTGTACCGGTGTTTCTAGCCTATACAGGCTCGTACACTGCCAAACTCCTCGCATTTCTGAGCAGGCGCCAGCAGTGCATTAAGTGACACGAGTGACATCTGCCACGCACGGACCATCCTCTCAGAAGTGCAGGAAACCGGGTCCTTTCCCTGCCCGAGCAGCGCACGGGCAGCAGGTTCGGAGGGGTTGGAGGCACGGCCAAGACCTTTGCTCCGGCCGCCCGGGTGCCTAGCTGGGGAGGCTCCGAGTCCCGCGGGAGCCTGGAGGCGCTGATCTCAGCGGATCCGAGCTCCGGGCTGGGTACGCTTACCACCGGGAAGGTAATCAGCTAGAGCCCCTTTTTTAAGCATCAGCATGAGAAAGAGCTCTCTGTTTAGAAACAAATTGGGATCTTGGGCTTTCAGCGCTCTCCGTATCACCTGCAAGGCCCCGAAGATGAGGCTGTCTGAACTCCTGTCTGCAAAAGCGGCGTTTTTCGGAAAGTTTGTAAGTTGTTACGTGCCACCACGGCTCTCCCGGGTGCTGCTGGCACCACAAAGCTTTTTGCGAGCCTGCTATGGCCGATCGCTCCCGGTGGGAAGAGTGAACAACTGCTGCCTTCATTTAAGTAAGTCAAACGCATCTGATCTGCTACAACTTGATTTGCAATATATTAAAAAAAAAAAAAAAAGGCTCCAAAAAGGCTCTCAGATTATACACATAAGTACCAAAATTACCATTTTATTCCAAGCTTAAGTGCACAAACAACTGGCTAGCTCATCAGCTCGCTGCGTCAGCCCGGCAGCGAGCAAACCCGCACAGCTGCCAGCTTGGCCACTCGGCCGTGGCAAGGGGACAGCGCTGTTTCTCTTAAGCAGTCAGTGTTATTTCTTGTACTAGCCTGAAAAAAAGCGCCTTTTTTCCCCCCCATCATAGTACTGTACTTTCCTACTGAATTATTAAATGCTCATACATTTTCACTCTGCTGATGTTATTATTAGAAGGTTTATCTCACGAAGAGAGCAGCCAGTCCCAGGGCCACTATATGCTACAGGCTCCTCTGATGAACATTTTGAGATCCTACATGAAAAAAAGAAAGCACTGACTATACTGTTCCTAGGTACCTCTCTTTAATTCCAGAGAGCTGTAATACCCAAACAGCATTTCATCTGGCACAAAAACATCAACGCATCGTAGCTGCAACAGCGAGGAGCGGGTTCGGGGGGAGCTTGGCCACCCCTCCTTAAACCCGGCAAGGCGCACCACGAGGTTTGGCCAGCCAGGTGCTGCCTAAAATGTCTACATGTTTACTGCTGAAAAATTACAGGCAAACCACTGCCTCCTGYGGGAAGGCCTCCTTGCATTTTTTAAGCAGGAAGACCCAAACGAGACCCGCTTGGTTTGTGCCAAGCCCSCAGATGTGAAAATACCAGACACCAGCATTCCCAGCAGGATGCACACCCTGGCTTACACTCAGATAAAAGGTCACCAGTAARAACAGGCTACAGGAATTTAGCAAAGTTTGGGAAATACAACTGCAAGGACAATAACCCACACTCGTAGCACCTCCTGTCCGACAGCCTGGGCAGGAACAAAACACCAGCACGTGCCTTTGCCCATGAGAAACCTCCGAGCTCGCCGAGGAAAGATTGAAAACCCCTGAGACCGCGTTTGCTCTCCCCTGCTGCGAGCAAGCCTGTTGCTGCGGCCCTGCCTCCCCGCAGCAGCCCTTGCAGCATCAGACCTCAGCACGCACGTTCTTACTTTTAAGAACAAAAAAAAAGCCCGCTGACATAGGAAAAGTTTAGTGCTCCTTAGCCATCTCCCAAACCACAGCTAAAGCTCTGCTTCTGTTCCTTAAATGTCTCGATTTGCATAAAATTGTCTGCAAACAATTAAAACTAATTAAGATAATTTATCACTTGAAAGTAAAGCATCTTATCAGCAGGTATCGGCCTGTTTAGCAAACAAAGAATTAGTTGGAGGAGAATAGTCAGGTCCTTGTTACCACATTAGGCAAGGAGTGGCAAAAATTAATTTCTTTATGATACTTTCTGTTTGGCCTGGGTGTTATGTTTTCAAAGTAATTAACTGCAATTAGCTAATCATCCTCTATAGCAACTTGATTTGTGACTCTATACTGTAGTCTTGACTCACTTACACTTTGGCAGCCTTCCTGCATATAAATTGTGATAAAAAACTTTTGATAACATCCCAAAGTTCTTCTGCGTGTGCAAAGCCAGGATGTTAAGAAGAGCTTTGATTGCATATACAGCGGTGCCCATTCAGCCCTGAAAGAGTTTATAAAGGGAAAAGAAGCAGCAAAACACTTTAATTCGTACGAGCAGTCGGGCTGCAACATGCCCTACCATCCATGGGATCCCCTTCTCCGACACTACGGCCCATCTTTGGGTCAATATATTGCCTCTTCTTTTAGTCCGCTGCCTCAAGGGTCCTATCGGAGGYGGACGTGCACAGCTTTGGCGACGGCGCCGAGAGCTCTACGTGCGGAACGTGTTCCTTCTGTCTGAAGGGCCTGTAAAAGCGATGTCGTTTTATGGGGGAAAAAATAGCCTTTTGATCAAACCCAGTTCCACTCACCGAGATGAACGCCACGTGCGAGTGAACACACTAAAAAGCAAGTCACCCACTTCTGAGGACTGAGCAGTGAGAGCTGGATTAGTAAAATGATGATCATCGTAACAGCGAAGAGACAGTACTTAATTCTGCATTTAGGAGATTAGTTACATGCTGGCATCCACAAAGGCATTGACCCATCAGGGTAAACCACCTCCACACTGGGCAAAGCCTGCTAAAAGGCACCCGGGCACAGWAATTTTAAAAATTAATTTCAAACGATTCCTGGAAGTGCCCTGGGAAAACAGAACTCATTAAAGGGGGACGTTAATACCCGCAGCAGCTGCCAGGCAGTCAGGCACCGCCTGCCTGCGCTCCGAATAGCTGCTCCGTGTCCTTCCTCGGTGGGGTCTGCCGGCCGGAGCGCCGGGAGCCCCTGGGAAAGGTCCTCTCCTCCCCCTAGCTCATCCTTCTGCACCCAAACGTCCCCGTGTGCCCACACGCGCACGGTCACGCTCCAGCAGCCCTCCACCAGGGCCGCCCAAACGCACACCTACATCTGCCCCCCGCCGCCTCTGCGTCGCCCCACGGGCCCGAACTCRGCAAAGCCCCTGCACCGTCCCGCTGGGCTGAAACGCGGGAGGATGCTCACACGCCCTGCACGCCCTCAGCCTCGGCTGCAGGCGCCRGGCTCCGCGAGGCTCCTGCCAGCTGCGGGGCTGGCTTCCCTTTCCTCGCCATCTCCCTTAACGCTTCTGCTTGTCCAGAGCAATGACGGATCGCATTTAAGAGGAGAAACATATGTCAGCAGGATACGCGGGGGAGAGATTTCTCAAGCGCCAGGTGAGGACGGGCAGCAGACCAAAATCTGTTGAGGCCGGTGTGAGTCATGTTGCTGTTGTGACACGGCGTATCCCTCAGTCCCCCGGACTGTCCTCGAGGAGCAGCCGGTGGAAAAACAAGGCAAGAAGGATGATCCAGGCAGAAGCACGTCCTGGCTCCGAGAACAACATGCACTGAATTTATACCATGCCGTACACGTCCACAGCCCGGCTCCGTACAGCTACTCCTCGATGTCTCACTCCTACTTTTATTGCTCAGGTGGGAAAGAAACGTTCAGCACCCACAAGTCTGTGGAACCCAAGAACTGTAGCTTCCCAACACCTCACTTCTGACGGTGCCACAAGGTCATGATTTCTAGTTCCTCAAACMGCAGGTAATTAGGCGCAGGGATTTTCATCAGCGCTCACCCATGGGATCACAGCTCTCCCTGGACGTGCCAGGCCACCATCGTGCTCTGCTCGCCCTCCCTYGACCAAGTGCTTAGCAATTTCCCTCTCTGCAAACTGCTGTTGGGCAATTGGCCCCTCTGCAGCACCAGACCGGACTGTCTGAGGCAGCAGCATTTCCAGGGTTTGTCTTTAGTAGCTCACATCTTGCGGTTGCAGCTTCGACAATTATTCCCGATCTGTTCCCACAGCAAAAAAAAGTGACTGATTAACTATTCTTCAGCTACGTAAAGTCATTTTTTGGAAAAGCACTTTGCAGGTTCCTGCATAAAAATGTTTGTATTTTCTTATTACACCCACTCCCTTTTTACCATACATTCCTAGGCGGCTTTGTACTCACTGAAGCAATAGCRCAAAAAGACCATGGGATACCTGCGGGTTTGTGCATGGTGACGGTGAATACAGGCTTCAACGGGCACAGCGTGTGCCCTGCGCGCACGTGCGCGGCCGCCCAGGGGACGAGGCAGTCCCCGCTCTGAAACGGCAGAGGACTTTTGGATGTCGGCCTCCTGCTGCCAAAATGCCGGTGGGGAGCTCCAACCCTTTTCACACCACCAAAGCCATTATGCACCTGTGCCGAATGTGCCGCCATGGTCCCGTCAGCACTGTGATCATTCGGAGTGCATTAATTAGTCCATGAATTCTGGGTTTTGTTTTGGGGTGTTTTGTGTTTTTTTTAAGGAGAAGACAACAAAAAAATCAGGAATTTTTCAGGTTGCAGAGAGCTGCATATTCAGGCCATCCTCCTTCAGTGGAACACAAATTAATGAAATTTGCAAGATGATATTAATCTGAAGGTGACAGAAAAGCTAGGAATGACCCTCTTGTTATGCCCAGTTGTCTAAGGAAGGAATGGTTTAATTAAAAAATGCCRCTGTGTTTGAGGGGCGCTGCATTTCCACGGCAACTTCCCTCTGCTACTCCACCTTGGCCCTWGAAAGGCAACGCCGCTGCTCCTGCATGCCGAATTGTGGATCACAGAGCTGCTTGACAAGGAACTGATGGGACTTTCCAGGCAGTAAAGCAAGTTCCTGATGGCAGTTCACAGGTATGGATAAAAAGATATTAATATGCAGACCTGAAGTACCTTTAGATACTTACAGACTCCAAGTGCCGCATGTACAACGCTGTGAGATACAGACTTGTTTGCAGCTCTGATCCTTTTTTGCAATATGAGCWTGGGAAAACAGGCATATTTCCAGAATCCAATAATTCTGTAGGACTCAATCTTTGCATGTTCATCTAGAGACAACTGATTGGTCTTGGGGACCAACTTTCCATTGGCTTCAACCAGAGATGTGACTACCCAGCCCAAGAGGCTCTCTGGCCCGTAACAGCTCCGACAGAGCCAGGCGTCCCTCCACCCCGGGAGGGCAGAAAAGGACCCACGCAGGGCTGCACGGACTAACAGCACCGGAAAACTATCAAGTTAATAAGTGAGGCTCCAAGGGAAGTTTGCTGAACTTACAGCTTTCTACTGCTTCCAAAGGAATGAATAAGTAGATATTCAGATTTGTGAGAGGCTTTTAATAAACAGTTATTATTGAGATATATATTATTATCACTCCAAAAGTTTGGAAGAAAAAAACCTTTAATTCACAAGTCAGTAAATATATATTTTTACTCTCCCTTCCAAAACAGTCTCCTCACAACAATATTTTTGTTTCCTGACTTACCTGTATTCCCCAGTTAACAGTAGTTTAATGTATGTGTGTTATTAATACAACTTAGCCTCGTGTCTTTGCTGTGGCTTATGTTTTCCAATCCAGCTGTTTTGAATTGTAATTGCAAAATGCACACACCACCCCCATTTCCAATTTAATTTAAAAGCAGACAACATTAAAGTCACAGATCTTATTTTTAAAGACAGCCTGCAGTTCAATCTATTGAGAAACACAGTTCTTTTGTTTACTTTTTAACTGGGGTCATCACCTTCTCCGCTGTTGTTTCAAGGTTGACAGTGATTTAAACTTGGTGTATTTTTACAACCTGCACCTAATCCAGGGTATAAATCATTTTGAAGGACATTTATATCTGCCTGTCATTTCACAGGAAGATGCTATTAAAGCTGAGCTCAGTACAATGTGCAATTCAAAAATCTGTTGCTGATGACTTCAACATGCATTACATTTTCATTAGCTACAGAGAGAGGCGGTGGCGGGGAGGAACGCCAGCCGATTCATCCGAGCAAATGATAATTGCTTTCCCCTCATTTAAGAGCATGTCACTGCTTTTTCTTCATTAATAAAAGGACATCTGCATTTTAACAGCACCCCATTTTGTTAATAGAGACCTAGTAGATTAGGATCACTGGATACATATGTAGGAAAGGAGAGACATTGCTCCACTTTTCATGATTACCTTCATTCTCTCCCCACGATTTCAAAGACCGTTTCAGAGACACGTGAGCCCAGGTTTTCAAAAGCAACGAGAGCACCGTACAGATTTTGGAGATGATCTGACAAGGCTTAGCCAACAGGGAGCAAGGTTCATGACAGATCTCCTCAACTTCCTTCAGAGCACACCGTCCTGCAGACACACACCGCACACGTGACACGGCGGGCTGACACTGGCCAAGCCAAAGCAACTCGACCACCTCTCTGAACTTCGTACACCCAAAACAGACTCTCCCAAAACACTAAGTAGTCTGTCTGTTTTTAAACTGGTCCTCAAACCACTCAAAACCACCTTGGGCTTGCTCTTTCTCTCCAAAGGAAAGTCCATCAGYGACAGAGACACAACGTGCTCTCGTGGGCTTCCCTGCTCTGAGCCGGGGTGCTGGATCAGAGGTCCTCTACAAGCCCCTTCCAGCCCATTTTTTACACCTTGCTTATGACAGCAGCAAGACCACAACTCTCTGGGATGTGTGCAGACCCTCCCAGAGCTGGTGCTCGTCAGGAACAGGCTTCTCAAGGTTTCCCATCGCATGCCGACATTGCCTCTCGGGACCCATCTGCCTCTGCCCTTCGCCGCGGCAGGTCCCGAAGGGGCAGGCGGCACCGCCGTGGGGCGCAGGTGCCGGTGGCAGCCCCGCAGTCCCACCACRGGCCTGCTTTTAAACACAGATACGGGCTGGGAGACGCTACGCGGCGTGGGGCCAGCGACGGCACGGCTGCCRACGCATCGACCACCAGTTAAGAACTGGGAGGAGGAACCCGGGTGCAAGCGCGAGAGGCAGGGTGCAAGTGAAATGGCTTGAGCAAAGACTACGCTTGAAGAGTGAGATGCAAAGTCTCCTCCGCAGTCCTTCAACATCCTYAAACATTTGACAGGACTGTAAGTTTTTTTATTACCTTTTATATCTCAGTGGAGCTTTGTGGCAGAGGCATTCTCCACATAATCGTAATAATAATTATTATAATTATCATAAAGTTAAAGAAAGCAAAAGCCAGTATTTTTAATTAATTAACAGGCTGCTGTTGGATTTGCCAGATGTACCGCAGGCCTCATTTTGCAGAATCATCACATACAGGCCAAGCAGTAAAGTGACACCCGACAGACACTTCTTGAYGTGCCTGAATCAATGAAATGAAACGCCAATGGAAGGATTTTTTAATATTATTTTTAAGAGCACAAAGCAAGAGTTCCTTGTACAAATCCCATTAATAACCACTTTGAAACCGCAGCCTGCAAAGCCCATTAAATCCAGAAAGATATATTTAAAGGAAAAACTAAAACTATTTGAACTTTGCAGTGTCTGAGAGGCCGCTTTAATTGAACAGCAAACAGAGCATTTCTAATCCAGCCCGGATGAAAAAAGAGAGCAGAAAGGACACACGTTTGAAAGAGAAGGAAAACAGAGAGCGGAAAGGCACACAGCGTGTGCGCGGTGGGAGAAGGATGGTGGTTGCAGAGGTGGAGACCCCGGTGCAAGATCGGCGTCGGATCGCTGCCGCTTCACAGGCTGCTTCAAACTGGGAAATCCGACTTTTAAAGGCTTAAGTGGATTTGCGGGCTAGAAAGCAGCCTTCCTRGCTGGGGGCCAGACGGGGCAGCACACACCCCACGCGCGGTCCCCACAAACCGACCCCAAACCATCCGGGGCCTCGAAGGGCCACGGCCACAGCCCGACCTCCTCGCCCGTGCCGGTGGCAATGCCCCCACCGCATCCGTGCGCCGCGCGGACCGGCTGCCCCGCGCGCCGGTGGGAAGCCGACAAGGATCTAGGGCACGCAGGTTCACGGATTTCAGCAAAACCCTATTCAGTGCTCAGGCACTTTCTCCCATCTCCCAAGAGAAAAGACTGGAGGGATTTTCAGCTTTCCTTTTTCGTAGCAAAATGCTTGGTTGTCTTTATCGGCTGTCAGAGGCTTTGCATGAAAAAGAAAAAATCACTAAAAATCCAGAGTCAATTATTAGCAAAAACACAGTGTTTCTTCCTTTTTTTCTCCTGGCCATTTCAAATAATGCAATTTTCTGTAACAAGAATGACTCTCTTCCTGCTTGCAATTCTGCAAACAAAGAGCGGTTCCACTTAATAAAATTACGGTGGGTTAAAATCTGAATGAGAGGAGAAACGGAGCATGGTAACTGTTGGCTCGGAAAGGGGAACGTGCCCACATTCGCGCCGCGCTGGAGAGCACAGGCGACCAGCGGTGCTTTGCCGTGGCGTGTATCTGTTACACACTGGCGCAGAAGCGCCAGGTTTTGCAAGGAGAGCGCATTAGCTCCTCAGCACTAACGCTGTAATGAACACACCCGTGCCGATCACGGTATTTGCGCTGGCCCCCAGGAAACGCAGCCTGACGCCCGGGGCCGACAGCCCGAAGCCACTCGCGGCACGCACCCGGTGCTTCCGCAAGACAAACGCCCACGGAGGCCGTTGGGTTGAGGTTCCTCAAAGGGAACGGATGTGCCTCCTTGGACAGCCCTCTCGAAAACCCACCTCGGGCCTCGTGCTGCCTGGAGGCACTTGACCGCAAGGGAGTTATGCCAGTGGCATGCGTGGCCGGCAGCTCCGGGTCCTTAGGACTACTGCTCGCCCGCGCAGGACAACCTAGGTGGAGCCGGGTCCCTGCCCAGCCCCTGCTGCTCGGGAGCCACGGCTCGGTGGGGTCAGCAGTCTTTGGAAAGCCTCCGTCGTGTCGCATGTGCGATGCAGTAGTGGCCTGTTCGTCCAGGCAACACTTTTCTGCTAGAACAGCAAAATTAAAACAAACAAATACGCAAAGCAATGCTTAAACACGAAGTAAGGAAAGTTTATGTGCTATTGTCCTGATGATTAAGCGGGAAGATGGATAACATGCTTCCACAACTGTACTTTGCAAATTTAATATCTTCCCGGCCTGCAATCAGAGTCACGAAAGAGGAACTCTTATCTCCCTGCTTTCAGGTGATACCGCTGAGCTGGCCTTATCTTCTTTGGCTGTATATTTTTCAGGTGAGAGAAAAAGAATGGAAAAACTGTTCTCAAATYCCCCTCATTAACGTTTGCACAATGGCAGGACTTTTAAGCATACAAGATTTTGCAATTTTGTAGGATTTTTCATCGAACCTGTGGTATGTTCTGCACACAAAACAGCTCTGTAGATAACATCCTTGGGTGTGTTTCTCTACTGCAAAGCTYACTTTTAGAAGTGGTCTTTGATATAAAATTGCTGTGTTCAACAGAAATCCCCCTGTACCCTAAACGCTCTCTGTCATTGGAAAAGCATGGCTCTAAAACGCAAAATCAGAGCTCCGATGAGAATGGACCCAGAAAGCCCATTCCACGTCTAAGTCTTGGCATTATCAGTTGTATTCCGCAATACAAGCCGTGCCATTATGATTTACATCGAGGAGAACGACTTTGCCATTCAGCGGCTCCGCTGAGCTCGCCCGCCCTCGCGCATTACTATATGGCAGCACCGCTGAGGAGTTGTTTATGCACCGCATTTACAAAACATAATTATTTCAAGAGCCGATGATAGTGAAGCTATCCATCAAGCCATTAATGCTGCTCTGTTCCCTAATGAATGCTTGAGATCTACATGCTCCACTCCTTATGTAATTTTAAGTAAGGACTACACTGAACTTTCACATTATTAAATGTACTATGGAGACAGCCATGGTAAATGATCCTCTGGATAGTCCTGGAAGTACTTGCTGGATATTCCCTATAGTAAACTTTTTCTGAAACTCTAAGACTTTGGGGGAAAACCATTAAAAAACACATTTGATTCGCAATTTACAAAGTGGATGTATCTCCAATTCCCCAAACCAAAAAGAGCCTCTTGAGTTTACTGAATGATGACAGAAGATATGCTTTACACAGTATTTATAATTAAGTGCAAATGTCAGTGCATAAGAGAAAATAAAAACGGACAAAAGAGATGAGAATTTCTTAGTGTGTGACTGCCACTGCATTTCTACACCCACGAGTGCATGAGATTTAAAGATYTGGGGTTAGAGAAAGACACAGATCTTCCTCTAACAATCTAGAAAGTAATTTTAGGCACAAAGTAGAAATAAAATAAGCTATTGAGCTTAAATTATTTATGTAAAAAATAACCACATCTTTTACATGTATGAAAGAGAGAAAGGGCATATAACTACTATCATTGAGTTCAACAATACTAATTATTTTGGTGCAATTAAATGCGCGCCAGCACTGCTATGCAGTGGCAGGCTTCTCTCAGAGAGATGTTAGCAACTTGCAATTTCCGGGAGGTTTTCATTTAAGACGGTGTTCTGGACAAGGACTGCCAGAGGAAGGCTTTGGAAATAAAAATYATTGGCGCTAAAACAATGATTTCAGACGACACACAAACAAGGAGATAATCAGAGAACCCCAAACTGCTGCACTCGCCCTAAGGAACCCGGGAAAGCCTCCAGCCGCGGGAGCCCGGCGGCGGCGCGGCGAGGTGCGCGCTCCTTCTGGCTCCGAGGCCTTTGGGGCTTTCCTCGTGGCTCGTCCTCCCAACGGCAGCCCGCGCCTTAACACCGAGGTACGGGGCAGAAGCAAAGGCCAGCGGCCCAGGGAAGCCAGGCGACAGTACTGCACGCTGGAGCGCCGGCGTCAGCCCCCGTCGGCACCGGGATGCAAAGTCACCGCGAGGATAAAGGGAGAAGCAAAAACACAAGGCTAGGTTTAGCCCCGAGGAAGAGTGCCGCTCTGTGAGACGGAGCAGCGCCGTCTGCGAGCCGGGTGCATTCASTGATGGAGAAGGGAAACGAACCGAACTATTCCGGATTTACGGTCCTGAAAAGAAGAATTTCGGTTTAGCTCCAAGGAGTTTCTTTGGGCATGGAAGCGGGGCCCGGGAGGCACCAACGCACTCTCGCCGCCGATGAAATGCTGCTGTCTTCTCGCAGCACAGCCAAAGGTGCATAAAGGCGGACACATGAGGAGAGCAGCTGGCCGAGCGCAGGCTGGGCGTGATTTAACCTCACCCATGGGGCAACAGCCTTTTGGCACATCTCAGGCACTGCAGGAGAAGGTCTCTGGAGAAATAATGCACTAAGAAATCGGTATCTTTGACAATATCATAGTTCCATTTTCTCTATCTGGCAAGATGCGGATGAGGCACTTATGCTTGAAGGACTTGGAGATAACCCACGAAGTTTCCAGTCCATCAGCAGCCAGGGCAGGTGCTCATCGGCAACTATCTGATACGCGTGACAGCAGACAGGAGCCTGTCAGGCAAAACGAGATGTAAAGAACAGAAATAAAACAGGAGCTGTCCTGCATTTTTTCTTGATGCATTTCCTTCCTTTCCCTCGCTCGCAGCCAGAAGCAGACTGCTGAGATCAGAAAACATGGAAGAGGTGAAACAACTCCTCCAAAACGTGGGACGCACACAGTAAAAGAGAACCAGAACTGCCGCTACATCACTTCAAATGGGAATGGCAGAAGGAAAGTGAGGATTCTGAGAAACACATGTAAAGCTTTCACATACCACCTCTGAAAACCGTAGGTGCTTTCCTTTCTGTTTCCATCGGTCGGTCCTGAGGGACGAGCACAGTCGCTCCGTCGCTCCCCTGCCACCGGAGAAGTGCTAGTGCTGCGCTGACGGGTCCTGTTCTGTTGCTGCCACTGCGCGGACCTATGATCTTCAGCTCAAATGTTTCTCACTCTGCAGTGGGTCCATGAATATACTTGCCAGCAAATGCTTGAAACCAAGCCAGGATTTTCACCCAAAGCATTACAAGAAAGGAGGTAAATGTGAGATGAGAAACTCCTTGTTATTGGCAGCTGAAAGACTTACACTCCAAGTACAATGATAAAGATTGGAGAATTTATATGCCAAATATAGACACAGTACACAGGAAACCAAATCATTAGTGACGAGAATYTAACCTAAAATACGAGTATGAATTTTATTCTACAACCTCTTTGTGCTTGCATATAACTGACCAATGCAATTAATAAAAGTCAAAAGAGGAAGTGATTAAGGAAAAGTTTTAGTATGTATTTCCCATACACCCCTAGAACAGTCCTGTGTTGTGCTAGAGGTCAGCACAGGTGGCTGAACGTTTACTAACTAAACCCCACACATTAAGCCAGACTCAAAGAAAAAGGATCCAAATGGCTGGGAGTGAACAGGATTTCAAATGAAAACTCCAGCTGCAAAGAGCTGGAGCTGGCGAGGGAAGAGATGAAAGGTTCTATTCAGGCCATGTACTTTTTAAGAGGAATTTACTATAATTTATCTAAGCAGACATGGATATTTTCACTGCAGCCCATTTAAAACCAAACTACCTCAAAGCTTATACTGTGAACCTCTGCATTCTGAGTAAGAAAAACAAAATAAGAAAAAAAAMCCCCAAAATTAAAAAAGCCTTCTTTGTGAGAGATTGCTGATACACTYGATACACTCACCGCATGTTTCTCACATTATGCTGGAAAAGAAAAAAGGGTCACTTAGAGACTAGGCTTCAGTACAATTCAGAAGCAATGTATTATTTGTTTTTCTTCTCACTCTTCTCTTCTACATCTCCTCTCCTGTGGCTGTAACAGATGCAGAGAGTTCGTCTGACATAGATCGCACCAGATGGCATTAATTTATTGCAAAACTGTTTTCTTATCTAGAAAGACTTTGTTGATGTCCCTCACAACTTCAGTCAAGTTCACTTCATTAAATCAGCTCCGTGGATTAAAATTTGGTCTCTGGACACAATGGTCCATCACGAAGTACCCTTAGATTCAGAGAGATTTCATTTTAACAGCAAACGATTAAACACAGACATGGGGTTGGATCTGCAACACATCTTGGATGGAGTTGAACAGAATTGTGGTTGCTGACTATCTATCTCAGGTTCTACAGAATATTTATTTTCCTTCCTAGAGGAAGAAAACAAAAAGCCAGGCATCCTCCAACTTCTCCATCACCAAAGAGGGAGGAAGTGCATTTGTGCAGCCTTTTCCTGGGCAACATCCTCTGACTTCTGCCTTCCTTTCACAGGTTCGAAGCTGAGTCAGGGAGGAGCTCCACTAGGCACAGCAGGGCTCGCCACACTCTCACAGGAGCATTTACGGGAAGATCAGAGTCAGCATGTCTTCAAACAACATAAACAGCAAACTTCAAACACTTGGTATTCAGATGAAAAAAGCAAACAGCCTAAGCGTGCCAGAGAGAAACCAGCAAGCGAGTAAATGAGCACCGAAGGACGGGAGCCTGAAACAGGCTGCACAAGTACAGGCATGGGGATATCAGGAAGGAGATTTTTGCAACTCAGGGGTAAGCTTCAGATGATCAGACCCCAGCCAAGGCAGCTGCTGCTCCAGTGCAGAGTGCCCTTGGGAGCACCAGCAAAAGACTGAATCCAGCCAAACGAAATATTCAATGAAATATCCAGAGTTTGAGTCAGGTTCCCAAGAAGCTGGTGCCAACCAGCAGGAGCCTGGGTCAGACTCCTGGGCTCAGCCAGTTTAGCAAGGCCTACGTTCTCCAAACAGCACTAGAAACACATATGGCATTGTCTATACCATAAAATGCTTCGTCCTAAACATAGCAGCTAGTTCAGTCTAGCAAATCACAGTAACAACAGCTCTGCCGACAGGATCTGACACCTGGAACCAGCTTGCAGGAACGCTTGCAGGGCCAGCGCTCCCCTTGCTGGGAAGCATGTTCCTGGTATTTTGCTTTTCAACTGTGTCATGCAAATAAGCATGCTGATAAATGCAGGTTTCACCATCCTCTTATGGACTATACTAATTTACAGAAGATGGTCTTTCAAGGAAAATTAAATTTAAAAAATGTAGATATGAGTTCTGGCTTAGGAAACTCCTCAGCTACAGTTGTCTGATAGCAATGTAGATGTGTTAGTGGAAGTATAACTCTAAACTTGTCTGGTTTTATTCTTCTTTAGGAAGACTGTGTGAGTCTGGATGCTGGGAGAGATGGGATTGTGATCCGATACAAATACAAGCGTTCTTAGGCTCCGATGACAGGCTTTCACAAAGTTTTAAAAGGTATGCCATAGAATTATGGCCAAGAGATCATTCTCCATTTATTCGTTTCTAAATAGGCCTTAAAAATCCAGTGTACTTTCCTCTACAGCAATATCCAGACCGTGCATTTGACTCTGGAAGAGAAGAATCCTCCTGTGACTAGGAAGTGTGGTACCTCGGCCAGCCCAAAGCAATTATCAGCTTCCCAAAATAGAAGCCAGAAAGTACTCTGCCAGCTGAGATACCAGAAACTCTGAACTGAATCCTACCAGATCCAAATTACCCCTGCAACATGTGGCAAATACTTTGAAGCCAAATGGCAGATTCCCTCTGGCTCATAAAAATTCGCTGAAATATACCCCTTGTTAATTTGTTGGCAAAATATTGCAAACTTGACAAATACCATGGGGCAAAAGTCAAACATTGCACACCATGTGATTTTTGTTAAGATATTAAATTTGCAAGAGAACAGCATTTCCCATAACCTTAGAGATTAAAAAGATGGTGAATATTTTGCTGTAATTGGTCTTATTTCTATCTGTGCTGCATTTATGAATAATATTAATTCACACACAATTTAAGCCATATGGTGGAAAGAAAATTAAAAAGTTACAAAAAGAAAATTAGCTGTTGATATGTTCTCTGTGCCTAGGCAAATTTCTTGTTAGGTTTCAAGTTATAAATCTTTTTTAGCTTTAAATAAAAGCAAGTACACATTTTTAAGACGAACAACTAATTCTTCATTGTCTCGGCACAAGAACAGCCACTAATATCACATCCCTACCAAATTCAGCCGGGGAGAGCGATGTGTTTGCCAAGATGTACAAAGTCTGTCCTTCCTACAAAAAAAAGAACTGAAATGATACAGATTTACGGGCAAAGCGGGTGATGATGAGTAACACATTTCCAACTCGCTCACCTCTCTCTCAGCAAAAATCTTTCGAAGAAGCACAGCAGCTGCACGGAGCCCTGAGCATCATGTGCCTCCATGGCCTGACTCCTCCTTGAGCGAATCCCTATGAGGGAGTCCTGGCACACGCTCACATGTGGGTATTTATATCCCCCCCGTGTCTCGGTGTTGACTTTCTTGTCCTTTTGCCGCAGAACCACCCCTGCCTGTCTAAAGCGTATGGGAAGGTGGCAGCGGGACATCAGCTGCCCTGGGCTGAGCCAGCTCTCCTGGAGCAGTCACACCGCCCAGTGAAGGCACAGGAAGGTTACAAACGAAGTTTAGCTGTATTCTAACGAGCTCCTCGAGAGAGGAGTCACTCCTTCCGTCTAGATGAACATCAACAGAAATCTCAGCTGGGTTTGCTTGCTCCCTGCATGTACTTAAGGGAAATTTCCTCTTGCTGTTGTCATCTACTCTGTAACATTAATTGTACCCAAAAGGGCATTTTGGAAAATAGACCCAACCAAGTTTAGAGAACTCAATTCTCTTTGTGTTCCYTTAAGTTGAATTAAATGAGACTAATGTGGTTTAAAAGTTCTTGAGCAACACAATTAAAGCCATTACAACTCAATAGTTCTGCAATATTGACTTCACAACTGAAATAGAATTGGTTTTCTGGGAACAAATGGGAATTCCTRCATTTCTAATGGGAGGCGTATAGTGGAGACACATGCTTTTTGGAGGCTCTCTCTCATTTGCACATCCTGTAAGGTATTTATTCCATGGGTGCATTGCAGTTTTCACCACAGCACAGCTGGTTTTCCTGGTATTTGTCCAGCAACACATCTCGTGGACCCATTTGAGACTCTGCAGAGCTTTCTCTCTGCCTGCTGCTTAAAAGCTCTGGGAGGTTTAATAATAGATAACAACTCATGTAGCATTAGCATGATTAAACACTCAAGCGAAAGATTACCCAAGTTAAAATGACCAGATGTCTAAACTCAGAAGGGCCAATTCTAATTTTTTAAGCTCATCAGACTGATTTTTCCAAGGAACCATTTTGTCTCACTTTTACCCTAGGGCTTGCCTTTCTCGTAGCAGCAGTTCTTTTTTCCTCTGAGGGCCCTGCCGTACAACACAGCGCACTCCTCTCCTCGGTTCCAGCCATATCCCTGCTCATTCACCTTAGCATTACTTACTTTACAGAAACGCTCAAAAGTCCAAGGTGAGACCGAAGTACCTGATCTTGATGACTTCTCACACATCCCTGTACTGTCACGGTTCTGGCCTGATTTGTCCCCTTGTCACCTAAATAGAGGGTGCGCTCACAGGGCACGACACATGGCATAGGACTAACCAGTGTAGCTCCACATCCCCCTTGCGAGGGAGACACGAACTTCTACAGCAGTGCAGAGGCTCCAGCTAGATCACTCTGTTACTTCAGTTGGACCAGGTGCTGCTATATGCTGTCGTACCTCATACGTTCATATATAAGCATGTATGTGTACATAACGCTGCATATATAATGGTGGCAGTCATCGCACCTAGTGTCAGACGGCCAGTGCAGACATCCACCCCTAGCTAGTTACCTTAAAAGTGCAAAATCCAGCTGACCTGTTGGAGACTTTCACTGCAGCAGGAGGTGAACTGCGTGCCCCAAATGCCCATTCCTCTCCACGGATTAGAAAGGGACACTGGGGGTCATATACAATGAAGAGTCTCTTTACGGTCAAGAAAAATCTAGCTGATGGAGACCCTGAACCACAGGGCATGATTACCTTCATCCTCAAGCAGGCATCCTCACTCGGGCAGATGAGCTGTGCCCCAAAGGTGCCTCGTGCTCCCACGGAGAAAGGGAGCTGCGCGCCCAGCTCGGAGGCGGACGGCGGCAYGGCGCACTCAGATGGGCAACTTGGATGGGTGCCGACAAGAAAAGGTCTCCCCAAGGGAATGCGATTCGCAGGCACGCAGGAGCAAGGGCAGCCGCACGCTAATGGGGCTGAACCCCTGTAAGTCCTTCGTTCCTGCTGCCATCACTGAACATTTTACAGCAAGGGCGAGAAAAAAATGATGAACAGGAAAGGCGCTGACCTCTTCTCGCAGATTCAAGATCAAGATAATTAGTGAACTCATTACCCCTTTCCTGAACACCAACGTGTCTCCATTTATTCCTGCACCTTGGTACAAAACAAAGGATCTTTTCGTGTAACGAAATGTCACTGAATTCAGGATACCTAACAGGAAAAGTTACTTCCCATACTACATAAAATTGCTACCACCCCAGGTCACCACAATGTAGCCGCTTTTTTGTTTTCGTTTTTTTAAAGGCTGGGAAATTTCCAGCCCACTCATATAATTTCTAGTTTCCCAACCATCAGTCGCCTTTCACGTTTCAGGGCAACACTGATCACCAGCTGCAATAAAGAGAGACTTTCCCCACTACACGTAACTTTGGCCCTGGGGACTGCACGGGGGTCTCTGGCACGATTCACAGGCTTTTGACGAACGGGATACCGGACAAAACAGTAGGCAACTAAAATCACAATGTTCTAAGTCATGGGAAATTATCACGGTTACAAAGCAAATGTCAGACTGTATTTGCCAGGAGCTTTGTTAATATAAATAAACCTTTCAAGGTAACGCGGGCTAATCAGACACTCCTCTTAACAGGTGACCACAGAGCAACCTAAATACATGTGATCTACTGTTTTGCATAAAAGACGCAAGAAAAACCTGCTGCTTTACATTGTGTCGGAATGAACAAAAGCAACACTCAGAAGTTTAGGCCGTTTTCTGCTTTGCATTTTTTCATTCATTAACAGGACCAGCTGCAATCTTTGCCAGGTTGAATCAGCCCACATTCACASAGACCCAGGACCTGGACCAAAAATAATATTATGTGACAAATCCAGCTTTTCTGTCCTACTCCATAACACAGAAAGCCTTGAACAATGAATGCACATTCGTTTGGGCACTTTCATCTGATCAGCTAGACTGCAATTAGTTTTTTTCCTGTTTTTCTCCCCTTCCCAGAAACACAGGGATACTGTCTGGGTCAAAATTCGTTTTAAGACCAAAACTAAATTTATTGTTGACACTCATTTTAACCATATGGGTAGAAAAATTTTTTTAAAGATACAGTGTGCTACACTCCTAGGTTATATGGTTTCAGTTCAGAATCACTCTTTATGCTTTTCACTCAAATCCCTGCAAAAAGAAGGTCAGCAAAAGCAGCTCTTCTCCCTGGAAAATCAGGTTGACAGCAGTAAAATAACAACGGACTACAGGGCTTTATGCTCATCAGTGGTGACACAGACCAGAAGAGAACCTTATACAGAATATTAGAAACTTATTAAACACATAATCTCATTGCCCAGGCTTTTTTTTAATGGCTCATACTGTATATTGGTTAAAGGGATTTTCTTGGTTTGAGTATGCTGGGCATATGCTTAAGTGGATGAAGAGCGCTGCCTACTGCTACTTTTCCATTTTAACTACAGTGTGTTTTAATTCCTTCGCAAAACCGAGCCCTAGTCTGGTCCCCGTGGGTATGTCTACATAGAAAAATCGAACAATGCCAAAAAACRCATGCAAGAACTGGTCATCGTGGATCTGCACCGTTCGGTCACTGCAAAGGCCCTTTGCATGGTTTGGGGCTATGAGCCAGCACGGTCTCAAGACAGTGCTTGGGCAGTGCTGGGGGCAGATGTTGGGGCACAGACGCCAGCCCATGCTGAGGGGACAGGCCAGCCTGGGAGAGGAGCTGCCAGCAGTCACCAGGGATGTGCTGAGGCAAACTTAAGAAGCAGAAAGTGGTAACCCTGAGACCTGAGGACTGCCACCATCCAACTGGTTCAGGTCAGCGTAGCTGCCCCTACCACGCCAAGATGCAGAGCATGGCTTGACGGGCAATGGTGCCATCATGCAAAACCCCACCTGCAGTTCTGGCCTCTTGCATCCCTGCCAGCCACTGACAGCTCCTGACCTTGTTACAGTCTGTCTAATTTAGTAACCTCCAGTGAATCTTTCTTCCATCTGCTGAAGCTCCCCTCAGCCCACATAATCTCCTTGCTGCAGCCACAGCAAATGCGCTGACGTTCATCCATTTTCTGAACAACACCGAACCTGGCAAGCATCTATGTGACCACACGTACACGTGCCTGACTGCTCTGCCAGCTGACAGCATCGCTTTCAGAGGAGATGTCTGCGCACACACGCACACACGCTCTTCCGGAGGCAACAAGCCCAGCCGGCAGAGCTAGACTTTATCAGGTTTACAAGACACACACAGATGACCGACCTGCTGCAGCCGCCTGAACCTGTTGTCCACACACACTGTACCGATCCGCATACRCAGGCGCATAGTACTGATATACCCCAGGTTCTCTGCTCTCCCCTTCCTCTCCTCTTGGGTCCTCCCAAGTCTTAACGCACGTCCCCGTTCACTGCCAGCTCTGCCCGGCCCTCGCAGAACCGCGGTGCACGTGGCATGCCACGGAGGAGGGTTTGCACCTCCTCACGCACCGGGGGTGAGGTGGGCTGCACAACGTACCCACCATCGCGGGGGCTCAGGGTCCAAGGAGGGGAGCAGAGAYGTGGGCTTTCAGGAGGTCCCATCAGGGCATCTCCAGCACAGCTTCTCCTGGGACACAGCACTCACGGACACACAGAAGTACACCCAGGCTGCAGGGAGGGCAAGAAAACCCTCTAACATCCCCACTAAACGGCAAGGTAAATCCCGTCCAGTGCCCCTACACCACCGAAGGGCCCATGACGTGAAAAGCTGCACCAGCGTGGCTGACGACCAGTCATCTGAAGACGTGTGGAAGGCCTCAGCGATCTCCACCAGGGTCGTGCCTACCGCCGRCCTGCCAGCCACTAGCTGGCTGCAAAGCCCCAGCTGGTGAGCCACCAGGCAACTCACTGGAAGCATAAATCAGCAATAAACAGCACTGTCTAACACTACGTCACTAACAAATCAGTAAGAGATTATAAGAGATATATGTCATTTGACACGAATAAAGCATGGGATGATGTTAATGGCCACCATATTTTAGTTGCCCTGATGTGTGGACAAACTGCTCTTTAACAGCTCCTTACAGGCATGAACAAGCTCTTCATGAACAAATCAGACAAGGAGCATGCTGCACTTCTTACTTTAAGCCTCATGGGACCACAATTTGACTCCTTTCAGCCAAATGCATTAGAAACCAAAGTCAAAAATCTTGAAACCATTTAGATTCCCAGTGCTTCTTTATGTGCTCACCTTTACATAGACTTCACATGCAACTACGCTACTAATTTTTTTTATTCAACCTCTGAACTAAGCGTAGACTTAGAGCTGGATTATGCTTATTTTGGAGTCTCTGAATCATTCCTTGAGTGAGAGATTTTATGCAGATCCTCTTTTTTTGCCACACCTCCTGTAAAGGATGGAGAATCAGCAAAGCTTTTTTATCAATGTCAATAAAATTAGTACAGTGAGATAGTAGTGAAGCAATTCTCTGGATTTCTGCTGCATTACCTGGACCTAGACGAAGCTCTTCACCTCCATGTTCCAAATATTCATAGTTAAATATGGACCTATAAGGTAGACGTCCACCCTATGAGTCTATGATTCTCTTGGGGAGGTAAAGACTTCCAACAGGAGCCTTCTGCACAGTGCATTGCGCTGTCGACAGAGGATAACTGTATTTCACAGCTCACAATTAGGATGGGAAGAAGAAAAAGGTGTCAAGAAAAGTAATGAATAGGGCAATTTGTTTTTTCTTTTCTCCCTCCCCCCGCCCCATGCTCCTCTTTAGGCTCTCATTTCTTCAAAAGCAATTCATTCCTGTGATATGTCATTTTAACAACTGCTCACACTTTTAAAGAACATTTGCAGTAAAAAGAAACCCACGAAAAAATTCTCCCTTTTTTAAAAAAGTTTAAGTTGAAAATGGAAAATGTTTTACTTTCTCATGAACTTTTAACTGATTTTTTCTCTGTGTTTCACGGGCTATGAGAGTTGTTCTCCCTGCATCAGTGACAAAAACATCTCTTGCTAGCCAAAATCTCTCTTTGTTATTCAATAACTCACGAAGGATTCAGCCATTTCATGACTTGCAGAGTTCCTCAGCGGGAGCAGAATTCTGCCCCCATCCATGTCAGAGGGGGGCTGATACAGAATCCGACAGGGGCAAGGAAGGCTCGGAGCCTAAAGGAGGAGAATTTTGTTGTCTGTCCTAAACTGCGCGTTAAACAACCACAATTAGATTGCTGCATTTGTTGGCGAAACATGTATACGTATTTCAGGCATTGCAGCTGAATAACACAAGGATACTTGTCCCATAACGCACTACAGGAGACTGAAGAAATGTATGCACAGTACTTTGAGACGAGAGCTTTGAGATATTGGAGTTTTCCATCAACTTTAGCTGAAAATCACATATTGGGATAAAGGAATATTACTATACAAAACTTAAGTATGCAATACCATACCACCAGCTTGTAACATTACTGATTACTTAATTTCTGCTCAGTAAAACTAAATAAAGCAGCACAACAGTAGGTCAGATGATTCAAATTAGATGTTAAAAAATGCCGTTCTCTTAGGCAATTGAAGGCACTGGAGTGTAAAACAAGATCGTATTTGTTTGAACTGGGTAAGAGGGAATTCAGTGTTTTTCCATTAAGGTGCTTCTCTTCAGACAGAGATGCTGTCTGCACCTGCCTGGTCACACACTTTGTCTTCCAAGTGCTCTAGCTCCTGACAACTCACAATAACTCTTCCAGATCAGTTTTTTAAATTTTCATGCATGAAGTAACATAGCTCTAAAGCATTTATTTCTCACCTGCCATTTAGGATACATTACATGCAACTACAATTATAATTTGGAATTGAGATAGGTCCCCTTTACAAACACATTAACATTTGTTCTTTTTCATTACATGGGTAAGCACTTGGATTTTGCTATGCCAGAGCCCACGCTGTGACTTTGCTGATAGTCTTTAGTGCTCTGACAAATTAAATGACCTTGAAGTTTCCTCCTATTGACCATGGATGCCATAAATCTTCTATTACACACTTTAAAATAAAAGACAAATACTGTGATGCCTTGTTTTTTTCATATTCCATACATCATCTATGATAAGGGGATTGAAAATTGACTTATGGATCATAGCTATTTGGAGTAAGCTCCTTTAAGGCTATTTTCTGAACACAGAGGCAGTTTTTTATATGTGAACTTTTACTAACTCTTGTTGGTCAAGCGAAGCAAGGTCTCCTAGTAAACATGATGATATTTGCCATTTCTCTGTTTCACTATCACTCATTCRAAAATTTCAGGAGTCTTCTAAGTCTTCAGGGGACCAAGTTTACTGAGTTCAACGCAAAGCAGAAAAATGGAAAAAACTCAGTTCACTGGAAAATCATGCACCCCACACTGCCAGGTGCTGCAAGCCAATAAAAGCTCAACCTTCCTCCTGCCTACACAGATCCAAGGAGGGGGAATAATCTTACTGTTCATGCATAGTCAAGAGTCTAACAGAAAGGAGAGCTTTGGGGGAAAGGTACGTGTGTATGAAAGGGGAGGAATGAAGAGTGGGGACAGAAACAGAAAGGAAAGCTTGCAGGGCCTATGAGACTAGAGGTSACTGATAAGAATGAAGAAAACTAGGGACCCCCAAAAAAGTGGAACTGAGGAATGATTCCAGAAGGAGACTCAGAGATCTGGGAGGAAGAACAGTGGGTAAATTCAAGAGTAAGTAAAGAGCATTCGACAGGGGCCTTGAGAGAGGGTCAGAGAGTCAGTGAGCTGCAAACGAGCAGGGAGGGAAAGAGCCAAGCATGGGGAAGGAAGGTAGACATGAGATGCGCACCAAACTTGGGGTAGCACGAAGAGAGGACTACAGTCTCCTGCAGTTTCTGAAGTAGATGGAGTTGGGAGGACAATTGGTGGGGGACAAATAACGCAAGAAGCTTCTTCTGGGTGCTATGTAGTTGTCCTAGGGAAGCTAAAATGTGCACTACTCCTTAGACATATGTCTCATTTTTTGTCACCCTTAAAATGCAAGTTTGGAACTATCAGTGTTTTAGCTGCTTCTATATTTGCATCCCAAATGACTTAACTCAAAGTGGCTTGGGAATTATCTGGGATTTCACAGTAGCTAACAATAAATCATTTTGAGAAGGAAAGAGAAGTGAATCAAATCTCTACGTAAATATAGCCAATGCCAATTTGCATCAGCCAGGACAGCTGGCTCATAGCATTATTCTGCTATGCCCTGTGTAAAAAGCATGTTTCAGGCTCAACAGTGGACCACAATACACCTAAAAGATATTCTACTGTAAGCCTGTGCAACCCACCACTGCTTTCATAATAGTCTGGACATCATTTTTTAAAAGAGTCCAAAGCCAATAATTATTTTAGTGTGTAATTATTTCTTTCAGTAAGCCTGCAATACATATTCTTTGTGTAATTTATTTAATGAAGGGCACTTGAGGATTTTGAAACTACAAAATGAAATTTGTTAACTGTTAGTAACTACCAAAGTAGATAATATATTAATAGTTACAAATAATGAATCCATATCAACTATAATTAACAAGTTATCTGTAAATTCAAAACCAGCAAAGAAAAAATTAAAATGTTGTGTCAACTATCTTTTTCTCTAGTGTGAGACAGTTAGTGGACAATTGTTCTGATGGGAACAAGGACCAGAGACTTCAACTGACCTCAAGTGCTCACTGCTCAGCAATCTGTAGAGACCCAGAGACAGTGAAGGGATCTATAGCAGTGGCAGCAAATAACCGACCACTTCCTGAATTGCTGTTCAGTTCTTTGGTTGCAAAGAACCTTATAAACTGCCTTTCTAGCCCTTCCTGTCTTAGCTTTGTACCACCTTTTCCAAGCTGGAATATCTTCCTTCTCCTGAGGTTTCAAACCCTTCCTCCCAATCTTTCTTTTATACCAAGTGATACCTCTCAGCACCCTGCAGAAGCTGGACCACTCCACATGTCACAACATCCCACTCTTTGGACATGACCAACTTGGAGTACCCACCACCACTTCTTGTGTTGTAATAATCCTATGAACGAAGAAACTTCTCAGAACTTATTCTCCAGATAGTTTTTGTTTGGGCTTTTCTTTTTTTTCCCCCCTTTTATAATGGAAATATTTGGGATGTTGCATGAGGGATTGTTTTATTATTCAGCTCTCTTTTTCTAATGCAAAATGACAAGATTGACTGATACTTATAAACTCCCCGGTGAAAGATGACACCAGATGATGCCAGAGGCTAAGCTGAAATAAATGTACAACTGTTGTGCAAAATCACATACCCATCTATGAAACGTCTGGATAAATTTGCAGGTCCTTTGGATACTGGAAAGAAGTTTCTCACTATGCATCGGTTCTCTTCGTCTCTACAAATATGAATTCCTTCTTCTGTTCTCTGATGACCACTGCACCCTGCCTATATATATATGTATATTATCTTGAAAGTCATTTTATTGTACCCTGTATCTCATGGTCAGGCATCTGAACAACAGACAGAGTGAAGGAAGCAGTTTAACAGAAGGTAGCATCTCTCAGTGGCTTTGAAAAGAAGATCCCATTCACTTGGTGAAATAAGGAAAGCAAACTGACTACAGGACTTCAGGCAAAATCTCTGAGTGTTGGGAGTCTAATGGGTTGATCCCCAAATATAACCATCGCAGTCTCAAGGGGCCGTACCAGGAGTGACTKCAGCTACAGAGTGTTCACCAATTAACAGCACAGTCACTGCTTGAATCACTGCTGAACACAACCTTTCTGACCTCTACTATATTTGTGACAAAGTCATAAAAGCTCAAACACTCGGCAAACTGTGGCTATTTTAAAAACGTGTGAAGGAAACACATAAAAGAAAATGCTAACGAGAAAAGGCTCTCCCATAACCTACCATGCAATGCAACATGTGCTTCAGATGAATTTTCAATCACTACTGCCAACTGTAACTTCAYTGTGCAACATGGTCTCCCTTTAACATTGCTGGAAATGCATACACATGCGCTGTGATAAAATAGTGGAGCTTTATCTCTAAACGCAGACAACAAAAAGCACTCTGATAAGAGTAAAGAATTTGTTTACTTCTAATGGATTTCTGCCACTGGAAAGAGAAATAAATGYCCTGTCAGTTTTAAAAATATATATACTCATATTATCTACGGTATTAATCTAGGGAAGAGAAAGCTGTCTAATAGGAAACTATAAAATTTATTTAAACTTCACAACACACTCAATGACAAAGAGGTACATGCATATTCACAAACCATATAGGAAATTTTTTTTTAATGAATTTCAATTTTTTTTTAATTCTGAAATCTGATTTGAGGACATTTGTTATCTCTTTGGATAAAAAAAAATAGAGCCTTACAGTACTGTTATATATTGTAAATACAGTACCTGAGTTACAGGCTTTATAAAGCTGTAACCTTGGTAAAGCAGATAYAGGGACTTCTCTCCAAGCCATATCCAGCAGGATGATCAGTTCTTATCGGAGAACTTGATTCAAAARCCATCAGCAGCAAAACACCTTTAAAGATAACTCTTTGGCAATTATCTGAAGTATGAGTTACCTGCAGAGAGACTTGACAGGTGCTAATCTGCTGTCACGAAAACCTGTAAGAATACATAACGTGAAAATCTAGCATCTTGAGGATTACTTTGCTAAACTCAGAAAAAAAAAGGCTGCATTGATGCAGGAGAAGGAACTGTGATTAAGGGCTGGGAGAGAACTGCAGGTAAAGGTTCGGACAAGCGGGAGCAGATTCTAGGAAATCCATAAAGGGGACTGAAATGTGCATTCTGCAAAGCAAAGTTAATAGTCTTTCATACAGGTTAGCGAGACTTATAAGTCAAGGAAGGTATGGGACTCAAATCTCTGTTTTCATCAAGAAAAAATTCTGCAGAACTTTAACTTAAACTGCTGTTTAATCATCAGCTGAAGCTTGAAGCCTAAATAAAGTTTATTGCTTCACATTAGAGTGAACCTCTCTCCTTAGATACACACTGCAGATTAACAGCATATGTAATACAATTGTTATGAYGGCCACTGAGTCCTCAAAATGATTTCCGTGGGAGTCCATAAAATAAAACAGCCCTCAGTAGGATAGAATTGAGACCTTACTCAGACACGAAAACTTTTACAGCAAGCTACATGGAAAAATATAATTYAAAGGCAAAAAAGAATCAGTAAAGAAATGGGTTTGGAGGTGAAGACAGGATTTAGTACTCAGACAGGARTGATTGTAACATGATGGATTTAACTGAAACACAACTGGATCTCGATAATAAGTAAAGCTGAATGACTAGTTGTAAAGATGGGTTAAAATGCACCATTCTTAACTCAGAAGTAGCAGACTCATATGTCACAACTGGAGATAACAGAGATGAACTATGGATTCGGGCAGTGCGAGASAGAATCTTAGGAGGCAAAAATTGAAAACAGTCATGGTAACAAATTCCATTACAGAGGAGGGTGACAGATCATCGGAAAGGCTGGGAAGAGGGAGGAGATAAAACCAAATGAAAAAGGTGTCTCTGGAAAACGAATATTATTATTAGTTGGGAACCGTAACTGTTCAGATGTAAATTGTTAACTCCAGGTACCTAGTGTAGAAAGCGAAGCCAGATGTGGCCGTGTTCCTGGCAGAGTTCCTCTCCGGTGCTGCAACACCTGCAGGGTCACCTCTTGCAGAGCATCAGTGGCAATGGCCAAGACCTCCCAAACCTGCCTGCTGGTCTGTCCTATGGCTCTCACGGACACACTAAGATACTGTGGCACTCGTGAACCAATTGCGTTAATGTTCATTAAGAATCACAGGGACTATTTGTAGGCCCATAGCCCAAGATCCGGTCAGCAGGTACCCCAGGTCCCAAGAAATAATGTCCATAGTCAGCAGTGCTCCAGTCCCATCATTTCGCACATCAGATGCTGCGATGGGAATTTGCTTCCAGTCCGTGTGAGCGCACGGCGCAGCAGCCGTCGGGAGCAGTGGGCTGCTCAGCGCTTAGGAACTCTTCAGGCAAGGCAGAATAAAACAGYGTGGCCAAAAGACATTGCTCATCAGCAGGGACATGGACCTGAGAGCCAGGGAGCGGAGCTTTTGCTAATTCCTGCAGTTCTCACTTTGGGCTGGGAGGGGGAGACATTTTAAGAAACTTGTTTTATAATATTATTAAACTGATATAATTTTTCAGATTAAAGGCAATTGGTTGAGAAAAAGTTATTTAAAGAAGTTAATTGGGAAACACAGCTTTACCCTAGCAGCTTCAAGGGAAGAGCAGCTGAGCTTTCTCCTCAGCTTGCTCCCCAAAGGACCTCCCTTGTGGTTCAAAATTTATGTCTAGGACCACAWGTAAGCAGAAAATGAAGAGAAAGGAAGCTTAAATATTGGAACTATATGTATGGGTGAGAGAAGGGAGAGYTGGCCATTAGTCAGGGTGAGCTGGTGCATCAGTTCCACTTCTCRCATCAGCCAGAAGGATGATTTGGGGCCTGACCTGGCACCGTGCAGCAGCCAAGGGTGCCCCGCAGCCGACATCAGCCCTAACACCAGGCCCACCGAAAACAGGGAGGAAGGAGGTAAAGGACCAGAGAGCAGAGCAAAGGGCTGGGGAAAAGCGGGTAAGAAGAAAAAGGTGAAATGCGATACAGGGGTAGACAGAGGTGAGCAAGACGGGCAGAGGGCAGGGGGAATGGGTAAGAAGAAAGACAAACATGGAGATTATTTATCAAGGRGATCAGCTAGCAAATCTGATCACATTTGGTGGGGTTTTTTTTTCAATAAAAGATGTTCACATGGAAAATGGCATTTCAAAACATAAAATTATGAMTATAGAGTCATTTATTTAGTGACAAAGTCTGGAAGAATTTGGGRATGCCTATTGTCTCATTTTTTCATGTTGTGCTTTGCTCCCTCTGCTTAATGGGCAAGTAAGAAATGAAAGAGAAAATCAGAGAAAAGAAAGGAGAAAAAAAGGAGACAGATTTTCAAAAGAAATATTATCAAAAATCTGAACATGTTTATTCCTTCAGTTTTTAGCAGTATCTTTTTTGGCATTTTTAAACCCATTCTCTCTCTCCAGCCCTTGGTCCCCAGCTGCTCTGTGGCCATCCCTAGAGAAGAGCTCTTGTCCCGTGCTTGGCGTACAGAGAATGCCTATGGCTACTGCCCTCAGAGAGCAGGATTTCATAACTAGCCTTTTTAAAAGAGTTTTAAGTGGTTCCTCCACACTGCAGGGGAAAGTCACAGCCTCGTACCAGCACGAACCTTCTCCTTGCGGAGGCAAGGGCAGGTGCAGAGCCCCAGGGTGCCCCAAAGCGAAGACGACTTGAGCTGCATGCGGAAACAGCGCGGCTCTGGCTCCAGCTCCTCCCCGGCCCAACACAGACCTCCGAGGCAATGAGACGAGTTTGCACTACTGCTTCCATCCGCCGCTGAAGGCGAAAGCAAAGAAAGTGCATGCATCCCAAACAGGTTTTCTCTTACTGAGGGTGTTCTGCTACTGTTTATAGACTTTTTAATAGTCTGCCTCTCTGCCCATCTGGCGGTCCCTGCTTTGACTAATTTTCACAAAACACAACGGGGCCACAGAAGAATCAAAGATACAAAGTCCATACACACTCTGTGGAAATCAGTGACTGAAGAAGAAGGAGCTCACGAGTGGTGCCCAGATGGAGGGAAAGGCAGGAAGAACTCATTCATTATACTGTATTCGTTATAGCAGCTGCCGAAAGGCCAATTGACATGACGCAGTGGCCAGCTAATCAGTGCATGGGACTCTGCAAACCAGCTGGAGCTCGTGCTGTCTCCTGCCCAAAGAGAGTCTCATAAAGGACATGGGTGAGGCCCCAGGGGTTCCTGCAAGGGGACTTTCGGGAACAGGAATCCGTAGGAAACCAGGCATCACAGTCTGCAGAACTTGTGACCGTTACTAAAACGCCTTCAGGTCCCAGGAAGGATCTACAGGAGCGAATATCTCCTTGTATATCTGTCACTCCCTGGTTAGGTGTTTGCATGGCTGCACAGCACAGTGGCATCTGTTCTCTTCTTTAAAACATTATTGCCACAGTAAATGAACATACCGCTTCAATCACTTGCATCTCTTTGAGTTAGGGGTTAGTCAGACTTTGCCAAAAGAATAATTTACGTGAACTTTAAACATTTGTCAAAAATGAAAATCTGAGGAGGAAGAAGAGACAAGCTAGCACAGTGGACATCTGCTTCTCCAGGCAGCTTCTCGCGGCAGGAGGTTTCCGAGGTGTACTCACTTGGGAAGCACGTGCAGTCCCGGTTTATCAGTCTTTCAGAGCCTTTCCTAGGGACAATCTGACATTTCAGAGCTTCCGTTCCTCCCCGTGACACTTCCCAATGGCAACTGTCACATAAAGGGATTCTACTTAAAATTCAGGTTTAGTAATAGAGTAGTTGAGAAAACCTCAGGGTGCCTGTAAGATTTAAATGTAGGAAAACCGTCAGTGTCAGGCCATCAAACTGTTTACAGCAAAAACAGGCTACCTCAAATGGCAAATGAATTGTTTTATCTCCTTTGTCAGGGGCTTGCTGCATATAATTTAACACGACAAAGCACAGTACTGGACTTGGAGAATAATAAAACCAGATGGAGCACTTTCTCTTTTATGTGACCTTTTTGTTCCTTGACTTGAATCAGGCTGTAAATTAGCTGCACTAAGTAACTAGTGCTCCCTATACCCACCTGCTCACTTTAGTAAACACATGCAACCTTTCCTGCTAGGCTGTTTAGTTTAATGGCATCTCTCTGACATCAGACAGATGTGACTTGGTGCTGATGGTGCTACGTAAACTGTGCTAATGGAACCTCAAGGCAACCTTGAACAACAAAGAGCAACCTTGAACATCAAGCAGACAAATAAAAACTGTGCTCTAGCTGTTACAATTGCAAAGAAAGCCTTGAAAATGTGAACAGAGCGAACTTGGGCAAGTTCCCTGCTCTCTTTCTGTAAATTCCTCATGGACAAAACAGTTGATGTGGGAAAACAATGCAAATAAGCAGAGCTGGTGGCAAAAAAGCGAACATGACAGTCAGCACTACAGAGGATGAAAACTGTGCTCCTTGATGGAGATTTGCCATTTGTTACAACCTGCCAAAAACCTAGACCTTTCTAATTTTTTTCAAGACTAAAAGGATTAAGACATATTTTGGATTGAGAAAATCATTTCATTTTGACAGTCCTAGAACAGTGGCATCTTTGTTATCGTGCCATTCAGAATGAAAAGTCACTTCCACACTCAAAATACTTTGATACTTTTGGAGAAAAGCAGGGTGTTTTGACAGTCTTAGAGAATTCTCAGAAATGTTTTTACTTACAGGGGATACATTTTCCCAATTATAGGGGATGATGATAGGATATTCTTCCAAACTTTTTCCAAAGAGCTGTAGCTTTTAGTGCTATCATGTACATGGTCTACACAAAAGCTCTACGATACTTTTATACTCCTGTCCAACTGAGCAGCACTCATTTGCAGTTTTTAAATGGATGCACTTAGGAAACTAAACTTCTTATATCTCCTTACTCATTAACTGTGGAAGACTGATATTTGCCTCGGCTCAGTTAGGCTCCTTCGTGTGTGAACTGGATTAGCTGGATTCTGGATGGCCATGGCACCGGTTACCTAATCCAATTACAGCAGTCCAGTTACCACATAGGTTTCTCTTCTCCTTGTCATGAACCTCATGTCTTCTTCGTACAAGATGAAAGACTCCTTAAAGCTGAGCAGAAATAAGTTCACATATTAATATATTGCCTAGATCTGCCTAGATCCCTGTGCCTGATTACTCCCTTAGTATCTTTACATTATGGTTTCTGACAAGGGTGAAAGTAGAGCACAATTACAGCAACAGTGTGAATGAAAACTGAGCTATACCGCCACACTTCAGTTTTCATATAGGATGCAGCCTTGATGCCATGAATAATGAACATGCATCATTGGAAGAAAAAGAATGTTACATTTGGGATTAAAAGGAACAGTACCGAGGCCATCAGATTACAGCAACAAAATGCCCAAAACAAATTACCAAATTCCACAGAGTGAACGCAGTCTGCTTACCATCGGGGACCAAATCATTATCCCGTTAGGCAACAACAATCACAGCAGCAGGAGACCTACACCGGTAAAGAAGCAAGAGGCAGAACTACAGGTTGTAGGAATAACACTGGGAAATGAGAACACTCACCTCTGAGCCATGTTAGAGGAAAGTCAGTCTTTGATGGACTGTCTAGAGGAGTTTTCTTGTAAGCAGGGGTGTATCCACATTATGCAAAATACCACAGAGAGAGACTCATAAGATTTTCTAGAAACCATAGCAACACAGATGAATGAACCCTATACCTGGTGTCCTCTTTACACCATCCTGCTCTGCTCCGGTGTTCCTCTCCCATGACCAAAGCATTTGAAATTGCAGCAGCACAACATGGGGTGCTCATTAATACTTCTCCAAGCACTTCGGGCTGTGACTTGGGCACCCATGAGACACGGCCATCTCACAAGACTAGGGCAGTCAGACACCCACGAGATAACTTACTATGCAATGGTATCATTAGAGGAGGAGAGGGATGGGAGCTCTCCTTTATTTTGATTTTTCTGTTGATGGGTCAGTCACTAGGGAAAAGCTTTAAATATCACAGCACTTTGTGGATCTGGTAAAGATCTAAAGGTTATTGCAACAATTTTTGTAAAGGTGGTATAAGACAAAGAATTCATTTTGGACCTGTAAAACTAAGAATTGCCAGATTAACATTTGTTGGTTACAATATAACATGATTACAGCTTCTGTATAACACTGCAATATATTCAACGAAACAGCGGGAGCCCATAAATGAATACTTGTTAGTCAGGAATGAAATTCTGCCACAATAAAAACTATGCAACTGGGTCCTGATCCAAAGCTTAGAAGAGTCAAGGGAAATGATGCTTCTGCTTTCTACGAGCTTGAGACAAGCCCTCCATTACCTCCTAACATCAGCATTTAAATCATACGCATTTCATGCTGTTCTTTGTAAGCAGCTTTGTTCATTTAGATCTCTGACACTAGCAGCATAAACAACACTCGTTAATAAGAAAACAAATGATTTGCCACTACTGTAGTGATTTCAGTGAATTTTAAATCTTCAAAACAATACCTCTAGGTCCAAAAAATTACAGCATCAAATCAATTTGCCTTGATTCTGGATATCCATTCATCTGGGTTCGTCTAATAAAATGAGCACAAAGTGTTTATTAGTTTAACAGTTTATTTATACCACCTTGCACAAAGTTATAAAGACTGAAAGCAAACTTCCTAAGTAGGAAAGCCATTCTGAGTCTAAGCAGGTATCCACCAAGGCTGGAATTGTTCAAGGAGGCCGGGGAATTAGCACCCGCTCCCTAAGCAGTGTCAGAAGCACTTGGGCACATTAATTTTTAGGTTCCTCTGAAATACCATCCTGCATTGATTGAGGAGATGCTGCTGGTAATGTTAATGACTTGCTAACAGCAACACTTTAGGAAACCTTTTTGACTGACGCCCACTGTCTATGCCCTAAATATGCTGCACTGTGACAAGAAGAAAGTGCTTCTCACTCAAGCAAAGATAATGCTACGACAACCAAGAAGAAATGGGACAACCTCCCACTGCTTGTATTTGCATCCAATCTGCAAACAGTGGGGGACAACCGACCAGCAGCGAACATTTGGTTCGCACCACTTAACAGCTCTGTTCTAGACAAGAAGCGTCTACGTAAGCTAACGAGGTCAAATTCATCCTTGATAGAGCTTTGCTCACTGCAGGGGAATCTCACTGAGAATGTTCTTGGCCCATTACTGCCTTTAATATTTCTCAGTCCCCTATTTATTCTTTTACTGAGCTCTAAACTGAAGGCAAAAATTGCAGTTGTACTTTATTCTAGACTTCTGTTGGCCATGATGCAGAGTTATTTGGACACTGCTGAAATTGTGAAAAAGAGCAACTAAGTTAAAATCTGTTCCTCTCTGGTTCTCCTGTTGCATTTTTCCTTACTTTCCTTTGGGCTTATTCCTGAATATTTTATTTTATTCTCAGGTTTAATCTGGAGCTGAAAAACATTCTGAGAAAGAGTAAAGGAAAAATAAAAAGTGCATATATTAGAAATCACTGCACTGTTCTAGGGAATGAGAAAAAGCAAGATGAAAAATTCAGATTTACATACCACAGTTGGAAGACCTCATTACATTATATTAAGCATCTACTCTCAGTATTTTCTTATTGACACTTCTACTGGTTTGTTAAAAAAGGAACAAGTTCCCCCAAACTTCCAAGTAGCATTTTTTAATTGGAAAATCACTGTAAATGTCTCTGTTCTGGCCACATTCAAGCGTGTTATAGGGAGCAAAGAAAAGTCTGATGACACCCAGGCTTTGCACCCAATGGGCACTGTAACCGCGGCTGTGTGAACCAAGTGCAAGGAGGCACAGAGCGATTCACTCCGCAGGTCAGCAGAGCCCCTCAGCACCATTCGCTATGACCTCCTGAATAACAGCACTTCTCCCAGAAAAGCTTTCTCATTTCCAGCAAGGGTGACTCCACAGAAATTCTCCTAGTTTGTCCCTACAGTAAAAATGGTGCCTTTTTTTCCCGTTGGACTATGACTAGCCTCAGCAGCCAAAACTCGGACCTTGCTAGACCCTTGTCTGCTAAACTAAAGAAGTCATTTCCAAAAGCCTTGTTTCCTACGCAAGCTATGTGAACTGTGATCAGTTGACCTTTATCCCTTAAGTAATCAGATTAAACCCAAAGCAGATTAAACTCAAAGTTTTTCTGTACAAAATCTCTGAGCATTCTTGCATTTTTTCTTTGAATTCTTCACAATATAGCAATACGCTTCCTCAGCCTTGGCACAGTATTTTGGTAGCAGATGCTCCAGCAACAATAGCTTTATTGAGACTGACAAATTGTGCTACAGATATGAAAATATGTACTGACTTGCTTATATCCAGCCTAAAAGGCAAAAAAGATGCCCTGTATCAGTAACTTTCTTCATCATCTACCACTCATCTCATCTTCATATATTCACCTGTAAATTATCGGTTACAATTTCAAGTTTTCTTACAAGTCAGTGAGGATAAATCCTAGAGCAAAGGACAGTGCCCGCTATTCCCTTCTGCAACTCTGTGCCTCTCCCATACAGTGCTCCTCTGACACACGGACACCCGTCAGGCAGCTCTGGTCCGTTGTCTTGGGCCACATCAACTCCACGTCTGCCTTTTTCCTTAATCAAAGCATCTCATGTGGAGGCAAGTCATGAGGAGGAAGAGGAAAGTTCATTACAGCATTGCAACTGCCACTGTTTACCAAGCTTGTCATTGCAAACAAAAAGATATCATGCTCATTTTCCAGGGATATTTATCAAAACTCCAGCTTGACTGGCACTAACTACATTACTCTCTTTCAGCGTTTGATTAACAAGTTTAATGAGGACTTGTTAATGCCTACTTGGGTAGTGAGGATCATGTGTGTCATCTAGTGCTGCTATCCTCCTGTTCTCTCCTGGAGTCTGGCAAATGGTGCCAGAACACGGTTTTGGCCCAAGGTAGAACGTTACTGAGATGACAACCCACTGGGTCTGGAAACGAGCAGCGCCCATCTGTACACACACACACGCACACGCACATGCATGCCCACGCACAGACTCCCTCCGTCCCTCGAGTCAGCTAAAGAGCAAGGACCTAGCAGAGGGATTTTGGCTGAAGAAAGAGTTTGGGATTGCATCTGAACCTACGAAGCTAGTTAGTAGCTAACAGCTATAAAGATACAGAGTAAAATCAGGCTGTCAGGGAGTAACACAGACCGGGAAGGAAGCAGAGTTTGCATTGATTTGTGGAGTCTGATGAAAATAAGCTATAAGCAACTTCTAGGTGTGTCATATTGGTTTGTTCGGGTATCCTCAGGTTCTGCCTGTGATGATGAAAAAGCATCAACTTCAAAGCTCCCATTTTGAAGTTTCCACTTTGAAAAGCCACATTTCCTGGCTTGAAAAAACATGAGTTCGGGATGTTTTTTCACTTTTTAAATATTTTTTCAAAATCCACGAACATGCAGTTAACCCTACTGCTGGAAAAAGGCAGCAGCGGGGGCAATAAATTTAGCATACAAGGCTGCCACTGAAATGCTGGGGGATTTTGAGTAAAGGCTCATTTTTGCCTTGAGACTGCATCATAAAACCATAACAACATAAACCACAACATATTTTTTGGCACTGTATTGTGCAATATATGATCTTAGAAAGGAAAAGAAAAGGAAAAGAATTAAGATAAAGTCATTCCGAGGAATGTTTTGCCTCCCACAAAGATATTTTAGTATCTAAGCATAAGCTCCCAAAACAGACTTTCCCCCAAGCAAATATTTGTTCCTTCTTCCCCTCATCAAGTTTGGCTGAAATATCCAGCAGATTCAACATTTAGTAACTGCGGACAAACAGCATTTGCACAGACATTTCCTTGGAGATCTGGGCTCAGCACAACAGAAACGGCAGCAGCCTGTGCTAGGGAGCCTTAGTCACTCTTGTACTAGATTTCCGATGACAGGCTGCTGGAAATGCTTTGTACTTGTAATATAATATTAAAATCAATTAAAAAAGAAACCCACTTTCTTTAATTAAGGCCAAATGGATGTGCGAAACTATTTGACAGATTTTTAAATAATTTAGCTAGAGTGGAAAGATGGAAAGAGAAAATAGCATTTGAAGGTATTTAAAGCACAGCATGATAAGCAGCTAATCTGAATAGAAACGGCAGCTGTTTTTCCTCTGTGTCCAACAAGCGTAATTGCCTGAAGATTAGGGAACAAACACCGCAGTACAGATGACGGGAACGGAGGACAAGGGTGGGCAGATGGCCCGTTCCACCTGACTCTGCGCTGGATCTACTTCCCGCCCGTGTGCTCAGCGCTGCTGTTCCCGCGTCCTCTCTCGCTCCTCCGCTTTGTAAAGCCTTGGCCCTCGCGGCGTAGCACCAGCTGAACGGTTCGTTTAGCCATTCCTCTGCAGATCACAGGGACAGATTCCGCAGGTTCCCGTGGAGGTAAGGGCAGCCGGGTAAAATCCTTTGGCTTCTACAGTTTGCATTTTCCACCTGATTAGCTAGGACCGTTTGGAGCAGTGCTTGTGCGTTTTGTTTTGTTTTGCCAGCTTTTCTAGGGATATGCAGATGAAACTCAAGGGACCGAAGTCAGTCATATGCACCAGCTTCGTCCTTTAAGAGCCTGTTTCGAATTCTGCTTCATGCTCTATCTTCTACTAAGAACGATTGTGTGTAAGAAAACCCCTAAATGTCACCTGCGTTCTCTAACTGCATTTGCACAATACAGTCCTGCAGCTTCGATCGTACTGCCAATACAAATCGATGGTGTTAGTCCAATTTAACTCGAAATGAGATAAACGCGAGAACTCCAAGCACCGCACTTCTCTTGCAGAGACCGCATGGCCAAGCGGACATCTACGTAGCCCCAGGGACGCGCAGCAGCTCCCGCGCGGCCACAGCACCGCCACGCTGCACCTCCGCGCCGGCTGAACGAAGCCCACCTGGGCTCCGCGATCCGCTCCGGCTCCTGCCTTTCGGCAGGGCAGGCGCTAAGTGAGCCCCCCGTGCCTCCAGAAATTAGGTTTCTTTTCCAGCGCTGAAGAGAAGGATGCAGAATCACAGCAGGCAGGGGAGGGGTGAAATACAGCCGCGTGGTGCCYGTTGCATGCTGCAGGGTCACCTTTACAGCCCAGAGATTGCAGCAGATACATCATCGTCAGCAAACGTCAGGATCTCCTGTGAAATGCTCCCCAGMGATGCAGCCAGATTCAGTAGTGTCCTGCAGACCCACGATAAAATCAAGCCAGGAGTCCTGGGACGAGAGCTTAGAGAAACCTGAAGTGCGAGGCGCCATACACCCTGCAGCCCGCTGCCTGGCCGGGACACTTCGTTGGGGAAGAGCGCTTTGCAAACCGGCTTCCAGAGATTATAATACCAGCCTCTGCCTGCAATCCAGCCCTAGCAGCGGTGGGTAAAGAAACGCAGCGGCACAGACTGAAGGGAAATCAGAATCCAGCTCCCACGGAACAAATGAGAGATTTTGTATCTTCACCAGCTTTAAAACACAAAGGAGTCGGTCAAGAAAGCACCTGGAGTCCACGGGCCATGAAGTGTTAGAGCTCGAAAGCAACAGGAAGTATCTTCTGGAAGTATCCATAACTTCTGGAAGTATCCATAGCCTCAGTATCGCCTGTCTGCTGCCAGGGAAAAGACTCACACTAACTCAGACAGCAGCTCCCACATCAACAAACCTGCCTCAAGAAAAGAGCGAGCAAACACGGGACGAGTGCAGGAGTCTCGCCTGCCCCGGTGCACCCGCATTTGCAACAGGGAACTTGGGCTTAACAGAGCCGCCGCGCTGCCCGGAGCAGGCTGCCGGATACTGATAACCACGTGCAGCAAACCTCACCGGGAGCTGCGGAGAGCAATTCCAGAAAGCAGCGCAGGTCTTCCTAGGGAAGGTTCACAGCCTGCAGCACYTCATTACCCATTTCAAACAGGCCAGGCGCAGTTACATGCTTAGACCTTCTAAGATATTTCTAGGGAAGGTTATAAAACCGCAGAGAGAAAGTTCTCCCCGTCTGGAGTATGGATAAAAAGTCGATGCACCGCAGCTCTGCCCAGAAGGGCTCATCTTCCAGACACAGCCGAGTCCGCCCCATCCTGCCCCACGACCGCCCTCGCCRCTCTCCGAGGACTCCCAAAGGCGGCAGGAGATAGGTACTTTGGGCTGGATTTCTGGAATTCTAGCAGACGCGCTTTGAACGCTCGCTTTGCACATTCATGGTTTCTGAGAGGGGAGCAGGAGCAGGAGCTCCYGCAGGAGCACTTCATCTGAATTGTCTTTTCCAGTCTCACAAAGTACGGTCTGTCTAGTTTCTCATTTTCTACCCAATGATGAAAGATTTCCCSATGAACTTATAAGCTGTAAGCGGTAGCTGCAGTTTCCATGGACATAAAATCACAGAACTTGCCCACTATCTCCTAACCTAAAGCTGAATATTTGTAGAAAGGCCAGAGAAAAAAAAAGGAGAAGAGCCCCAACGCTGCGCGCTGCGACTGGTGCTCTGCACCACTGCCGAGCCACTCCGGCAAGCGCTCCCGCACGCAGGGCAGAGCTGCTAGCTGTGCAGGGCAGAGATGAAAGGCTGTCGTCTCTTTGCATGTTCTGTCATTCATTAAAGAGCTCCTGATGCTCTTAGGCACTTACATTTCTTTTTCTGCTCCATCACAGAATAAAAATGTTTACAGCTTCCAGACAAGCATATATTGAGGCTCAAAGACCCAGCAGAACAGTACGATCTTTTGGAAAGGACGACAGGACTGAAAGCAACTGCACGTACCATGGGTGATCAAGACACAGCCATCTGCAGGTAAGTCTTAACCTTTAGTTGTGTCTGATTCCTGTTGACCTACCCAGGGGAAGTCTAATAGAGCTTTCCTTCATGTTAAATGCAACACTTCATTTAGAAAATCACTCTCTGCACTTAAAAAAAATGCTAATAATGACTTCTTACTGATCTTTAGTGTTGCCAGGTAACCAACTGATACTMTACCAAACCTACCCCTATATTAATGCGATGCATTTAATGATTAGGAGACTGTTCAGACAAGTCAAATGAACTTCACTAGCGCAGGAATAATAATTTRGCATTGCTTCAACATTTCTTTCAAAAAAGTGCAGGCCTTCTATTTCCTTCATGGGATTACAAAGCACAGTGAAATAGTGCCCATTTTTTTCAGTCTATGAATGAAAATTTCATTTTAAAAGCAGGAAATATTTGAAACCAAGATATTTCTTCAGAGCTCTTGACTTTTGAATCTAAGAACTGGTCTAAATCAATTCAGAGTCCTGAAATGATCCTATTTTATAATTCATGAACCTGTTTTCCACAGCCATCACCTGCTCAGCCTGGCTCATGCCCATTAGTCAAAGAAATTTAGCTCATCTTTAATCACCGGTGTTCAAGCAGTTGCTGGAGTTCTGGTGATTTGTGCACAAACAATACGTGCTCTGGGGAAGCTTCAYAAGGCTTCACAAAACTGTTTACTTCCGATACAGCGGCACACCACATGCATCATTATCCCTGTGTTTCAGCTCTTTACACTTTTCTTTGTCTTTAACATATGTCAGCAAGAGCACTGGGTCTCCAGCTGATGTTATTCAGATTAGAGATATAGCTAAGGAACTCCTCACCCTCTTCTTTTGTGCAGGTTGGTGGCCGGTAGCAGGCAACATTTAATACTCTAGCTGGGAGCAAAACTGTGAAGACACAAGACTCTTCTGACTTGAGAGAGGTTGCAAAAAAACCCAACACCTCTGCAATCATTGAAACAAAGACCAAAGCACACAAACATGGCTTCTTCTTTTTTTTTTTTTTTGGCCTGTGTTTTGTCTTGCAGAGATTTCGTGATTGTCATTGCAGGCAATGTTATCCTTAATTTATAAGAAATGTAATTCTAGCTAAAAGCATCTGTTTGTGTCATGAAAAGTCATAARGAAAACTTAAGCCATTTCTAAGATGATCCATTAAAAGTTGACTACAAATCAAGGGCCTAAACCAATGCTGAATACRATGTGATGAATTATAATGGCATTTCCAAGTTCATCTTCTTCAAAGTCCTGTGAGAAAAACACACTCCTGCAGAAAAGATATGTTTTCCTCTGTGGCAAGCACTCGCAGGCACTCCACCCCAACCTTCCACCTGCTGCTCCTCTTTGTTCTACGATGCTTTTTATCTTTCCAACGGACCCGTTCCACTTTGCACTAATAGCTACATATTACGAAGCCAGAACCTAATGCTATGAGCACCTACCGGAGAAGGAGATGGATTTTCAGCCTCTCCTTCAATTAATTTATCACTGTTTCCTATTTAAGCACTCAGTCATACAAGCACAAGGACGGCGTCCCAGCGCACGGCCTCGCCGCAGGACCTGAACCGAGCCTCAGGGGCCATCGCAGTAACCTCTCCTCTAGCGCAGCGGTTCCCAGCCACTTCTGCTTGCAAAACCTACTGCTGTGGCATTCAGACCTGATGATTGCTAGCATAAACAAGTAAATTTCTGTGGATTTGTAATTCCCTTGTCACGGATTCAAGCTGCTTTGTGAGCACAATGTCTAATTTAAGAGCTTCGGTACCGAATCATCCTGCCCCGGAGAGGTTTAGCCGCTGCCAGGCCCACTTCACTCGGGCGGCTCTGCAGGAAGGAGCTGAGAGGGACGGGGCCAAGAACACCGGCTCCCGTGGCACGGACAACGCGCAGCTGGGCTCACTGCTGCTAAAACATCCCAGAATAGGTCATTTGGGCTAAATGGGGAGGGGAGCGGGAAGAGGAAACTGCAAATGCACCCGCGYGAGCGCCGTCGCTGCTCCGGAGCTGCCGACGGCAGTGGATGGTGCTCGGGTTTCTTCCAGCCCTGTGTGACTTAATCACTTCCAAGCGTTTGCTGCTGCCGCACTATAGGCTCGAGCTCTTTGTCAAAATTGCTCATGTTCAAGAGGAAAATAGTACCAATCATCACAGTAGACAAGTGTTTTTGTGATCACACRTGTAGCTACTTAAAACCTTTCAGTTCATACCGAAGTTAAAGGCACAGCAACCATTGCCTTTTACCCCGTAAAGGCTTCCAGCATCCTGTATAACGAACCTTTGCAAGAGTCTACATTTAGGTTCACTCCATGCTATTGAAAAGAGACGTTAGATGAAGAAGCTACAATAAACGGAGAACAGCACAAATCATTATTTTCAAAGAGTATTTCTTTTTCGAAGTCAGACAGGCTCCTCAGAGCATCGCYGTGCGAGTGTATTTAGCTGTTTCGGGAGCCCTGCTCGGCGCTGCGGGCAGTGGGTGGGCAGGCGGCTCCCTCCCCTCCCCGAGCCCATAGCACATGTGTACAGTCCCCAAATGAAAGCTCACCCAAAGTTATGGGACAAGCTTGGGGCAGACACAGTTGGTGCAAAGCTCAAGTAACCCCTTTGAGTTCTTACCTAGAAACTCATTCATTTACTAACTAGAATAATTACCTTCCTACAAACAAATCTAGCAGCAATAGGTATAATAGCCTCTAACTAAAGATACACATTATATACATTCCTGCATTTAGCTGCATTCACTCTTTTCACCATCTGAATCAGTGCTATAAAATCCAGTCCTCTAGGTCTTTGCTCAGCTAAAAATGCCCACACTATTTCAGCTCACCACAAACACAACGGGGTGTCATGCAGTAGCTGCTTACACCACCTATTTCTTTTGGCCCTTTGATACCTGTCAGCAGTGAGGCACGACCAGTGTTTGTAATCTTCTGGAATTTTAAAGCAGAGAGCAGGGAGCACCTCTGACAGCTCTGAACGTCATTAGCACTGCAGCGCTGCTGCCGAACAGTGTTATTCGCTCCTAGGGCTCTGTGACAGAAGAAGAGAAGTTCACTCTCTTCACCACACGGGCATGTACAACACACACATGCACACAGAAGGTATGGAAATGGCTTGGCCAAGACTCCAAGTCAGTGAAAATAAAACCTGAGATATCTGAGTCCCAGCTGAGTCAAAGCAGGAACAACTGGTGGTGTGTAGGCACCTCAGGGCCGGGGCACATCTCAAGAGATTTTCATGATCAGTTTTGTCCTGATGCATTTTCAGCTCTGCCCAAGGTCTGCTTGAGATTCATCTGTTTTTATTATCTTACTTTTCTGACCAGTTTCTAGTAAAATGGGGATAATACTTCCTCCTCTTCCCAGGTGCTGGTTGCTTCTCTTCAGCCGAGTGGTTGAAAAAGACCATTTCATCGTTTCCCCCCCATCTGCTTTCAGACAAAATTGGTTGCGTAGCTAAAATCACGGCCAAAAGCAACATGAGTGAGCCTGGGCGAGTGTGCACTCAGGTGGATCAGGGAGCACTCGCACCATCACGGTGGTTACCCCCAGCTAGGCTGTAACTCCTGAACTACTCTAGCTGCTCATGAGGCAACAGTGCAGCTCAACCGGTAATGAAACACTGCTCAGTACGAGTAATGGGGACACAAACTGATCCTTAATGTCTCATTCCCCAAGTTTATACAAGTAGACCTCTTTACCAGAACCTGCTATTCCTGAATTAGAAACATTGAGTGTTTGGAGAATATTTCAACATGTTCAGTTTTTGCAGTCACTCTGGGATTTTCAGGAAAGCTCATCAGCTTTTTTTTCTCTCTTTCTGTCCTCAGATGATGCAGATGTCCATATTTGACTTCTTGACAAAGACAATTCTGCTTGAAAAAATCACAAAGAACAGCATATCCGAGACACCGCTTCAGAGGCTCCACGTTCTGTTCRTTTTATTACTTGCAGGTAATCTTACAAGACCTTTCTTCCCCTGTCATATATCAATACRCTACTCCTTTCCACACGGACAAAAGCAAACTTCCTATGTCCTCTGGACCCACCAGTCAAAGTTTTGCCCTCCCTAGTTATTCACCAGACAATCCTTATTCYTGGAGCTTTTTTAGGATCACTGAAAGTTTTCTTTGTGCTGGAGATTGCTCTAATCGACAGTTTATCAAGGCTTCAGCACCTCTCTGGCCTTTCTCATCATCAGGAGGATTAAACACAGAATTTTACTTGTGGCCTTCAGAATATAATAAATGTGACCAGAAAACTGCCCATAATGTGCCTGAAGCACTATACGGTAGAATTTAAGCGCTCATCTTTCTTTTGCTGTGTACAAGGAAAAGGACATACCTTGAGTTTGTCAATTAAGAAGGCTATTTCTCACGATCATTCACARTTAGTCACTGTTCATCTGTTTCTCCCACAGACGTACACTAACCCATTGCCCCTGTCAGCCGAACCTTACATGAATTTGCTCTCACCATCAAAAAAAGTTCTGGCAGAGAGAAAATTCCTAACAGAACTTTGCACACTGTAATTTTTTGAGCTAGCAGGGACCATCCTGTGGTTCTGGAGTTCTTTACAGATTACTTGTCCCAGTGCTAGCGTAATCTGCAAGGCGTATTTTTCTTTTAATACTATCTTGTTGTCTTTTCTCTAAGATGCCATCTTTCCTTAACATCAGACTTGGTGGCCATGCATTTTTGTGTGCCCTGCAACAACTGTTTCATTACAAGTTGGGAATAGTGGATTCCCCAGAAAGTCCTCCCCAGTGGCAGTGATGGTATTGCTGGTTTTCCTCCTCTGTGTTCCTCTTCTTATCCTACTTCCAGTCCCAGAAAAAATATACAAAAGCATAAAAGCACATTTCAAGCAAGAAAGATTATGAGGCATTTCAAACATTTCACTAACTGGTTAATGAAGACAGACAGCTCCACGGCCAGCAACAAAGCTACGTGTTTAGTCCCAGGCAAGACTAACAAGGCTGCAGTGCTGGGATTTAGTATAGCAGACCAGTATGCCTCAGCCCTTCTGGCTTGGTGAGACTCCTGCTTTCTCCTAGGGATAAGAGAGGTTCTTCTTCTACACATAAGCAGAGATACTGTGCATGAATGGTTTGTCAGTRCTTCCAGGAAACACCAGATTTATTGCACCTGCATGGACCAAACAYAGCAGATCTGGGCTTAAAGTGCTCTTGGGAGGAYGCTGCCAATAGCAGAACTATTCAARCAGACTATTCTCAATGTCYCTTTTCCTGGACCCTTCTCGAACTTGGACAGGGAGCAGACTCTAGACCGGACAAWCTATTTGGCAGTGGTAACCCATTACAGACGATCATTTTGGCTAGGGGCACCTCTCACCATGCAACTTCAAAGGAGGCCAGGTGCAGTCTCTGCCATCAGAACAGTTTATTCAGCCAGTAGTCCCCTCTTGAAGGTCCTTAGGAAAGGCCGGTACAAGCAGGTCTGGACGAATTGCCCTGGCAGGTCGTGCACAATCCACCAGCTTTACAGTGTTACTCTAGCACCAGAGGTGCTAGACGCTGTGCACCTAAAGCTTTGTTTCGTGTGGGCAGATCCCAGCACTGTCCTTTCCCTTGCTCTTTGGCAGCCAGCACACCACACCTTTCAATGGAAGCTGGAGAGCCCCTTACTGCAATGGTTTGTCCACAGTRAAAAATAGAGCAGATGTTAATGATYGGAGCCTCCAAAACARCTAMGGAACATCTCTTCYACAAAGAAAATCAGTGGTCAAAGTCCCACTATGCCAAACACAATACAGAGAAAAATCAGTTCCCCGGCCCTGTTTGAATTTCTGTGCTTTGCTACACAAAGCAAAAAGCAATCCTAAGGCATTATGCTAATCAACTTGGAAATACTAAACTGACCCCCACTGTGCACACACATCTTTTGTCTCATCTCTGCTGAACACAGGAAGCTTCCAGCTGGCATGTCTCACATCTGGTGGAAATACAAAACATGAGGCACATGTCCCCTCAATCCCTGGACCATCGACACCTCTCATTAAACAGGGCTAATTGATAAGCAGGATGATGCTTTCATGCAATGCAAATCCAAAGCAACAGCACTGCAGGGCAAGTCCACTGTGCAGGAGCCCAGAGAAGGGATGAGAGTGGAAAGAATGGAAGGAAACACAGAAAAACATTGCTCATATCTGCATTTTGCACTGGTGCGGCATGGATCCTCTTCCAGCCAAATCACAMCCTTTGGGCAGGATAACTTGAATCACTATATGGCAGCCAGCCCCTTTGCCTGTGCTAGCGAAGCTACCTTCTTGGATTACCTCCAGGTCCTAAAAATGGACAACATAATCTATTTACATGTTTCATCATGCAGTAAGTGCATCAAGTTCAGTGCAAAGGGGAAAAAACATCCTGAAAAGAGGAACAAGCCTGATCTAAAGCAGAACAGAGAGCTTGATTTACTCCGCTACTAATGAACCATTAGCATAGAAGCAGCTAAGATCAATATATGGAGAGACTCTATCTTTCCACATGCCATAGGCCATAATCACTTCTCGAAACTCCATAATATATWTTTCCTATTGTGAAATAGCAAAAGCCACAACGACACCTCAAGGGAGCGTGCTTTTCCTTACTGCTCGAGGTCCTGCAGCTGAGATTCCAAGATGTCTTTAGGGCCAAACTCCTTGGCAGCTTTAGATGGGGCATTTAAAATCCATGCCAATCAAAGTTTAATGTTCATTAGTATAATCAAATCTTAGATTTTTAATGTATTTGATCTAATGCTGGAGTCTGAAGTTCTGTTCTGTGAGCATTCCAAACACAGGACCTTCTCTAGCACAAATTTTAAAATAAAAGATAAAGCAAGACTTGAGGAAAGAGATGTGACAGCCTCATGAAATCATCATGTTGAAATATGCATATATTCTTCAAACACCAGCTGGTAGAAGGGCTTGGTGTTTTTTCTTTTAACATTAAACAAACAACTTCATTTCCCTCTGCCCTTCATGTCAGAGATTCAATTTAGTACTTTYATCCTCCTGAATCCAAAGGGGAGAATAATTGACTCATAGACTGATTGGAAGGACTACATAAGCACATAATGTTGTTAATTTTAGGCCATTGTCTGCTAGTGAATATAAGAGTTAGCTAGAGTTTGCAGTTGATATAATATCCTGAAGGTAAAACTTTTTAAAGTAAGCTGTTAAATGATTAACTTTTAAACATCAGTTTAAGCAACTTATTACAATAATACAAAACTTTTGACTATTACACAGAAAAGTCATCAACRAGAACTTGCTTTTCTTCAACAGCAGGGTCTGAAGAACCACTATTACTTAATAATACCTTAGAGCATAGTTATATTCACAGGTGTTTGCCTATGACCCATTTTGGAAAACATATATATTTGGGCAGCTGAAAGCAACAAGCAGCATTAGATCTTGCCCTTTTTCTATGCCCATCTCCTTTTTTGTGAGCATAAAAATGATCTGTGAGCAGATAAGCTGCTCAGTTTCCCTATCAAGGTCCTTCATAGCCCAACCCCACCCTAGATATCATCACTGATTCAGTACTAAGTCATGATCACTGTACAGAAAGTCACTTACTTTTACTTTAATGAGGCTTTTAGCATGCTCTCCCATACTAGCTTTCTGTTAGTCAAACAGAGGAAATATGGACTGGATAAGTGGACTACAGAGAAAAGCTGGCTGGACTGCTGGACTCAAGGTGTTCTGGTCAATGGTTCAAAGTGAAGCTGGCCGTGATGAGCAGTGTTCCTCAGGGTTTGGGCCCGGGCCCATTATTTTTAACATCTTCATTAATGACCTTGGCAACAGAACTGCATGCACCCTCATGAAATTCATGAATGACACCAAACAGGGGGGAATGGACAATAAGTCATGGGACAGAGTTGGCATTCAGAGAGATCTCAACAAGTTGGAGGAATGGACTGATAGGAACCTCATGAAGTTCAGCAAAGAGAAATGCAATATCCTACACGTTGAACAACCCCATGCAGCAGTATAGGCTGGCTGCTGAACATCTAGGGAGCAGTTCTGCAGGGAAGGACCTGGGCGTTCTGGTGGACAAGCTGAACAGCAGTCAGCAGTGTGCTCATGCAGCTGTGAGGGCAAACCACACACTGCTGCATTAGCAGGAGTGCAGCCAGCAGGTTGAGCAAAGTGATCTGCTCTATATGGCACTTGTGCAACCACACCTAGTGTGCATTTGCGCTCCCAAGAGATATTTGTATAGTAGAGAAAGCCCAGCAAAAGGACACTTGGCTGGTCAGAGGGCTGGAGCATATGATRCATGAGCAGAGGCCGAAGGAACGGGGCTTGTTCAGCCTTGAGAAAAGAAAGATAAAGGGGGATCTAATCACTGTTTTCTCTACTGAAAAGTGGTCAGTAGAGAAGATGGACCCACACACTTCTCAGAAGGACAAAGTTAAAGGGCAAAATTCAATGGCCTTTGAATTGTACCAGGGAAGCCCTGGAACAGGGGCACAACGTGGCCATGGGATCGCCATCCTTGRAGATGTTAAAAACTTGACTGTACAAGGCCCCGAACAACCTGATAGAGCTCTGAAGCAAGCCCTGCTTTCAGCATGTRTGGGCCTACGCACCTACAGAGCTCCCTTCCAATTTAAGTTTCTTTATTATTCTATGATGGCCTCTATTATCATTTTTTAGATTCTCAAGAAACTGCTTTGCTACTTGTTCTCCTGCCTCACCTGAGATTTGGAGGAAATCCCCATAAACATCTATCTCATTATCTCTTTCATTCTCCTTAATATTCCACTTTGTCATAATGCCTACAGTTGGGCTACTGATGGCCTTAGTCACTGTTTATCACACTCCTCATGTCTCCTTGCCTTCTGTTGATCCCTCTCTCTGTGGAACTGTCAGTTGTATGTTGTCTTGCACTTTGAATGAGAGTTCTTTAGGGCAGAGGCAATTTTGTCGGGGTGGTCCTTGAGTAGGACTCTTACACACTATAGCAAAACAAATAAGTAAGTAGGACTTCTGGATGAGATCATGAATATTTGTGTATCAAATATTGAGTCTGTTTAAGACTTTGTCTTGGAGGAGCCATGGGAATGTGTAATAGYAGGAAAAACAAGAACAGAAATGTAGGCCATATGTCACCAGGCTCCTTTTGTAAAACCTGCAGGAATTCATTCATTGTTAAAATTTAAGACACATTTTGACACACAAGTGACTTCCAGTCTTATCCTTAGCCATCAACATACCTTCATGCACACTTTGCATGGAGCAGAATACAGCTCCATCTATTAGAGACAGCGGTTTCACTGAAACAGGTCACGTCATTCCTTGCTTCATCCCTTCATTGTGACTTCTCGCTAACTTCTTCCTTATATAAGGGAGAAAGGGCTACAGATACCTTGTCACAGTTTCATTACTGAGGACCTCTAACAGCTTCTCCAAAATAAAGGGTGCCCAGTGAACAAACACAGATTAGGGGCATAAAAGACAATCAAGGCAAAGGGGTGACTTCTCATAGACTTTGACAAGTCTTGTGCTACTTCAGAATGTAAAAACAAAAACCATGCAACATTTTCAAGTGACAGGATAATCAGCTTCGACCCCACAGCTGCTTCTCAGTGCTCCTTTCCCCCTCAGCCTCTGCTGCCGTACTGCGCGCAGAAGCCTGGAGCAGCTCCGAAGGCACTGCTGCATTATGGCTGGTTTGCTGGATCCTAAACACTGCTGTGTGGAGCAGATTTTCTTAGCCAGACTGCAAAATGCAAACCATATTATTTTTGGATCAGTAAAACAGTTATTAATACTTGAAAACAAGCTGTAATCTACTCGCATTTAATTTCTAGTTTCACTGTCAATGAGCTAATTTAAATTTTAAAAAAGTTTGCGGCTCTCTAATTAAATTTGCTGAAAGCATTTCCCTTATCAGAAGCATAACGACTAGTGTAATTCAGTTTTGTCAGTTGCCTGAGTGTAACAGCCTCCCTTATGTTAAAGCCACGAGTTACGGCTCTATCACAGCAACATTCAATGCATATCTCAGCGCTTAGCTTAAACCACAGCTGACCAAAACATGTTCTTTCGCACATTGCCTATTTACAAAAGTTTACACATCATTTCTGCAGAAGTTTTACGATATTGCAGTAAAACTGACAACCATTAAGTGAAGTCTCAGATTTTATGCAAGCTCATCAGGTGCTTCACCAAATGCCCGTTTTTAATTTTACTTCATTATGAATAACAGTGTGAACACTATTATTCATCCATGATCAGATCCTGATCAAAAACGTGGTGTCTAAGCACTGCACTTTAGAGTGTGCCGTTGATATCGGTGTGCAATCCACATGCAATCCAATGTCTGTGCCACGCTACTGCCCACCACCGAACCTTCGTGCAGTTAGTYGCTCCGACCCTGCACGCAGGGCAGCACAGACACTGCAAACCGGGCAGGCAGGAAGGTCAGAGCRGTCCATTTCCAAAACAGCTGGAGTGCAAACAAACCACGTCAAGCAGGGGCTGCTCTCAGCCCCCCGCGCGGCCTGAGGGCTGCCGCTGCGCCCTCCTCGCAGCAATGCTCTCCGCCCGATCGCCGTCCCCAGTATTGGTCCCCGCAGGCAGTAGCAGGTCCACAGGCCAGCGGAAACCCCGGGCCTGAGCTGCAGG